>NC_044256.1:21435727-21735727 GCF_003957555.1 Calypte anna | reverse complement strand
TTCCAGAATAGAAGTACCCATTTGAGGCCCACTTTGCTACAACCCTAAGGCCCACAAAACTGTTCCCAGAAGATGAGTCTGCATAGTCCAAAGGACCAGTCACCACTTGTAACGGGATTTCCGGAGAGTCACTTCGATGCAAGGCACAGAAGCCAGCCGTCTCAGATTCCTCCCCTCCATCTGGCAGGCAAACAGAACGAGTACATGATTTCTCCTCAGGTGATGTTGTAGTTGAGAGATCCTCAACACCAGGCAGTGCAGCTACATCTCTTAAAAAAAAAAAAAAAAAAAAAAAAAAAAAAAAAAGAAGCAGTTCAAGAAGGAAAAAAAGATAAAAATTCTCTCAGACAGTTCAGTTCAGTTCAGTTCAGTAAAAACAGTTACTAAACAAATACTTGGGCAAGATGCTTGCAGCTGCTACATGCTTTCACCAAAACTAGCTTCTGAAACATTCAATATTCTTTTTTCTGTGTTACATTAAGACAGCAGTTCCCCATTCTTTTCCTTGTCAATAAATTACAGTCTTTTTCCAGGGTACCTTGTTCCTGTTGCTCGAGATGGTGGGCGGCCTCTTCTTCCTCGGCCACGAGGTGTCATAGGTGCTTGGCCACCCTGATGGGTGCCAGGCAGAGAGTCCTCTTCCTCACAAGGCAGTGATCCTGTCTGGTTAACTCTGAGCAGAGATGCTGGCTGACCAGCTCCTTTCCTAGGGCTAGAGAATTTATGAGTTAAGCATTCTGAAAAGAGAAGCCAGCTCACTGAGATCCCTGCATTTTCCCTGTGATCTCACAACCAGTCAAGAATCTTGCCCTGTTAGTGCTCAACTGGCAAGAGCTTAGGCCAAACAATGCCTCACAAGGAAACAAACTACTCCTTCAGGAAGAATAGATGTGAAAGCAAAGACTATCTTCTTATTTCAATGCATCAAGTCAGATCCTTCCCTGAAAATGTCTGATTTACAGTATTCCCTCCTTCACATTCCACCCAAGCCATCTGTTCACTTCTGCAAGTACCTGTTCTTCCTTTCCCAAAGCTCTGAAGGTACCTTAATTTTCTTAAGATGCCTCTCCCAACAGGTAAAGCAAATTCTCCAGTTTCTGCCCCACACACTTTCCCTTTGACAGGTCCAGTTCCTTGCCCCGAACTACTGCTGCTGCTGTGTGTGGCAGAGTGACCACTGCTGGCTCCACTGGATGTACGGTGGAGGCTTGAGGCCTTAGATGAGAAGGAGCTGACATCACCCAGGTCCCCTGAGGTCAGTGATGAGCCTGCTGCAGTCCTAGAGGAGGATGTGTCAGTCTCACACTCCTGGCACTCCACTACAGGCTCTTCTGTTTCCTTAAGAAGATAAAAAAAATGTTTTATCAAAGCTGATGCACTATCTAGATGGAAGCTCTGCAATCATCAGGCAAAGCACAGACAAATCAAGAGCACACCCATGGAACTGAAAGGGGCCATGCAGATTTCAGTCTGGAATGATGAAGGGCAGACAGTGTCTCTCTCACTATAGGGCTGTGCAAAAAGAAGTCGCATTAATAAATCAGGAAACAAGACAGAGATCAGACAGAAACAAGACGAAATTAGTCTGCCTTTGAGTAATTTCTACCCTTAAAGGGTGTGAAAGTGAAATAAATACCTGAGACACCAGAAACCTTCAGTTACTAAAAATCCAAGATCATTTTCTCACAGCTAGTCATGTGGAGCCAGCTTTACGGATATAAAAATATATATCTACAAGACAGTGATATCAAATGCTGGTAGATAAATTGGAAATATTTGTGATTACACAGCCTTTATAAGCACATTTCAGGAAACTTAAAATCACAATAAGCAATTTCATGTGTTGTATCAAATGTGAAAGTATAAGCTCTGCACTGAACTAATTTTTCCTTACTCATGGTAACAACACAGCACAAGACTTAGATTATTCATCTTCATAGCAGAACAGCAGTAGCATTTTATGGCTAGCAGGCTGATATGATAACTGTGCACATCATTTCAGATTTTTTCAGCTATCTTGAGATCCCATTAAGATTTGCTGGTTAATGAATGGGCATATGCAAAAATAATCTTGTTTTCAAGTTGCTTTTTGTAGACTTCTTATGAAATTTGGCCCACAGGATTCAAGAGTGTAGTGAAAAATGACAGATCTGCAAAACGGGCTGAACCACTTTAGACAGCTGAGTTTTACAGGCAAAAGTGATTTTTGCTTACTAGTAGAATTTCTGACCATTCTGAAATCTCCCTATTCTGACAAAACCCCAATAAATTTAGAACAGCTGGAGCCACACAGGAAAGTCTTTTATTCAGCTCTGTGAAAGACAAAAAATTTGTTTTTCTCAGAATACAGTAACGGGCATGAAGTACAACAGGAATAAACAGACAACTTTCTCCATGCACTAAATAGTCTCCATGTTTTCACATAGAGAAAAGTTTAACATCACAGCAAGCTGACTTGCTCCTTCAACTCATTTTCTGCAGCCAAAGCACATTCTCATTTTAATTTTATTTTGTAGCCAACACATTACATTTAGCCCTAAAAACAGGAACTTACCTCAACTACCTTTCGTTCCACCTCTGCACCATTTATGTAGTAAACATCTGTTATAACCCTTGTCACAACAGTGCGCACTTCTCGAACAGTCCGCACGTGGCGATGCTGAACTCGGCCTTTGGGTGGGTGAAGGTTAAACTCCTCTTCTCCCTGTAATGAACAGGACAAATTAAAAACCAAACAAACAAAACCCAAAACCTCCAAACCCCAAACAAACAAACAAAAAGTAAAAAAAAAAAAAAAAGCCAACAACAAAACCAAACAAACACAAAAAAACCCCACAAAAAAACCCACCCCAAAATAGTCCACAAGGAAAAGAAAGTATTTCTGAGTAAGTCATTAGATTTTGGGTAGACATTAACATTTTAAATGGGCTTTTGGATTTTTTCAAGAGTGAACCTACTGCTAGTAAATTTGCTGGCTGAAGAGATACTTCACTGTTTTAAAGCAGTAAAATTAAATACAGGCAGCCATCAACCCACCTGACTGTTCAGAGAGTCCGTGTCCTCTCCAGAGGCGTTCACGAGCTTTTCACCACTCTCCTCAGTTTGGACATTCACATCTTGTCGCCCAGGTCTTTGCCCAGACATACTTGTTCCCACTTCCACCTGCCTAGAGATTTCTCCTGATGTTTGTGTTGCTTTTGTAACAGTTGCCAGGGTAAAAGGAGAGTCTTCTGTAGTCTGAATCCCTTTACTGTTGGTGTTTGGCCACCCTTCTCTGCTTCCATCAATTTTAACAGCCTTACTTGGCTTCTTCTGTGTCCTCCTCCCTTCTTCTGTCTGAGTGCCTACAACACCAGTCTCTGCAGAATCCCCATCCTCTGCACCAGAAGGTTGTTGATGGCAGTCCTGCTCCACCCTCTGGGGAATTAGGACCTGTTCACCACTGTCATCTGCCTTGTGCTGCTGGTACTGCCAGCCACTGGGATTTTTATGTAATTCAGCATCTCCTTGTGTGCCAGGAAAACCGAACAGATTCCCCCTGGAAAACAGTCACATATAGATCAAAATTATTGAATAAAAAAACCAAGACAACCAATAGGCTGCCTCTTGTGTGACAGCACTGTATATAAAAAAACCACATATCCTGGTATTCATTCAATTGTTTCTTAAGGCCTGTCAAAAGTGCTGTCAGGTACTATGTGGGAGAGTATCCTGATCCTTACTAGAAGCATACATTTGGTTTTCCTTGTGTACTTGAGGACTTTGAAGAGTGACTGTACATTGACCAGCACTGAAACTCCCTGTTCATTATGTTCTTTAGCATCACTGTTCAGTGCTCTTGAAATAGACCTTTGTAGACCAAGACCTCAGTGCCCCATCAAAAGACAGAATGGAAAACAATGAAGAAGCAGATTTTCTACATTTTCCATCCAGCATCCTTATCACCATAGATAAGCAGTGGTACAGTCCTTTTTAAAGCAACCACAGAAAGCAAAAAATTGATAGATTTGTAAGGGAGACAAATAGCAAAAACAGTAGCAAACATCATACGTTAGAAGATCTTGGATCAGGAGAAGGAAAAGGTCTTTATCCAACAGCTGTAAGCATGATCTAGGTTCTCTCAATCACTGTATTTTACTAAAGCTTATTAGCTAGCTGGAATCACACCTCTGCTCAGACAAAAAGGTAAGTCTGATTACCATGTAAGATACAAACACACAGGACTTATACTTACCCCATTGTCCCCAACCTTCTAAGCCATCAAAAGGCAGTGACTTAGTGCAATTTCTTTGATGTAGAAAATACACATGTACACATAAATCCAATATGTGCATATAAATCCAATCCATATAAATCCTACCAGGACTGGCAGGCAAAGACTGTGAGGAGTTACCTAAATGGAGAAGTGGAAAGACCATGACCTCTGGCCTCATCCTCTCGACGAACTTCACAGACACGACTAAACACAGATGATGCTTTCTGGGAGCTAGCAGTGCAGATTTAAAACAAACAAACAAAAAAGCATCAGGGAGTAAGAAAATCCCTTATACAGCAAAACAAGAGCACTCTAGTCCCTCAGGAAATCCACAACTGGTATTGTGGTTGTTGATCCATAAAGCCACAGAATGAGAGACAGTAAGTCTCAAAGGTCAAGAACCAAGCTGCACTTGCATAAACATTTCCATCATTTCTGCAGATATCCTACCAGCCAAGAGCAACATAGTTCCAGAAAACAAAGTGTGGAAAACTACAATGCCATCAGGAGTTTCACCATCTACTACCTCTGGCACCCACCACTTATGCCTCACTTCTTGGGACTTTCATGACACTACAAAAATATTGGAAATGACAGTTACAAAGTAGACCATGCGAGAACAAGTTCAACCTATACCTCCTCCAAAGGCAACCTATCCTCAATCAGTGAGGAACAACTGAGGCATGATTACTACCCAGCATGCAATCCTGGGACAAGAGACACCGAGTTCATTTCAAAGTCTTCTCACTGTTTCACTTCACTTAGATGACTACAAGTCATTACCCTGTGACTCAAATTCTTACTAGTACTTACAAACCACACTCTGCTTTTGCCTGCAATCAAAATGAGGCTAAGTGCTGATAATAGTAGGAAGCACAAAGCCCGTAGTGAAAGGGCAAGTGGGGCACCCACATTGCCCATGTACTTCAAACTTGCTGCAGGAACTACAGAGCTCCTGTCATGGCTACTGCTAAAAGCATTTAATTATTTTTTCCCCTGCTGCTGCTAACAAGAAGGAAAAGGATTTACCCAGAACTCTGTATTAACCCTGTGCAGCAACAAGCCAAGTTACCTGGCAGCAGAAGATCCATCTTTCCTGTTGCTGGCTGTAGGCTCTGAAACAAGAAAGAAGGAAAGCACCATTCCAGTGTCACCTGAACAGACTCTCTGGCCCCCTCTGTGCCCCACCACACCTAGTGAAGAGCAAGGTTGACTAAAGGGTGCCACCCATCTTCTCATCACAGACCTGAGTTTCTAGGTTTCAGAAACTGACAAACTTAATGTCACTGTTCTAATTAACATGCTTTCAAACTTTTTTGTGCAGATTAAAATTCCAAATTTTTTTCCCCTGGAGTTTAATCAAACTCCAGTTCCTGTCCTGTGATGTTGCCACTATACATCACATTTTTCAGACTGCTGGAAATACCTTTCCTCACAACAGAGGCCTCTCCTCTCAATCCATCCTTGCTTAGAGAATTGCAGAAACAGAAAAATGAATTTAAGTGACACTGCCCAAAAAGAAAAATGAGAAAAATCACAGACTGTCTCAGGGAATAACACAAGACTGTCTTGGGCAATGCCAGAAAGAAGTTTTGATTGAGGGCTGACATCCAGTAGGACCTGTAAATGTCAAGGTTTCATGCTCTTACTTTCCAAGCTGAAAGGCAGGGACTCCTCACTCCCATCATTCAAAGGTGTAACAAGGTTCATTCGTAGAGAGAGTTTTGCATCAGGCTCAGAAGCCACATAAGAATCTCCTTTCTCACACACTTCTGACATATCTGCTGACACCACTGCACTTTCCACGGTGACATTGTCTGTGCCCTCTGTTGTAACATCACTAGTTGCTATAGTGCTGTCTGGACAACTATCATCCACTGAAAATACGAAAACAAACAAACAAAAAATACTAAACTGAAAGTATCTACTGTAATTGACACTGCTAGGGCTCAGGTTTTGTTTTGAAGATGCTTTACTGCATCATTATCAGTAATAGTGAAATCTAGAGTTCTGAAGCATGAAAGTACTGTAATACAGGTATTACATCTTATATCAGTAGATATAGTATATAATATATAGTAGTAGATGTATACTATAGCAGATAAATATTATTATCAGTAATACAGGTATCAACCTTAGCTGGCAACAGAGTAATTTACTACTATCCAAGCAGAAACACACACTTCCATTCATCCAGCAAATGCACGTGCAGTTTCATGAACCCTAGCAGAGAAAGCCCCGCTAAAATGATGATTATTTGGAACCATCTTGGTTTAGTCTAAACTCATTCACTATTCAGACCAGTCTTTTGCATTCTTTATGGAGGTGTATGTGGGAATATGGTGAGTACAAGGAAGACTTATTCCATGCCACCCCATCCTCTGGGAGCAAACACCTTCACAAGAGACCCAGAACAGAACCAGGAAATTGTGAAGGGATGAGCCGTCCCCAGAGTAAAGCAATGGTGCCACCTGCAATGTCTTCTGCCAAGGTAGGTTTGAGATACCAAACCACATCCTGCATCAAGAGTCAAAAGCTTCGAGGCAGACTTTTGCTGCAGAACAAGGCCTATTACTCAAACTCACCAATTGGTGTGCTGTGCCTTCTGGGTCCCATTTTAAGCTGGCCAGTAAGAGGCGGTGTTATGCTGGTCAAGGACTGAATACTGCCACCATCCTTTGGCAAAGTAAAATGAAACTGAGTTCCTAAAAAACAGAAAATGCCAGGATCAGTAATTTCAGGGGACTACTTTGGTTCAAATACCAAAAGCACGGGTTCACTGTGCTGGGGGAAAGTATAACCCTGCTGCTGTCCTGTACAAAACTCTCCTGAACAGTTTCTGATTTCAGGACAGCTGCTCTAACTCATCTTCCTCACATTTTGTGTGGAAAATCTCTCTAGATGAACATCTGGGCTCCTGCCATCCTGATACAGCTGTCCCCAGGTGCTAAATAAACGTACAACTAAATATTCTGTCACAAATACGACTTCTGTAAGTACAGCTTTGCTTTAGAATTGCTCAGGATTTTCCACAGAAAAGGAAGATGAAGACAGAAACAGAAATAAAGGTCAGGACACAAGAGGCAGAGCTATGTGTTGCCTGAGTTAACCTGAAATTTATACAGAACGATGCTTTATCAAACAGTCTTCAATGAAAAGTGAGCAGATACACACCTACGAGCACAATCAGTAGCATGCAATTGATGGTTAGACAAAGGCGGCAGAAGCTTGACTAGGAAGTAAGCTTTTAGAAAAGTGATAGATTCTGAAGTTTCCTAACTAGCTGCAAGCTGCTACCAGAAGGGGTGGCCGCCTCCTCCTCCTCTTCCTCCTTCTCCTCTCCATTAATTCTGCCCTTTCTTGTGCAGTCTCCAAGCACAAAGGGTCTGCAGGGTCTGCTGGCTGAGGCAGCCTATTCCCACCAGGGAAACCACACCTTCATGGATTTACCACATGTGGATCTCGCAGTATTTAGCAGATAGAATAGCTTAAAAAACTTAGTAAATGTTCCGTCCTTTTGCCTCACCCCATGCCATTTATCTGCAAGCATTCAACATAATATATCACTAATTTGCAGGCTACGTTCTTTCCAAATACTCAGAAATACTCAGTAACACCAACAGAGTAACCGTTTCCTCTTCCATACTGAGGTCAAAAGAGGTTTTCATAATTTTGTCACTATCCTCCCTTTTTCCTAGAATTTTTTCTTTGCATTTCAATCAAGATACTACTCAAATAATGCAAGTCAAAATTTATGTAACTCCCCAATTTTAAGAAGCATGTATAAAAAAACTATCCCCAAAATAAACAGTATTGGAAAATCATTAACTAATGTCATGAAAACACAAATTCAAGTTACTTAAATTCAAGAGCTAGCACTAGATATTCAGATCACACAACTACCTTGTGGCAAATGAAGCCATGAATACATGAAAAAGACAATCCCCCTTGCAGAAGAAAACCCCAAGCAGCAAAAAGCTATCTTTTGCCCATTTGAAAACTCTGAAACCCACCACCTGCCCTGATGTCACAGGTTTCAAAGACACAGTTCAGCAACTGAAACAGCCTTGAGATCAACCTAAAGATCTCAGTGTATTTTGTAGGTATTTCACAGTGCAATGGTACTCACTTTTCACAGGTACACAACACATCAGAAGGCCAAAGACTCCTCACAAACAGCTTACCAATGGCAGTCATATCACAAACTACAGCACATCTCCATTTACAAATGTTTTAAATAAAAAGTGAAGTACTCAAACTGCACTGAATTTTGATCAGTTTAGCTACCACAATTCCTTCTAGCCTACAAATCTACATTTGACAGGCTAATAACAAATGATCAAAAGAATTTATTACATGATCAGCCTGCATTTTAAAAAGACATAGTTACTAAACCAACAGATACTGATAGAGAAAACAAACAAGCCATCACAGTCACAAGACCTGAAAAAATATGTAGGCCCAAAAGCTTAATTGCTTTCATGTAATTGCATCAACTGCTGTGACAATGAAAAAATGTTAATTCTCAGTATGAACTTAAGTCATTAAGACATAACATTTTTATCTTTCAGCTTCAAAAGACTGGGTATTTCTTTGGCCCACTTTTTCTCTCTCAAGTTTGCTCATTCTAAGGTATAAAAAACTGTCCTTTCTCTGGGTAACCCTGCCACAGGGAGAGATGGATGTTTCTATTACAGTGCAGATGGCAACTACCAGCACAGGGAAAAACTGCATCCTCAAAATGGAAGGAGAGGAAGGATCTCCCAGTTCTGTGTCAAGCACAGCAAAACAGAGCTATGAAGTCTCACTGCCTTTTCTGCATACTGTGGTGATGCTTGCACACCACCATGTGGATGGCCAGCCTGCAGCTCTTCAGCAGCTCAAACGCATCTCTGCCTGCTTCAGTTCTTCTCTCCTGTCACCTCTACTGTGTGGCTCTCGGCCACATCCAGATCTACAGAGAAGACTAACAGCAGTGGATGGCCACTGTTTTCTCTGTATTCAGAAGAGAGGAAAAAACCAGAACACAAAACCCATCACTCCCTTCTATTTAAGAACTTTTGCTTTCGCTTTACTTTCTTAGCTCTGTTCTTAACTCATTAGCACAACTATTTAACTGACAGGACAAAAGCTTGATTACATAAATATTTCTCCATTGGTAAATCAGATAAAGCTGTGATATATCAAAAGGACCTCCCTAGAAAACAGGAAACAACTTTATGTCTAGAAGTCCTTCTGACTAAGAATCATCATTTTAGCCAAACCTCAGGCAAAGTTAAGATGATTTAAGTGCTTGAGCACTACTATTCACCATTTTAATAAAAATATTAACTATTAGCTTTTTATTTAACATGGTATGCTTAAACTTAAGTACTGCAAGTACTGCATTAACTGCACTGCTTATCTGTTTCTTCTTTTTTTAATACTAATAAAAGATAACTTTCTGAATAAGTTTTTGTATGTACAAAATTGTACAATCTACAAAAAGACTTCACAACCACAACTTCTATAAACTCCATAAAGTCCTATAAACAGACTAAAATAAGTAAATATCTTTTCCCTATCCCTACATTCTATCACATTCAACCCTCTGACTATTTTTAGTAGAGTAACTAAACAGTTAGTATCTTATTCCAGGCAACCTCAAAAACAAAAAGATACCCCTGCAAACTTCACCATTCAGTTTCTACTCCTGCTCCAATGGACTCTTCTCAAAGTTCATTGCAGTCCTCATCCAAAGTCTGTGCTTCATAATCTGTTGATAAGGCATTAGACTCCTGTTGGAAATAGCTATTATGAGAACAAAGCTGCTTTAACAGTAAAGGCAATGTTCTGAAGCTCTTCACTCCTTCAGGAGTGAGTGATGGAAAGAGTACAGATCTCAGTCTGCATATTTTCCCATGCTTCATGAGTCTGAAGACAGCAGGCAGAACATCTCAAAAGCCTGAACTCTCTCCTAATACAACCCTCTAGTGAAATACAAATGTACAAAACAACCACCAGCATTAATTTCCGAGTTCATTTTCTCCAGAGTGGCCTACTGGTTTGTTTCGAAAAAAAATCCAGCCAAGTGTGATGGATTTAAGTTGCATTTAGATTTATCGAAGAAAAAACATTTCAAGTACAAAGAAACGTGCAATGCTTTGGAGTGCGAGTTCTGTAAAAGGCAAAACTGAAAATGAACGACAGCTACTCATCTTTATCTTGCCATAATTTCGGTGGTGTACTGCCAAACATATTATTTTATTTCATAAAAAGCATAATGTTCCTAAATTCACAGACCAGTACTGTTCTCTTGCCTATGCCAAATTCTCTTCAGAAACATGCAGCACCAGCACACCAAATGCTCTGGACTTGTTCACAGAAAAGTTAATTTGACAACACAAAATCCAATGAGATCAGAACACCTCTGAAATTCCCGGCCACTACTTTAACCAGAACCTCTCAAAGTATGATTTTCTCTGTAATAAAGCTTTTATTTTTTTTCCTTTCAGTTACAGGAAATTAAGAATATTGCACCTATAACTTTATCATTCAACTTCATGTTAAGTAACATTCGAAACAAAAATTGTTTTTTTACCCAGTACTTAAGCTAACTTCCCACCCTAGGAAGCTTTGAAGCCTAAATACACATGGAAATTTCATGGTGGGGGAGTAAAATATGCCTATTCAAGACACAATCTAATAAAGACATCACTTCAGACTCAGTATGTTCCTCAACCATACTTTTCTTGATAAGGAAACACATTTTTACCCTCATATTCATATATATGCACTGAACAGGAAAGACTGGAAAAATCCACAACAAAACCAAACATAAATGGCAACAGAAGAATCTAACAAAGAAGCTGGTCATCTTAGTCTACAGAGTATCTCAAACCCTGGTGATTCAGATTTTATGTGCAGTCTCCAAGATCTGTCACTGAAACTTTTTTTTTTACCTACTTTGAAAACTACAGCATAATTCAACACTACCCTTGCAAACAATATTCAAAGCTTCCCCTAAATATCATTAGACAGCCTCCAAACTTGACAAGATGTTGCTAAGACACATCTAAATATCACAAATTAAGAACTTAAACCTAAAATTAGTGACACTACTGTCTTGACTGATAACTCATCAAGTTGCCTCTAGTCCCTTACTTGCTTAGCACCAGTTCCCTAAGCCAACCAAGACTCTCCATTCAGTAAACGCACTAAATTAAAAAAAAAACAAAACCAAAACAAACAAACAAAAACAAACAACAAAAAACCCACAACACCCACATTGCATTTCTGGCCAGCTGAAACACTGTACTTTCAGCCTCCACAATTAAGCAGTTTGCTATAATATTCTGAAAGAAAGTGATGGTCAGTAGTTATAGGATGTTAAAAAATGCAAAATCAAAAAAAAGCTCCCTAATGTCTGACTGGTTCTACTGCATTCAGAAGAACAGGTGCAAAATCGAATCAATTAAATTGCTATGGTAGCTGGTACATTAAGCAGGACTCAGCAGTACATATTCATTCCTATCACTATATTATTGGCAGAGTTTTAAAATCCAAACACAGAAGGTATCAGAATCCCTAAACCATGGAAATTTTTACAGGACTAAACATGTACTTAGCTCAAAATAAAGTAAGCACTGCAGAAGGTGCTCTCAGATGGTAGTCACCTTATAAAGCTGTGGACACAGGGATTCAAGCTCCCTGAAAATAATTGCTTTGTTTTAAACCAGATAACTATAGCAAAGACTAATTTGAAAACTGCTATTATCTTTTGTTAGAAGTCTCTCCAAAACTGATGACCTGAATACGCATTGACATCTCTTCTCCATACCTCACTGTAATCTGATTTCTACAGATATCAATATTTACCTGTTGTTATCTTACAACACAAGATACTACCTTCATCCTATTTTTAGTACCTCGAGTTTCTGTTTGCTATCCAGTTCCACACTATTAGACAGCTATCTTTCTCAAACTCATCAGCAAATTTGGTTTTAAAACCACACATAAGTATCACACTCAATCCCTTTTCAGCCAAGTCTCCATCTAGCACTTCAAAGACATCTCACCTACTTCTGTTCAGACATAAAGAAGAAAGATCTTCATCTTGCTGCTTTTTGAAATCTGCCATTTTGACCTTTCCAAAGAGGATCACATGTTCCAGAAGTCAGCACGGTTCAAGGTCACAAGAACTGAAGAAAAGGGGAGGGAACCACGTAAGAACAAGCTCAGAAGGCTTTCAAGAAGAAGCAGCCAAAGCTGCCATAATGGCAGTAAGGATCCATTCATAGCTGGAAAAACTAAACAACTATTTCAGGAAACAGTAACAAAAAATAACGGACGCCTAAAAGTGATTGAAGAAGTTTTGAGGACATTTTGAAGGAATGTACAGCTCTTGAAAAAAAGCCAACATAAAGTGAAAGAGAAAATGAGAGATGTCCTTTACTAACAAAGAGTGGAAAATTATTCAGACATGAACTGAGTACATAAAACAAAAAAGAAAACTGAGTGTTAGGAAATGTTTTTTAAGCAGTACATCTTACACTAATTTCTCAAAAGGTAAAACCAGAAAATATTACCACTTGAATAAATAGGGCTACATAACAAAACCATGACCTTTGAGTGGTAAGAGAAAATCTATCTAGCCCACAGCTTTATAGGCTCCACAGATGAAAATCAGACCGGTCAATTGGAATCTATCAGTTCACAAACATCTTCCCTGCTAGACCTGTAATTCAGTTTTAGTAGCACAGCAGAAGTCTATTATCTTGCACTGCACTCTAACTGAAGGACTGAGATGATACACAGAGTGTAAACTACCTGGCAAATCACAAAAAAAAAAGTTTAAACAAACATAACTGGTCTATTCAGGATATGTAAAGACAGCCATCACCTATTGACAAGTAATGTTTTCAGATCCTCAATGGTCAAAATCACCAACTTCAGAAGACTGGAAGTCAACTACTGTTATCATGAGAGAGGAAAGCTCCATTATCTGGATCCTGCGGTTTTTAATTGAAGATTACTCAAGTAAAACTTTGTTTTCTGTTATTTTCTCATTTGAGGAGTACAGAACTCTGCATTTTAAAATGAAATCAACTAAAAGGCAAAAACTGCACAAAACGCAGGTATAGCACCCCGCATTTTTTTGTGTAACTACATTAACAGTATGTTAAAGGGATTTCAATGCATCATGACCAGCCAAGCCACATTTTACATGAGTGAAAAGCCATTCTACTTTAAAATAATCTGAAAATGAATGTGTTGTATTAGTTTCTAGCTCAAAGCTGCTCTATACACCTCCACAAAGAAAGCTCTCCTCAGAGAAGGAAAAAAGGAAAAAAAAAAGGCAAGGAGACCTAGTAGAGTGAAAGAACAGACTGCCACACACCCTTTACATTTCAAGGACACTGTTGTTGTTGCTTACCATGGGGAAAAAAAAAGTTACAAAAAATCCTTGAGCAGTGCCCAAGTCACAGTTTTGAGTTGTTGAAGTTGCTCTGGTCTTCTGCCATGAAACAGCAAGACAGCGTGAGGAGCAAGAATTACCTTATCATTCTTGCCTGAAGCAGTGTGACAAAGGAGAAATCTGCAAAGGGGTGTTACTCAGGTAACACAGTAACCTGTAGCGCCACTCTTATGAGATGCTGCTCGGACAGCATCCAAGATGAGCACTCCCTGAGAACACTGAAGGCTGTACACAGATATCCCTGACATTACTCAAACTACACACCTGTGAACCAGTAACCTTAATTCACTTACCACTGGAAGGACTGGGGGATTTAACAGTTCCCTTCTCCTGTGGCTTCATCTGCTCTTCTCGCTCCTGACTCCTCATAACAGTATCCTCTGTATTCTTTGGCATCTGTGCCTCCTGCTGAGCCACCAGCAGGTAAACTCCTCCCTCTTGAAGTGGTGGCTGATTACCTGTTACCGTTATCTGTCCTAATTCTGAACAGCCAGGATGATTTTCGGCACAGAGCATCACTTCTGATGGAATGTCACTCTTTAACTTGGGAAACAAACTGTTGTGCTGTTCCAGCAACTCCCCTACAGAAGGCTTAGATAAAACTTCATTGTACTCGGGCATGTTTTCCAAAGCAGCTTTACAGGAGAGTTTATCTGTGCTCCTAGCCTGCCCAGTGTCAAAAGCACAACTTTTTGAAGTTTCTTTTCGCCAGCTTTCTGGTCCAGTCTTTTCTAATTCCTGAGGCTGACCAGACAAATTTTTGCAAGAACCATCAACAAATTCCACTTCCACATCTTCATGACACTGTTCTTCCCTTTCAAGAATAAGTCTCTGAGAAAGTGTTACGTTAACAAGGGACCCTTCCTCATTTATTTGCTTCTCTTTTACTTGCAGTTTTTCTTCTTCACACTGGGTCTCAGGAACTGTCTCAGGTTCTGATGTCTCTTCTGATGGGTGATTCTCTGACTGTGCTTCTCCACTCCAAGTGTGTGACAGAATCTCAGGCAGCACAGACTGATCTGCAGCAGCCTGACTTGCAGAAACACACTCAATCTCCTGATGAGCTGTAGGGGCTAGTGACCTATCTCCTGCTATCTCTGCACTAACTACTTGCATTACAGGCTTTTCTGCAGCCTGTAAATCCTCTTTTGCTTTTTCACACTTTTCAGAGACCGATTGATCACCTGCATCCATCCTCAGTTTTATGTTGTCATTCTCCACAGAACAGAGTCTCAAGTCTGTGGCCTTGCATTCAGAAATCATCTCTGCCTGTGTAGCTTCACTGTCTTGGCCTGTGTTCAGAGAGCCTGAACTGACCTCTGGATTTGTGGGCTGGCTACAGCCACTCGCAGAAAGCATCAGCTTACAGGACTCAGAATCACTTGTTGAAATCTTTGACAAAGCATTTGTGGGCCCAGAGACATCTCCACGTAAGCTTAAATGTGTTAAAGCAGCAGCTTTTTCTTCTCCTTCATGCTTCCTCTCTGGGCTCTGAGTTGGAATAAAGATATCCTACAATGAAGAAAGTGGGACATCAAGCATCAGGGCATCCAGAATAGGACTGTTTATCTGGAACATTAGACTGGATTATAGAGCAGAGCAAGATTAGCATGAAACTACAAATAAAAAAACCCAGTCCCCTGGACATTCTTCTCTCCATTCATATGAGCCATAATTGCCCCGTTCTGGCTGTGAAGTTATCGCCACCCTGTAGTGCCTCTATGGCAAAGTCAGGTGCAATACTTGGTACACCTCTCAGACCACCAAATCATAAAGTACAGGTCAAGTATGACAAATCAGAAGCTGTTTTTAGTCAAACAAAAAAGTGTTCCATGAGGATTCTCTGCAGGAATCTATTATATTAGCATGAAAGCCATTTTCAGGTAAGAAGTCCTGCTTCAACTAATCAAGTCTCTAACATGACCTTTATTGCCTCAAATTAAGAGAATTTGTAATATCAAGCTGTAAAGCCACCAAATGTCTGTTAAGTCCCTTAAAACAGTAGTAAATTCCAGAATTGAAAAACATACAGGAAACAGCAGCTACTAAGAATAAGCAACTTGGAAAATTCATTAAATGACTTCTAGCCTTGTGGAAGAACATTATGCTTCATTATAAAACAGCTTTGCTTTCTTCATGACAAATAATGCTAAGGTCTAGCCCAATAAAAGTAGTCTAATTTATGATGCAGTCTGAGGTGGAGGATGCTCAGCTCAGCATCAAGAAGCAGTAGCCTCTCAAATCAAAAAAAAGAAAAGAAAAAAAAAAAGCACAAAAAAAGTTTCTAGCTTATATTAAATTATAATTACTTCTATGCTCAGTAACTCAACTGCACCCTCCTAAACTGTTCCACATATTCTCTGTGGGATTAACTGGCACACAGTATGATAAATATGTAACTCTGGTGGGAACATGAAAGTGCTCATGAGAACCAGCTTAGCAGGGAAGCTCAACCCAGAAACACAGAGCCTGACTCAAACATATCTCATGTAACAGCCATATAAAACCCTCAGAAGAGGTATCTAAATGAACCCTTACATGAGAGAACTCTGGTTGTGATGGTATAGGTAAAGATCCAGGAGAGAAATCTGGTGCACTCTGGGACACTGGAGTTGAAGCTTGCGGCAGGACAAGACGTCCTGGTGGGATACATGAGAAAACCATCTCCAGTGGTGTATCTCCTCTCTGCTTCTCCATCAGCTCTCTGTCTTCTGTGGCAACAGATATCTGTTCACCTGGTTTAATGGAGCATAACATACATTACTAGCAAATTCTTCTGTTGTACCTAAAGTTTCCAATATTGTTACAAGATTTGTCTCCAGTGGTGCACAGAACTCTTTCATACATTAATGTGTGAATGTAAAAATCTTATCTTCTTCTATTGCCTTTACAGCATACATTTAATATAGGTGTCTGCCTGCAGCAAGAATTACTTGTCCCTACAAAAGAGGAACAATTGCAAACAGCAATCTGTATCCCACACAAAGTACTTCCCACATTTTGAGTGAAGGGGAGCTGGCCAACAGAACTAATTTTACTATGACAGCTATGCAGGAAATCTTGACAGTACATAAGCATCTGTATTACAAATACAGATCTGCCTTCCTCTACTTCTTTCAGTGTTCTCAATCCTGCTTTACTCTTTAAATATGTTAGCAGGTTTTGAAAAGGCTGCATGCTCAGGCTAAACCACGGGGCACAGAGGCACAACCACAGAGCAGTATGCTGAGAATTTTACCTTTTGCTTGCTCCTGTTCAGTAGGACTGCTGGGGACAAGAACAGTGGATCCAAAGGCAAATGGAGAGGGAATAACTAGGCCTGAAGAGACACTGCAGAACAGAAAAAGAAAACATGGAAAAGACCATACATTACTGGGAAGTGCATTAACCACTCCCCAGATGTAGCTCCAGCTTGTCATAACAGAAGTCTTCTCATAAAAGGAGAGTGTGGGGCGTTCACTAGAAAGAGACTTAAGAAGTGGCCATTACCCACACAGGCAACATCAGCTCATATCACAAAACAAAGCAGTGCCCCTCTCAGAGCACAAAATTAAAACACAGATTGCTTAAAATTAAGCACAGGTGCTTGAATAAAGAAAAAAAGTGGTGGAAATAAGCTATTGTAATAGTTTTGGGATTTTTCACTTACATGGAATGACCCTCCTGTGCAAAAGATCCCTGTCCAGAGAGCTGCAAGAGCTGCAGGCCACGTGCAGGGGTGCACACCAAACAATCTCCCTTTTCCACTCTGGCTGTTGGACAGCCACTCCCTGCGGCAGTTTTGGACAAAAGTTAAGGTTAGAAATCTAGCCAATAACCAAGCTGACAAAAAAATAATGAGGAACTGTATCCACAGTACTGGACAGTTACTTCTCAGCTGGGCAAGGACAAGATGATTTTCAGACAGAGCTGGAGAAGGACTGCACATGAAAGTTCAGTATGTGAAATGTGAGCATAACATAGTTGGGATGAAAAAGACAAGTTTGTACCTACAGAACAGATTTTTATCAGGACAAACCATACAAGTCATCCTGCTTGGGAATTTTAAAAGAAAATTGACCAATGACTCCTTTGTCAGCACATTTGGCCCACCACCAGAATGTAAATACAGGCAAGGTTCTCACAAAAGAAAGACACCTTGCAATGACCACTGACTTCATGTGAGTTGGGAGGGTTCTGTACAGGATCATACTGGTATTGACACAGTAGTTATGCACAAATTAAAACTAAACAAAGAGCATACAGCAAGACTTTTTAGCTCATGCTTTATAAACTGTGACAAAGCTGTGCTTCAAAACCTCGTTTTCTAGGCCTTTCTCTAGCAAGACTGCAATTCTTTTCTTAGCTTTTCAGTTGAGGATACCAAAACCAGACACACACACCCTCCTCCCAAGACATACCAGGATTACCTCTATCCTGATCCTATTTCATGTCAATCTCTTCTCTGAGAGGGAAAGAACATTAACTCAGATGACAAATAAGATTGACCAAAATTGTGCTACAAAGATTTTGATTTCAGGATGCTGTCAAATCTCAAACAGGAAGGCCAAATCAGAGGAACAAGATCTTGCATAAGAAAGTCTACTACTTATCCATGGGTAAGCATCATTTTTTCCAGGTTCAGAAGGAAGGTTTCCTGGTTTGTTCTTCAAGGGGCACATAAAGAAAGGAAACTAAATGTATTTAGCAAACCAGTGTAACTGTTCTAACAAGAAGGGACATTTAGACATTGCTTCATAGTATAGTGAAAGACACTGATCCTTGTATTTCCAAAGCATTCTCAATTTCAGCAGAAATTACATGGAAAATAGTCGCAGCACTCTGCACCCTAAAATACTAACTGCCTAAAACAATTAAGTATGGATGACAATTATGATGATCACTGGACAGACATCTGATTGTCTGTTGTTACCTGGTGTATCATTTCTCAGGAAACATCTCTTCCTGAGTTGATAAAATATCTGACTCCTTGTGATCATAATCAAGGGATTTCTCATTTTTAGTGTGGTCACAAACAGGTATTTGTTTCCTGGTGTCCTCCTCTGATTCCTGCAGAGTTCTGGAAAAGAAAAACACAGAGTCACTGACCTAAGAAAGTCGAAGTATGAAGGTAATTACTGCAACACTGGAAGAAAACTTTATTAGCACAAACATTCACTTTGTGTATACCACAGGGGAAAAGAACAAACCAACCACCGACAAAAAAACCACGCATTCACCCCTCAACAAGTTGCATCTTCAGAATTATTTTGCAAGCTTTTCTAAGAATCTAAATGATGCTTAAATGGAATGCAGATTGTTCTACTGACACAGTTCAATGCAGGTTCTATTAACGTTATTTCACCTCACTTTTAATATTTTTAATATTGTTTTGTCATATTCTGCCACAAAATAATTACTTAAATACTTACCATAAATTATAATAGTTTTCAACAAACCGAAGCTTCACATTTAAAAATCATTAAAATTACAAAGCTTATAAAAATTCAAAAGCATCCTGGAACAGCCATCGCTTAACCTCCAGATTTCTCCTGTGAGGCCAAAGATTGTATTGCTGTGATTAATTTAATTTGAAATAACTTCTGTGACTTAAACTGAATTATTAATATATTCCAGCCATTTACGAAAATTATTGGTATGTTTTTATTATCTAAATGTACACTCCCTTAAAAATAAACCTACTGATATCTTTGTGTGTAAGATCTTGACAAAACCTCCTTTCTGAGCTAGGAATGGGGAAAAGCACTCCCTACTTGTCCTGCAAAAAGGTCTCATCAGCACTTCATTTTCCCCTGCACTTTTCTTTCTTGGTTTGAAGCCTGAACCCTTCTGAATCTACAAATCTAGTAAGAAATACAAAAATCAGTTTCCAGAATGTAAGAAAGAGACTTGCTATAAAGAACAGGGACTGGTTTTACCTTTCAGATTTTCTCTGGTTGGTCTCCAAAGCAGTTTGTGCTTCTGTGCTAGAGACACTTTCCGTGCTGTCCTCATGCAGTTCTAGTAGGAGAGAGAACAAAAATAACAGTTGCTACTCAGGTCACCTAGATTAATACAGAAAAAGAAGAAAGTGTAGTTCTGTAAACCACACAAATATCAAGACAATCCTTATATGAAAAAAAAAAAGTTGAGCTATCATTAATGATAGCAACAAAAAAGGACAGAATGAGGTTTTCCCAGGGAGGGAATTCAATACAAGAATTATGTCAATGTTATGAAAACAAATTAAGAAAGAGAGGTGCAAGAATCAATGACTCCACTTGGACAGCCACAAGAAAACAAACTAACTAGCCCCGCAAAAAAAGAGAGGACAAAATTCTTTTCAGCTACCAATGAGCTGTGAACTCATTTTTGAAAACTACAAATACATTATTTCCCACTGAAGAAACCTGAACACCCTATAATCAAAAGAAATCGAGTGAACTGACAGAGCAACAAAAGAAAATCCTAGATAATTTCACATACCATCTTTACTATCATTCTTCACAAGCCTGGAGGGAGGAACCAGCAGCTCCAGCCATGAAGCTGATGAGTGGCATCTTCTTCATTGGGAATGAAGTCATTTCCAAGTCCTGGCTTTGGAGAGCTCTAGAGCTCCCAAAAGGCAGCTGTGACATGCCCGAATCTAACACCAAGATCCACAAATAATACATATATGTGTGCATATTATATATAAAACAAAAATCAAAGAAGCCATTTATTTTACAAGGGCAAAAGATACACCCTGTAACCAGGAAGGGATTTTAGGTTATTGCTGAAACTCTGGAATACACTAAAAGACTCTGATCTCAGCTACACTAATTAAAAATAGGGTAGCAGAAACAGTGGACCATGAACTCAGAAAGCAGTGTTACTCAGCAAGGTCTTACACAATGACATTAGGTATTGCAGCAGATTTGATGAGAAAACAAGCCTGATAACACACAGACTCTGCCTAAACGTCCTTTGATGATAATGACCTTTATGAAGGAGTTTCTTTGCCATAAAAAAAGGCTTCATCTCTTAATGGTCAAGATGCATCCATGTCTCTTTAAGATCTTGTCAACAATTATATGAAATAACTGCAATTTTTTTCAATTACCAAAGCATACAGATAAATTTCCAGAAAAAGACAACATTTGTGACCCATTATGACCCCCGATGAGACAGCTGAACTGAAAAACCACAAGAGATGGTTGGTGAGTTTCACAGCCCCAAGAACAGACCCAAAAAGGATAAGTTACCTCCTCCAAAGGGCTCAACAGCAGAGTCAACACCACGTTCACCTCCTCCTCCAACATTTCCGAGGGCACTGCAACAGAAAGACTTTTTGTATCGCCGAGGGTTTTCCTGCAGGCTGTCTCCTTACACCCGACTCGTCTTCTGAGGAAGTGACCCTCGCAGCTGCAGCACCTGAACAGCCGCTCCCGAACACCTCGAGCCCCCACCCAGCCGCGGCCCGGGACAACGCCGCTGCGCCGGCCGGCCTCCGGAGACTGCAGCGCCACGGCGGCACGGCGCGGCCGCAACGAGCACCGAGCCCGTGTTTTAAGCCCATCCTCGGAGGGCGACAGTGGTTCTACAAGGCCCGGGGAGGCCGGGGGAGGCGGCCGAGAGCCACCGCACACGTACCTGCGGTCTCCGGCGGGGCGCTGGCACCTCCTCAGCGACGCGGTCCTCGGGGCGAGCAGGATTCTCCATCGGCTCTGCAAGCACACCGCCGTTAGTACGGCTGCGGCCCCCCGAACACGCCACGGCCCCGCGCCGCCTCTTACCTTTGGGTCTCTCCGGGGCCACCCGGCCACCCGCGGTGCCCCGGCCGCCGGTGAGACCGCACACCAGCTCCTACAAAACAGAAGCACGGTCCGCGTGAGAAACGGGTCGGAGTCAGGCCAGGCCAGGCTGGTCCGCGCCCCCCCCCCCCCCCCCCGCGTACTCACCAGCACGGGGCTCGGGCTCCGGCGGCCGGCAAGCAGACGGGCCAGCACGCCGAGGCAGCCTGCTCCGCGTCCTCCGCAGCCCGCGCCCTCGGGCTGCGAATCCTCCACGATCAGGCGGGCGTGTCCTGCTGCGAGAAGCCGGGGTCCAGCTGGCTGCTGCTGCTGCCGCACTCCATACAGAGCGCCACGCGAGGCGAAGCGCTTGGCGGAGCCTTGCCGCGACCCTACGCTTCCCGCATGGCCTCACCGCGCCCACCGCCCGCCTCAAAGGCCTCCCGCTTCCCCGCAGCCATCTTGCAGCGCGCCTTTGGCGCGCGAGAATCCGCCAGGCGCCGCGCAGGCGTTACCAGGGGAGACGCGGAGAGTCTCGCGAGCCTGGCGGGAGCGCGGTCGGCAGCGGGGGAACGGGAGGTGTCTGCGCCACTGGACCGGGTGTTGCTCGGTGTTGTAGAAACGAAAACGGCAGGAGAAAAACAAAAACCCGCGCCTGAATAAACTGTTCTCGTGCGGAGTTACTGACAAAAGTTTGCACATAGTAAGGCACTGTAAAAACGAGTTTGTGTTCACAAACTTTGTGTATAATGCCTATGCTAACGGCCTGAGCTAACCACTGTGTCACTGGAGAGATAGCAAAAGGAATTGGTTATCTTGACTTCAAATAGAAAAAATCGATGGCAACTAACTTGTCTTTCATATTCACACATTAGAGAAAAATTGCAGATTCAATGAACTGTGAGTAGCTTTCAATTAAAATATGGCAAAGCAGAAGTAAGCAAAAGCGTTTAGATGTAGGGCTAACAAAGATTTATGCGGTCTTTCAAAAGACTTTTTAAAAAAGTATTACAAGCAGGTACAGTTGATCTTAATCTGAACTATGGAGTAGGACTAAATCATCTCCCAGGATTCCCTTCCACTCTCATTTTCTGCAACTCAGAACTCAGAACTTCTGCAACTCAGTACTTTTGCCATGAACCTGAGCAGGACAAAATTGAGAGCTCAGTCCAGGTAGTCAAACGTGTAATGATAAATATGCATGTGAGTTTTGAAGCTGAACTACAGATATTTTGTGTTACATTTGTAACTAATGTTTTCCATCTTTTTTATGCTATGATACAAAACAGCCTGCTTTCTTCATAAACATACACATTTCAGAATCTAAATATTCACCTCAGTTGCAGAATGCCTTTTTTTTCTGAGTCTTAAACTATGTTTGAATAGGGTGTGGCCACCTCCCATCTAAGAAAAAGAAAATAAAAGAGCAAAATTGATCTTTGCTTCTTTTCCCTTCAGAAAAACATGTCTAGCACCAGACTTTCAATTAATGAAGGTACTAAGGCTGTCCTGATTTTCATATTTAGAGTATTTTTTCCGTTTTTCTTGTATTTTACAGAATTTACAATGCTAAGTGTTATTTTGTTCTCTCCAATGTAAGTTGCTAATTAGGATGGGGCCCCATTGACATTCTTCCACCATCCATTTCTCTGTGCTTCAGTGCAGCCTCAGGCCCCATCTTTTAAACAGGATAGTATTCACATGAAAGCACCAAAGTCCAGATCCTAATTTCAAATGGGAATTAGCATACCTAAACTAAGGTACCTAACGAGACAGATAAGCTTACTGAACAAGGATTCTGTTTGTCTCGAAAATCAGTACGTACTGTAATATCTCATTATTACTTACATGGGAGACCTGGCCGATTTCCTGTTGAATATCCTCTGCTTACTAATTTGTGGATAAACACTGCACGGGGCCGTGAATCCGGGGGGCAAATTACGAATCCTGGCATTGCTACTGCAGGACACCGGGGACCGATGTACGGGAAGTGAGGGAGGGACGCGATGCTGGACGCCAGCTCTCCCTGTGCCTGCAGCCGCCGCCCCTGCAAGCAGCCTCCTGCACTCCGCCGCTCGCAGCCAGCCAGACATCGCATTCCCCAGGGCGACGAGACGCCTGCCAGCACCGAAAACCCAGCCCGCGGCAGCCCGCGCCGTCCGCGCCGGGCCCGGCCCCACTCCGCTCCCGCCCCCCGGGGTCGCTGCTTCCGCCGGACGCTCCGGGCAGCTCCTCGGCCCGGACCCGGCGGGGGAAGAACACGGGCAAAGCGGGCCTGCGGTTAGGGGCAGGGCGGCAGAAGTGGACCCGGCACTGCCCCGGCCCCGTCCCGCTTTACCTGGTCGTATCCAGGAGCCGGCGGGCAGGGCGGTACCGCCGCTGTAGGCGGGCCGATCCAGTCGCCCCACAACCCCGGCCGGAACCGCCCCACTAGCATCGGTGGGCGTCACGGGGACCGACTCGCCCGCGTTCCTGGGAGTTGTTACCGGACCTCCAGTACCGTGTCACAGAGATGTCGGTACCAGTAGGTCCGTTAAGAATTACCAGCTCGGCTTTTGTTTTTAACGCAGAAATCTTATTCACCGAGTGCTGATTCATTTGTGACTTTGTATCATGCCCAGTTTTTCCCTACAGCTTCATGTTTCTAAACAACCATTTTTTTTAGATGAGGCTTTGTCGCAAAAAGATTGGGAACTACTTTTCTGGTATTAAATCCAGAAAAAAAATATGGCTGGTGTTAAACCAGAAACTGTTAAAACATTTCAGAGCTGCTTCAGTGTAGCCGTTCCTTAAGCACTTTGCTAATTCAGGTGTGTTTTCAGAAATCTTGTTTCTTTAGAATAATTTAATTTAAAAGGCCAATAAATTACTGAAAGCCTTTTCTAAAGACATTTGGTTCAGGAGGCATTGCTGCACTGTTGAATTAGTTTAAAGAGCAGCAGATATAACTGTCAGAAGAGCATCCCCTAGCAGAGTTTCAGTATATGAGCATAGAGGATGCAAAAAGTAAGGATTAATCCTGATTCTCCCCCCCCAGTTTTTACATGCCAGGAATGGTTGGCAGCTTTTGGATGAAAGCAATCAATGATGAGACATCATGACCTTCACATAGCTATAAAAGAAACTGACAGTGTTAAAAATAAGTTAGGAAACCTAACAAAGGAATCAGCTTCTTTCAGGAGGCCCAGGCTTTTCACATCACTCACCTCCCTACCACAATAAACCTTTATAAATATGCTAAATTCTGCCTCAGACTTAGTACATGACTGGTCACCAGAGTCACCAAGCCTTCCAGAACTTGACTGGTGTAGTGGCTAGAAAGCTTCTCCTAAATTAGGGAAAAAAAGGAAGTGTTTGGACTTTGGAAGCAAGGTCATGCTACCAGGAGGACTACAGAGATGCTGTTTGCCATGGTAAGGATGAAAAATTTGCACAAGCAAAACACAATTGCCAAAGCTGGTCAGTACTGTGGTGGATAATAGAAAAGCTTTTTAAAGCTATGCCAGCACCAAAAAGGTAAGACAAAGTGGAAGGAATGGGCAACTACTCTGATTAAATCACACTATAGTTAAACAGAAGCAAAAATATATGTGATTTAGGTCAAACTGAAGGGCTTATCCCTCTGTTCCTGTATCTTAAAACACATCCTGGAAGTGACATATGAATGGCCAGATGGCTCAGTTTGCACAAAGAAATATTATCAAAGTCAGGTTCTGCTGTGTTCATCAGAGAGAGGGCCCAAACAACCAAGTTCCTTTAGGCAGTCACATATTTTTCCACGCTTTGTCAGAAACGTTCATAGCCAAGATGACATTACCTCAGTTTAAGGCATTATCCTCATTCAGATACTGCCATAGATCTCTTCTTCCCAGAAGTATTTTTGTTCATGTAGTCATTTTTAGCTTGAGAGGACAGGAAATCATCATCCCAGGCTAAACGACTAACGAACTGAAACTGCATTGATTGTTTTTCCTGTGATACTATGAAGGTCCTTTCTAATGCTATTTTGAGCTACTTTCTAAATCCATATTAATAATAGTAATTTACCTGTGACTCATCATCCTTCACTGTATAGAGGTAATCCTTTTGTCTGGTTTTGCCACCTCTCATTCTGTGATGTTTGTCAGGGCCTCTTACATGTGTAACCAGCCCAGTCAGCTTTTGATATTTTATGTGAGTGCCAGCTGCTGCTGCAGTACATGAAAGCAGAAACTTACACCATAATTGCTATGCAAATCTTTTATATGGATCCAGAGTGTGAATTTACAATGTTTTCCTGTAATCCCCCATTTCAGTGCCTTATGCAGTGCACTCACGCCACCCCAATTCTATCATGATCACAGACAAGTCATTCCCATCAGAAAGCAAGAAAAATATATTTTTTATAGTATTTTGATGGTACAGGAGAAGAATACAAACAGATCACCTAATAAAAACCCATCTCTTAATTCTAAATTCTTCTCTAGAGGTTCTACTCTATGGTACAGAACCATGCTTGGATATCCTTTTTAAGCTTTCACTCCAGCTTGCATGTCTCTTTTTAATTTCCTCGTTGGCAGAAAGCCAGCTGGAGGACTGTCTCTGCACTGCAGTGAAAAACTGCAGCTCTAGAAGCCACCATGTCAAAAATAAGCATCAAATATTAAGATTGAATCATATGGAAAGAGAAGGCATATCCACCAGCTGGTATGAAAATCTCTGAAAATCTTTCATGTTTGTCATCATGTTTTCCCTCTGTGACCTACAATCCTTTCACAATAGAATTTATTGTACCCGTGTTTTATTTGCAGGTTTATTGCTTTATTTACATATTTACCTGCTTCAGTACAGTCCCGTGAGACAAACTAAATTAATATTATGCAAGTTACAACACAGAAAAATAAATTAAACCCTTTTGATGCACTGTTTACAAGATTTTTTTCTAAAGATCATATCTTGGTGGTGTTGACAATAAGTTAATGTGGAAATAACCTTTTGCATCATCTCCTAAATTATCTGTTGAGAACTAGAGCACCTTTTGATTACAGATCTCAATATGAGAAAACTAGGTAAGCTAGTAACATCAGTTATAGCCTGCAGAGATAATTATTCTAAATTTCCCCCCTTGTTGTGCTTTTACTTTTTTCCTGATTAGCTTCTCTCAGAGTGCTATGACACTGTGGATTCACTTTTATGCTAGACTGAACTTTCTGAGGTTTCAGCTGTGTCCTCACTGCAGGGTTTGATGGGTACTAAGGCACAAAACAGAGGAAGACTCTGGTTTACCAACCCGTAACTGTAGCTCATCCCTATGGAAACCTTGAGGACTGCAGGGGGCAGAGCCTGACGCTGTCTAAGAAACGCTGCAGATTATTGCTGACTGGACTCGTTTTACAATGGCTAGATTGCTTTTCCACCAGGCTGCATCAGCACCGGGTTAGCTCTCCTTTTCTTTGTCAGAAAGATGTGGGATTTTCTACTTGAAACTACTTTCTGTGAGCTCTCCCTCGTTCAGTATGCAGAAGCCTCCTACTTTGAGTTTGCTCAGCTTTGCCACATACTGCATTGAAGTGCTTTGAAATGACAGTGATGTGGCCTTGTGCCCTGAATTAAGTCCCTCTCTGGTCACCCGCGCCGGTAAAAGCTCCTGCGCACACAGCTGTCTGCTTGCACCCGCAGCTGGCAGCTCACAGCAGTTCTACCCTGCTGGCTAGCAAAGTTCAGCCGGAGTTTCCTCATGTTTGTGCAAATGCCATTACTTACCATTGGAGATCATTACACTTGCCTTTAGTTGAAGAGGACAAAAGAACCACCTGGAAGAGATGTAGATCTGACTGTTATGCTTAGTACCAAGGGATGAAGAAGGAAAGAAGGAATGTGAACGATGACACCAGGCCTCAGCACCTTTAGCACTATTGGCTTCGTGAGTTTGTGGTGGATACTGCCACCACTCAACACCAGGCACCCAACACGATCCGCGGGTGTTTGCGTTTAAGCCCCCTTCTCACACCAGAGTCACGCAGATGACCTTCCCCAAAGCCCCTCAGCCCTGCACACGCTTCCGAGCAGCTGAGCGCAGCAGTGCTCACCCCCAGCACCACACGGAGGGAGCGCAGCCGGGACCGGGGAGCCCCGCTCCGCTATGGCAGCAGCCACCGCCCAGACAGGAGCGGGACAGGCCGGGTGCGGGAGGCCAGGGCCTGCTGAGCCTGCTGGGGCCGGGGTAGCAGGAGGCTACCGGGAGAGAGGCGATGCTGCCGGTCCGGGTCTCGGTGGGGGTCTGACCCGCCCCCTCACAGGCCCGGGCAGCGACACCCCCGCACGCCGGGCAGAGGGCGAGAGCCAGCAGGTGACTGGAGGGGCAGGGGGCGGGGCCCGTCCCCGTAAGACACGCCCACCCCATCCGCAGTAGCGCAGCACCACGTGCCAATCAGGACAATCCGGGAGGGGCTGGGGGCTCCTTAAGAGCCCGTGCGCCAGTCAGCGCGCGCTGCAGCAGCGGCCGCCGGGGTTGCCCATGGAGACCACGGCCGGGCCGGTCGCTATGGAGACGGCAGCGCCCTGGCTGCCGGGCGCGCGGCGCGGTCGGGAGGCGCGGAGGCACGCGCTGCTGGTGGTGATCGGGGAGATCGGGACGGAGCCGGAGCGGGGGGCGGTGCGGGGAGCCCTGGAGCGCGGTGAGGAGCAGGGAGGGAGGGAGGGTAGGAGGGAGGGAAGCCCCGCGAAGCACCTGCCGCACGGCGCCGCGGGGATGCAAACGCGCCTCCTGCTCCCCGCCGCCCGCCCTGCCCTGCGGCACTGCTGCCCCGCCGCAGCCCTTCGCGCCCCCCCCCGTCCCGCGGGGAGGGCAACGCGTACCCGCCGGTCCGGGAGGCGGCTTTTACTAGGGCTGGTGTTGAGCCCTGGCCGCGGGGCGGGAGGTGGAGCAGCCGAGACCGCAAGTGCGGTCTGGGGGAGGCCGCGGCGGCTGGGCCGGGGCCCCCGTGCCGGTGTCGCAGCGTCAGCGCAGGCGGTGGGTGCGGTAACCGGAGTATCAACTCCAGCGGGGACAAGGCCGGTGACAGATAGCATCGATAACAGACTAGCCTGGTTCGGGTCCTGCGGGCTGGCGCGCTCGGGGGCGTTCGGGCCATCGGTACATTGCTGTCTTTCTTTTCTCCCGCTGGGCACTCCTTGATTTGCATGAGTGAAATGCAGTTAATGCTGTTTTTTAATGTCAGAAAGCTTGGAAACTAAATTTTTATACGTCTGATTTCCCATAGTTTCTATTTTATTAGCAGATTAAATCTTATTTCCATCTTTCCCCAAACTTTTATCTTATTAGTTGCAGCACTGGTCTTGCTGGTCTGTTTTCTGCAGTGCTAGGGGACATCTGCAAACCAGTTTATTGTGCGATAGCCTCTTGCTGTCTAAAGAGCAACTGCATGGACCAGGAAGGATAAGCCACAACAGTGAAGTTGACTGCTTCAGGAATGACCCAGAGCAAGACAGGACTGCTCTAACATCCTGCACCTCTGCTTTCCCTATCTTGGTAGCACCCAGAGGCCTTAGCTATGGATTGGTCTTTGCATATTAGATGTAGTGTTGTTTAAGAGCAAGGGTGAAGGAGGTGGTGAGATGATAGTTCCTGTTTTATGGCAGTTTGTGATGAAAAAGAGAAAGGAGATGTCGTCAGCTACATCAGGACCTGAAGGGAACATCAGTTCTAAGAATCAGTTTAGTATCCCTCCAAGAAATAAAGTAAAAGCCATTTGACTTTGGTTGTTCTTCTCCCCCTATCTGCCAATTCCAAGACACTTTGGTTTCAAAGATGCCAGTTATAACAGTTGTACCTATTGATCAAACAGTTACTCAAAGATAATTCTCAAGAACCAACACTACCAAGGAATAGATGGATAGTACAATTTAAGATAGGAGGTTGGTGTAAAAATGTCACATCCTGTCCCAATTTCTCCACTTTCTCTATATGTTTTCCATCCATCTCTGCTGGCAGCCCACTTACCAGCTACTTTGAGAGAAGCTTTTCATTCCTTTTTCCTAGAGTTGGCTGCCTTCTGTACAGGTAGGTCAGATTATGATCATTCGTCCTCTGAAAGCCCCTCTTCAAAGGGGATACTCTTGCATTCTGCATAACAGGATGATCATCTTTGCTTGGCACTTCACTGAACTCATGTGCCAAATTGCATCCTTATCTGTTCTCTGAATCTTTGAAACAGAGATGTCAGATCAGACTGTAAACTTGCTCTTTGATTCTGCAGTTATATGCCAATAAATTGGGAATTCTTACTGGAAAAAAAGAATTACAGTCCTGCAACAACACGGCAGAAGTAAGTTTTAGTTAATTTTATCTGACCAGAAACCTACTGAAACTCTGCCAAGTACACACTTAGCATGACAGCCACTTAAGCCCTATTGGTAAGCTACTAACAGTGTAAGTAAATTGCTGAAGGAGCTAGGTACCTGGATTTTGGACTTTCCTCTGTAACTAACTTGGTGTAGGATCTCCAGCAAGTCTCAGAGGAGTTTTCCCCACTGAAATGGGAGAATGACCTCTTCTTGAAATAGACCACCATCTGCAAATTGGAAGATGGATATAAAAAAGTGAGAACAGTTAAAATGACTGCAGGATCTTCAGCTCTGTCAACAGAAAGCATGTTATAATGTTGGAGACAGCTATACTCTTGATTCAGAGAGTTCAAGAAATGTGTAAATAGTACACACATGATGATTCCCACTCTGTTAGCTTGCTGGAGACATTTCATGGGAGGTTTGTGTGAGGACAAAACAGACTACTGAGAAGAAGATTTGCTTTCCCCAGGAAACAAACCAGAGTAAATAAAATTATTCTGTCTTTCAGGAAAACATTTCTTTGTAACTTGGTAAGTATGGCAAGGGGCTGATAACAATTAGATAATAAGCCCTGATAACAATCAGATTAATAAAACTGGCAAATAAAGTTGGCAAGCAAAGTTGGTCCTAAGTGTTACCTACTGCACATCTAGTTAGGGTTTTCTAAATGATGAAAAAGATGGGTTTTGTTTTGTGCCTTTGTTCCCTTGGCTGTGGCACCTGGTCTGTGCAAAAACCAAACATCACAAAGTTGTTTTTTTTTTTAGTGAATAAATCTCTTGCCCTGCCTGATCCAAAAAGTATGCCTCCCCGGACTTCTTGCTATACCTTGGTTCAGGAGAATGCAATAGTTAATGTAGGAAATAATCAATGTAGGGAACCTGCTTGTTTCCATGTGTACTGCTTCTCAGGCAGTGTCATTGTGTACCCGTGGGATATGTGAACAACACTTCTTCTAAAATGCTGTCTAATAAATACTGGTCTTTTTTTTTTTCTGTTCCTGCGTGACTTTTGTCCAGTTTTAAAACAGCATCTGGAAGACTAGGTCTTGTATTAATGGGAAATGCCCAAGCTTTTAAGCCAATTACCTTAGCAGGAAATGAAAAAGTTCACAAGGGCATAAGGAAAGGGATGGAAAACTTATGAGTCACATGGCACCTTACCCCAGCGTATGTGTTCAAAGAGTACAAATATTGATAAACCTTATTAAAGTATAGTCTGCACTTCAGTATCAGGAGGTAAAGGGCCCTAATTAGCCCAAATTATCATGGGATGATAATTTGAAATAGTGACAAGTGGGGGAAAATTACAAGTAAATTCAGACTACCTGGAGGGGAAAAAATGTTGAAAAAACCGCTGCAAGTATGATGATGATGAGTGAGATGATATTTCACTCTTCCTTTCCTTGCTCTGAAAGAGTATCTCCTTTCTGCATCCTAGAGGATGTAGCAGTACCTCAAATAGCATTTATTGCTGCAGTAGGACACCATGACAGTGACACAGCAGCTAGAGTCAGCAAGATTTTCCCTGCAGAGTGCCACCTTGTTCCTGTCCAGGTCAGAGTACTCATCAGTGCTGCATTAAGATGCACTTACACTGGATGTTTGTTGAAATAGCCATGCTTTTTAAGAGTATGGAAAGCAAAGGAAAACATTTTGTTCACCTTCTTGCTCCCAGTCTTTTACTACATTTGATTTGTTCTTATCCGATGCCCAAGCTGAAAGAAATAGATGTTCTGTACCACCACTGAAGATGGTGGTAAGTTTGTTTTTTTTTTTTTCCTTTTTTCTTTTTATCCCATCCCTGACATTTATAGGGTTTAACTGGAGTTTTTGTGCACTTTGCAGTGCAGACTGTCAGGTAATAAAGAAGCTGCATTACTCTACTGTGTCAGCTGTCACCAGAAAGTAAACTAAAACAAAGTTTTTTGCTGTAGATTCTACACGCCTTGAGACAACTCTGCAATGCAATGATCACTAACTCTGTCTTGGTTATGTGTAGAAAACTGGAGCTTGTATCCTAGAAGATCCTGTTTCCCACCAGTGACCATCAGAAGCTGTTGCACAGTGTGGAGTTACTGTACTGGAGACCTAGAACTGCAGTAACTGGGAGTGATATCTCCATGAAAAATCAACATGCTTTGCTTGAAAGAAGGCAGATAGCAGATGCCATAAAACTTTATATTTTATGCAAGAGAGAATATGTCTCCAAAAGATAGTAGAAGAACTCTCAGTGAGGACTCAATCAATAAACATTGGGACTGGAATTCTTTCAGTTAATTCTTAGAAGTTTGTGGCATCGACCTTCAGCATCTGTACTTCAGCAGGCAGCAGGACAAGAGCTGGAGTCATGATTCATGTTGATATTATGGTTTTGTTCTTGGTGCCAAAGTGTACTGTCACACCACCTAGGAGAGGCTGCTCCTTACTGGGATGTGAAGATCTGTGAACTGTAGTGTTTGGTGTCATCCAGAAGGGACAGGTGTTCACACTGAGGTCTGAAGGTGACTTCCCCAGCATGGCATGGTGCCACTTGCTCTGGGAGCAGATGCTGCTTCCTGCTGTAATATGAAGGTGATTATCTCACAAAGATTATACAGATTAAAGAGGAAACTCAAAGTATCTCAGTGGAATCAGGAGTTTTGAAGGCAGCAGAGTGAGTTGCAGGGGAGCTTTTGTGACTAGGAGGATGCACAGGCTGCAAAAGCAGAGACGCTGGTGTATCTGAGGTGGTTAGTAGTTTAACCATCCAGTAGACCATCTCTACGAGTGACCAGTGCTGGCTGATGCAGAAGATGTAAAACTAACAAAGTATTTGCTTAGTTAGGCAGTAGTGTAATTTATGTAGCCTCAGTCCCTTGTAGTTTGTTAGTTTCACTTGCATGAACCCCAAGCTGAATCAAGATTTGCCCACTGCACACACTACATGTGCTTCAGGGACAGATGTTTTATGGAAGGTAAGCAGCTTGTCACCCTCTGCTTCTCAAGACTTTCTTAATTCTAAGTATGCTGTTCTGGAAGAGCATCACTGGTCCTTGTGTGTCCTGTTAACTTCTCTATGTCCACTTCTGTTTCTCAAGTAAATGTAATAACACCTCAATTTAAAAAAAAAATTATTTCTATTTGTTGGGCAGGAATTCGTTCCTGGAACATTAACATTCTGTCCTGTGACCTGAATCAGCAACTGAGACTCTTTGTATCCCGACACCTGGCTCAATTTTCTTCAGAAGTCAAAGGTCAGCTTTTTGGTTTATCAGCATTAACTTTTGTTTGTTTCTTTGTTTAAAAAAAAAAAACAAACAACAAAAAACTGATTGTGATTTATAATGTCAACTTCCATTAGTGAACTGTTTGCCCTGTAATCTGCTGACATGAATATTTAAGAAAAACCATCTAAAACCATCTTAAGAACAGATGCAAGGAATGTAACTTAAACTTACATCTTACTACTGAGAATAGAGTGAATAGAAACCTACTGTTTAAAAGGCTGTTAATCTAGTAAGTTAGAATTTGTCTGTTTGCTGTATTTCATGCAGGTGCCACAAAAAATTTTACTTTACTTATTTATTATCCATCTTTTTGGTTTGGTTTTTAGAATGTACTTTTGTATGCACAAAATGTGTTGCAAATAGTGTGTAAGACTAGCAAATGACTTTTTGAATCTCTCTTTTGAAGAGAGAAGAACAATGAGTAAAAGCATTATAAAAATGACATGAACAACTAGAAAGTGTCCTTGCCTAGCTTGTGAAAAGCTTGAACTTTGGTTAGGTTGTTTATACTACTTCTATGTAATGTATGTTACTGTAGTAAGCACAGATGACACTGTTGCAAAATCTTTTTTGAATAAGATTGTTTTACAATACACTGTATATTTTATACTCTTGTCAAAGCTTCTGAATATATTTTCCAGTTGAGGAAGCTGTTTTCCTAATGGATAGCTGTGCAAGAAGCTCAAATGTGCAACTAATAAATGTCTCTTAATTTTCCTGTGACTTTTTAACGTAGGGATAGAAAATCTCCCTCCTTGCTAAGCAGTGGGTGTGTACACGCACACTTATGGGATGAAAATAGACTGTGTATAAAACATATCGGTTGAAACACTCAGCAGAAGGTATGTCTGAATTTGAAGCAATTACAACAGAGGTTATAGTACAAATAGACAATAACAAGTCACCATGAGTATAATGTTTGCCCCAAAATTCTTTTAACTCAGGGCTGAAATACCCAGATTGATGTGAGCAGTATGTATGCCCCTCACTTCCCTTGCTTGGTTCCTGAGGAGCAAAGGATGATAAATATGATGTTAGTCTATAAAGAAGGTTCCATGAGGGATCTGGGGAATTGCAGGTCTGTTAAATAATTGTCAGGTTTACTGCGGAAACCAGTAGCAACTGTAATAAATGCAGAATTAGTATCTACCTGAGAAGAGTCACCACTGGTTCTGCAAAGGGACATCATGCTTTTCAGATGTCTTTAAGTTTTTTGAAGAAATCATCAAAATGCATAGATAAGTGATTTAGTCTACCAGCAAAAAATGTTTTGGAAATCTAAGTTCATGAAGTTTGTTAAAGGATGTCTACTGGCCATATGATTAGAGGCCAGGCTTTGGTGTGCAGAAGCATCAAGGTACCTGCTGTTTAACACAGCTGCTTAAACATTAAAGGGTGAGCAGTGAGGCAAGTTTGATAATCCAAAGTCATTCAGGACTCAGTAATGCTGAATCCTGACTGAAGAATGAACTATGCTAGGTAAATGCCAATATGCAAAAAAACAGCCCCAAAGGTAGTTTCAAATTAGAAAACAAACCAAAACAAAAAAACCAAAACAAAACAAAAAGAAAAACCAACCCCCCCCAAAAGAAACCCAAAAAACCTAACCCAAACCAAAAACAAACAAACAAACAAACCTGAAAAACCAAGCAACATGTAGGTTCTGAACTGGCCATTACAATAGAGGAATGAAAAGGATTTAATGGAAGCATGAGGATACAGTTTATGGAAACATGAATTGAATTCTTGGCAGCAAACAAAACAGATAAAATGCTAGGAATTATAGGGTAAGAATGGAAAACAAAACAAGAAGCATCATGACATTGTATATTAGATCCCAGATGCTGAACACTCTGCACTTCTGGTCTCCTTATCTCAAATGTAGCAGAACTACAGTGGAGCTCAGAAGGGTAAGATGGTTAGAGGTCTGGAGTAGTTTTCTTTCAAGAAATGATCAAGCTGAGATGCTTCAGTTTGGAAAAGAATCAGCTAAAGAGATGAACAAGAACTAGGGGGAATGAAATGGTGGAAGACATGTTCAAAAGAAAATATGGTTGCACATACTCAACCAACAGTGGAGCCATGGATTTCATATCCACATCTTTTGGCAAGAAGCTTGTGTGTTTCAGAAAGAAAACATAAATATTTGCAAGAGATCCTTTGAAGGCAGTTACTAATTGGATGAGCCAAAACAGTGGGACTTTATTGTCTCCTCTAACCCTACTTAAGTCTACTACAGATCACTCAATACATATTTCAAACAATTACATCTTTAATGAGGCAGAACAAAAGTATAGGTGTTAGAGACTCTGGCTTGGTGATCTAGGGAACATGGATTGGTCTTTGGAGCTGATCAGTTGCTAGAGGTGGCTACTTGGTTTGTAGCAAGTGCATACAGCTGGTGTATGTCATTTCTCTATTAGAGTCCCCTGGAAGCACTTAAGAACAGCCAGGCAAAGACAGGTTTTGGGATTATGAGGATCTAGAAAGCAGGTTTGCCTCAAGCTAGATACTTGCACATCCCTGTTGATTCAGTAAGCAGAGATCTTGAAATGCAGCAAGGCCATCCCTCAAAAAGGGCTACCTATGGAGTCAAGAATACTGAGGCAAAAGCAGTGAACAGGGGAATAATGGCCACAGTTTACAAGGTGTTAAGCAGCTGCCTAGACTGTAGAAAATCGTGATAGCCCATACAGCTGAAGATTGTGGCAGGAGATAGTGCAGCCTAGAGATGAATGCTGAAAGACTTAAAATGAGGATTAATACTGCAATCCCAGGATTTATGTGATTGTAGTGGATTTTGTGTGCAGGCAAATTTCTCCCAGTGACAGCAAGAAGCTATGGCTATGACATGGTTTGGGGGGAGGACGTGGGAAAGACTGCTACAAGAGAAATTTAAGGTTCCAACTCATAACATAATCTAGAAGAAGCTTTAAATGTAAACCGGGGTCAGTCCTGACTGCATTCCATATATACCATCAGATAAGACCCTTTGGAAGATACCAGGAGTCTTAAACAAATGCTCTTTTAGCTATGTTGTTTCTGCTTGGGCACCTATTGGTTACTTTCATGGTTAAGAATCTTTCTAATTTATTTTTTAATATCCGCTGCAACTTGCTGCAAATTTGTTGCTGTATATCCTGTAACAGCCCTATTGAAGATGTATGTTAATTACCATTCTGCTCTGGGTGGGCATACATAGAACTGGAAACTTCTTAATGGTAGGAATTGTTCATCTCTGTGCTGTACATACCCTCAGTGTGACCTGAGAGGTTTCTACTCAAAGTAAAAGTTCTGTTTTTTTAAAATGAGAACAGTCACAGGCACCTCTCCAGAGACATGATAGAGTCCCCATGACTGGAGGTTTTCAAGATGTGATTGGGCAGGGTGCTAGATTAGATAATATAACTTAAGTTACTTTTCCCATGAAAAGATGATCTTCTGAGGTTCCCTAAGTTACTTTTCCCATGAAAAGATGATCTTCTGAGGTTCCTTCCAGCCTGGGCTGTTCTGTGCCTCTATGAATTCAATTTTGCAGTTAAAGGACAAGAAGTTTTACTAATGGCACAAATCGGGTTAAGTTACAAACCTGGGAAGAAGCAAAGGCAAATGTACAAGTCCACTATGCACATCTTATTCTCAAAGTTTACATTTGGTTCTCCTTTTACAGTAACAAATATCTCATAGGGTAATGTTTTTACCTTGTACAAGTGACTCATCTTCTTCACTGGACTTGAAATGGGTTTTGAGTGTCAGCTTGTGCTATACACTCTTTTCCCTTACACTGTCTAGTTAGTTTCCAGTGATGAATGTCAAGTGCATTACAGTAAAACAACAAACAAACAAACAAAAAAACCCATACTGCCTTGTTTGTTCAAATTATAGCTCCCAGATAGGACAAATTGTATCTTTGTCTGTTCAAGCAAAAGCTGTGTTTGTCAAGAGGCAAAACATCAGTGAAAATTATATTACAGTGAAAGTGTATGATCCCCACAGCTGTGGCCTCCTGCTAGAGAGACTTCTGTTACGTAGATCATCCAGTGATGCTCTTGCTGCTAGTAAAAGGACTAATATGTCCTAAATTTGCATGCTTAGGTCATAGAAAAGCCAGTGGTAAACATTCCCTCCACAGATGCAATAATGATTCTTTGGATTTTTATAACTTTATAGTCCTCAAGCTATTAACTTTCCTGCACCATTTGTCTGCCACCATACTTCTAACCAGAGAAATATAAAAACAAGTACTTGTCAGTTTCTGTGCTTCTTCCTTATGTGCTTGAGAGCTGTATTTGCTTTCATAGCAACCACACTGAGCACAACCTCAAAGATCCCATGAATTGCAGTCTCCCAAAATACAGTTTCCCATGCTCTAAGTGCAGGCCATGTGTCTCATTGCTACATTCATGTGGCTGCAGCAATGCCAAGCATTGCTCTTTTCAATTGACTTCTGTCACAAACTGCTTTTAGATTTTTCTCCCAGAGCACTGGTAAAGAGTATCTCTGTGGGGCTTACAGGGACCACCAGTTAGATACCAGTTAAATACAGTGTAATCAGTTATTTGTGTGTTCTATAAGGATACCTGTTCTGTAAAAATGCTATATCTCAGAGCAGGCAGTCAAACTGTCCTTAAAGAACACATATGAGGCCCTGGACTCAGAAAATGAGGCGGAGGCCAGACAAGAGGAAGATCTCTCTGGAAGGTCTCCTGCTTGCCCTCTCTCCACCAGACGGGTTACAACCACAGCCACGAAGAAAAGAAGAAGGGTAGTTGTAGTTGGTGACTCCCTTCTGAGAGGAACTGAGGGCCCTATATGTCGACCTGACCCATCCCACAGAGAGGTCTGCTGCCTTCCCGGTGCCCGGGTGAGGGATATTAGTAGGAGACTCCCTCAACTAATTCAGCCATCAGACTATTATCCACTGTTGGTAGTCCAGGCTGGCAGTGATGACATTGCTGGACGAAGTACAAAGGTGATTAAAAAAGACTTCAAGGCACTGGGCCGTTTAGTTGATGGGTCAGGAGCACAGGTGGTGTTCGCCTCGGTTCCAGCAATAGAAGATTTAAATGAGGAGAGAACTAGGAAAACTAATCTGATCAATAGGTGGCTGAGGGATTGGTGCCACCGGCGGAACTTTGGGTTTTTTGACCACGGGACAACTTCCGTACTACCTACTGTACTCAAAACAGATGGACTTCACCTAACTAACAAGGGGAAAAGGACTCTAGCGTATAAGTTGAAGAGGCTCATAAGGAGGGCTTTAAACTAGGTTTGAAGGGGGATGGGGTTGAAACTGGGCTCTCCAGAAAGGAGCCTAAGGGTGGTCTGCCCAAGGTACGAGACAAACCAGCAGCCCAGCTAAAGTGCATGTACACCAATGCACGCAGCATGGGCAACAAACAAGAGGAGCTGGAAGCCATCATGCATCAGGAAAGCTATGATGTAATCGCTATCACGGAAACGTGGTGGGATGACTCCCATGACTGGAGTGCTACTGTAGGTGGCTACAGGCTTTTCAGAAGGGACAGGCAGGGTAGGAGAGGCGGAGGGGTAGCCCTATATGTTAGGGAGTCCCTTGACGCTGTAGAAATTGAAGTCTGTAATAATAAGGTGGAGTGCCTGTGGATCAGAATCAAGGGGAAGGTCAACAAGGCTGATATTGTGATGGGAGTCTGTTACAGACCACCCAATCAAGATGATGAGGATGATGAAGTATTCTACAGGCAACTGGTGGATGTCTCCAAATCGTCATCCCTTGTTCTCGTGGGCGACTTTAACCTACCAGACATCTGCTGGGAACTCCACAGCACAGAGACGAAGCAGTCTAGAAGATTCCTGGAGTGTATAGAGGATAATTTCCTGCTCCAGCTAGTAAATGAGCCCACCAGGAATGGAGCCTCGCTTGACCTTCTTTTCACAAACAGAGAGGAGCTGGTGGGAGATGTGGTGGTCGGTGGTCGCCTGGGACTTAGTGACCATGAAATAATAAAGTTTTCAATATTCAGGGATACAAGGAGGGTCGTCAATAAGACCTCTACGCTGGACTTCCGAAGGGCAGATTTTGACCTCTTCAGAAGACTTGTTCGGAGTATACCCTGGGAAACAGACCTTGAAAACAGAGGGGTACAGGAGGGTTGGTCGTACTTCAAGGAACAAGTTCTGAAAGCACAGGAGCAAGCTGTCCCAATATGCCGAAAAGCGAGCCGGCGGGGAAGACGACCGGCCTGGCTGAATTGGGAGACTCTGAAAGAAATTAGGGTTAAGAGGAGGGCCTACCAATTATGGAAAAAAGGGATAACTACTGAGGAGGAATTTAGGAATATTGTTAAGTCATGTCGAAAGAAAATCAGAGACACAAAAGCACAATGCGAACGGAATCTCGCCACCTCTGTGAAGGATAACAAAAAGTCCTTCTACAGATACATTAGCAGCAAAAGAAGGGGCAAGGAAAATATCCATTCTATACTAGACACGAGTGGGAATATAGTTGTTAAAGATGAAGAAAAGGCTGAGGTATTTAACACCTTCTTTACCTCAGTTTTCAGCGGAAAGACAGGTTACCCTGAAGATGGATGGCTTCTGGAGCTCATAGAAAATGACATGAATCTAAACAGCCCCCCTGTAATCCTGAAGGACACAGTCTGTGACCTACTGCGATGCTTGGATCCCCACAAGTCTATGGGACCAGATGGGATCCACCCAAGGGTAATGAAGGAGCTGGCAGAAGAGCTCGCCAAGCCTCTCGCTATCATCTATCAACAGTCCTGGCTCACTGGGGACATCCCAGATGATTGGAAATTGGCGAATGTCACGCCAATCCACAAAAAGGGCCGGAAAGAGGACCCAGGAAACTACAGGCCCGTCAGCCTGACCTCAGTGCCTGGCAGGGTCATGGAACAGATCATCCTCGGTGCAATCACACAGCACCTGCAGGATGGGCAAGGGATCAGACCCAGCCAGCACGGTTTTAGGAAGGGCAGGTCATGCCTGACCAACCTGATCTCCTTTTATGATCAGGTGACCCGACTGGTGGATGAGGGGAAGGCTGTGGATGTGGTCTACCTAGACTTCAGCAAAGCCTTTGACACCGTCTCCCACAGCATCCTCCTGAAAAAACTATCAGCCCGTGGCTTGGACAGGAGCACCCTGTGCTGGGTTAGGAACTGGCTAGAGGGCCGGGCCCAGAGAGTGGTGCTGAACGGGGCTGCATCCAGTTGGCGGCCGGTCACTAGTGGTGTCCCCCAGGGATCAGTGTTGGGCCCAGTTCTGTTCAACATCTTCATTGATGATTTAGATGAGGGGATTGAGTCCATCATCAGCAAATTCGCAGACGACACTAAGCTGGGGGGGAGTGTTGATCAACTAGAAGGCAGGAGGGCTCTGCAGAGGGACCTGGACAGACTGGAGAGTTGGGCTGATTCCAACGGGATGAGGTTTAACACGGCCAAGTGCCGGGTCCTGCACTTTGGCCACAACAACCCCATGCAGCGCTACAGGCTGGGGACAGAGTGGCTGGAGAGCAGCCAGGCAGAAAAGGACCTGGGAGTCTGGATCGACAAGAAGCTGAACATGAGCCAGCAGTGTGCCCAGGTGGCCAAGAAAGCCAATGGCATCCTGGCCTGTATCCGGAACAGCATTGCCAGCAGGTCCAAGGAAGTGATTCTGCCCCTGTACTCAGCCCTTGTGAGGCCACACCTGGAGTACTGTGTCCAGTTCTGGGCCCCCCAGTTCAGGAAGGATATCGAGGTCCTGGAGCAGGTCCAAAGGAGGGCAACCAGGCTGGTGAAGGGACTCGAGCATAGACCCTACGAGGAGAGGCTGAGAGAACTGGGGTTGTTCAGCCTAAAGAAGAGGCAGCTCAGGGGAGACCTCATCGCTCTCTACAACTACCTGAAAGGAGGGTGTAGCCAGGTGGGGGTTGGGCTCTTTTACCAAACGACTTTCAACAAAACAAGAGGGCATGGACTTAAGTTGTGCCAGGGGAAGTTTAGGTTTGATATTAGAAAGAATTTCTTTACGGAAAGAGTGATCCGTCATTGGAATGGGCTGCCCACTGAAGTGGTGGATTCTCCGTCCCTGGAGATATTTAAAAAAAGACTGGATGTGGCACTCAGTGCCATGGTCTAGCAACCGCAACGGTGGTTCAAGGGTTGGACTCGATGATCTCTGAGGTCCCTTCCAACCCAGCCAATTCTATGATTCTATGATTCTATGATTCTAACTGGCCCAAGCAAAAGGTACAGCCAGCACAGTGACAAAAACGGGATGCATGAGGAAGAGTGTAATCAGGGTGCACAGTATGCTTCCTCCTTGTACTATTCTACCTCACAGAGAGGTATGTTTCCTGTGTGTATAGTGACACTCAGCATTCTTCCACTTCCAGTGTTTTGCAGTCTTTCCCTACTACAAGTAATAAATTTGACGAGGAGTACAGCATTTGAGTGACTTCTTGTGGGAATAAACTCGCAACCTCTTCTTGTTCCCTTGGATTCTCATTCCTGTCTGGTCTCATTTAGATGCATCTTCCTATGCTGGGAAATCCCTGTCTCCAATCTAGTTGTATTACAGGTTTGACATATTTGCCTTCTCATTTCTCCAGACAGAAAAGGCCTAATGGCTCCTGATAGGGAAGCTGTTCTGTACCTTTCATCTTTCTCCTTTTGCCACTGTCTTACAGATCTACCTCTTTGAGATGCTGGGATCAGAAGTGTGTAGTGCTCTGAGTAAGGCAGAGCTATGTACTCACACCACATCACAGTATTTTGTCTTTTTTTCCCTGTTTTCTAACATACCTATTCAATGACTGCCACTAAGCAATGAGCTGACTCTTGAATAGAACATCGACCATCATAACCTCAAAATCTGTCCCTAGTGTTACTAGTTAGCTCTAACCAGCAATAGTTAGTGTGAGTATATATATAAAGATAAATAAAATGGCAACTGAAACTGAGCATTGTGAAGTCTCCCTCAGCCATACTAATAACTTGGTATTATCCATCAGCTCTGCTTTCCTCCTTTTCAGGTTGTTTATGAATATGATGAACAGCAGAAATCCTGGGGTAGGCTTATATGACACACCTTATGAAATAATAAATACACTATGTCAATAAAACCTTTGAGATTTTGACAAGCTTATTTGGCATTTATTAAGAAGTAAGATCATATTTCCTGTAATGCCATGCTGATTGGCATTAACTTTGTATTCTATTTGAATCTTTACTGATGATGGGTTTTCCAGCTTTCTAGGATTTAAATGTCAGAGCACTGGAGCTTAGATTGGAGGCTGAGAGCTTCTTAATCCAGCCTCTCAGATCCTGTACAGAAATTATCTGTTTGTATATATTTAAGTCAGATTGCAGCAAGCTGTACTTCTAAAGAACATAAAAGCACATTACCTTTGAACAAGGTCCACTACATAAGAACTTCAGCAAAATACTGGATTCCCTGTTTTAATGAATAGTTTATATTGTTGCCTGTCTATAATCATGGACCCTATCTATGGTTATGGTGCTTCTTGTAATACTTAAAACTAAACACAGGATTTCCAGTTCTCATCCACAGATATTGTTCATGAGTGATATAATCACAAAATAAAACCCCCTACCTGCACTCCAGACTTCAGATTTCCGCGGGAATCTGAGTGGTCTCCAACAGATTTGGGATTTGGCTTCTATGCTCAGGCCTCTGCTGGTCCAGGTTGTAGAAGCTGAGGTCTGGCTGGGAAGCTGAAGTGGAAATAGTGGAAGCTGTTAGGAATTAGCATCTGAGCAGGCAGGACTCTGCTGAGCACCCAGTTCTATTTTTCAAGGGTTCAAGACAATTCAAGGGTTGCAGACAGTTTTTAGTATCTTACGTAAGTAGGGTTTTTTCCTCAGCAAACACCTGTCATCTTTTAGTGTGCCTAGAATAGCATTTTCTTTCTTTCATTGATGGTCTGTCTTTATTCTCTTATCTCTAGGTTTTTTGATAAGCTGTTTATCTTTTTTTTTTTTTCCTTTAAACAAGTGTTCATTAGCCCTGGTTGAGTCAGCTAAGAAAAAAAAAAGAAAAAAGAAAAAGAAAAAAAAAAAAAGAAAAATAAAAAAGAAAAGAAAAAAAAAAAGAAAAAAAAGAAAAAAAAAGAAAAAAAAAGAAAAAAAGAGTGAAAGAAGAGGCATGGGCTCATGTGCTTCCACTCAGTGCCAGCAGAACAACAAACAAGGGCTGTTAAAGACACCATTTCTCCATCTTTACAAAATTTGGAGCTTTCAGTCACTGGGTAACAGTTCATGGAGGATCTGTATGATGCAGAACAGTGCTCTGATAACTTGCATGTTGTCCATCATGACAGCTGCACACAGAATAACTTGAGGGGGGGAAGTTTGGGGTTTGTTTGTCATTTTGGGTTTTGTTTGTTGGGTTTTTGTGATGTTGGGGTTTTTTTAGTGTTAGAGTGGCATTTCTTTTACTTGACAAAGGCAGCATTCTCTTGGTGGCCACATGCATTGTAAGCATGGCAGCTGCAATGGCAGACTGACCTCTTCAGTGAGACTTGTTCTCATACACACTTCTGGAGTCTCATGTTGTTCTGCATTTACCAGAGATGTTGAAAATAGAGATACTTATTACAAACCAATACATGCTTTGTGTAGCGGGAGGAGCCCTTCTTGCTCCTAGGGCTGATCCTGAGGCCTCGGGGTTTAGCCCATTCCTGGACGATGTCCTAGGGCTGTTCCTGTGGCCTCGGGATCTACCCTTTCTTGCCTGCTCCTGGGGCTCCTCGAGCTGTGGGCTTCTCCATCCTCACTGAAGAGTGAGAGCCCTCTCCGTGGGTGTCAGCTGCTCTCTTATTGGCCCCCTGCTCCTGCACATGCTCAGGAGGGAGGCCAGACACAGGTGAACCCACACCCACTCATCAATAACTCAGGGCACCTGGTCCTGTCTCACTACATTCCCCCTTTTTTTTTTTTTTTTTTTTTTTTACACAGACATTTACATAGACATTTACATCTTTAAACATCACAAACATCACCTTTAAACATTTAAACATCACAAACATCACCTTTAAACATTTAAACATCACAAACATCACCTTTAAACATTTACATCTCTAAGGGGAATTAAACATCACACAATTTACATATATTTTTAGGGAGAATTCTCAACCCTTACACATATTTTGGGGAGAATTTTCGACCTTCTTTCTTTCAACCTTCTTTCTTTAAGGGGAATTAAGCATACCCATATATTCACTCGATGTCAGCCCCTTTCTGGCAAAGTCTCTGCAAGTTGTCTGAGCACTCTTCACAAAGTCTCTGTAAATTGTCCCAGGCACTTGCCCTCTGTTCCGGGGTTTCTCTCCTCATGGGCCTCGGGATTTAACCCTTCCTCATGGGATTTCCCTCCGCTCAAGGGCTTAGCCTAGGCATATTTCACAAAGTCTCTGCAAGTTGCACCAGGCACTTTTCACAGAGTCCCTGCAAGTTGTTCTTCTAGTTATTATTCTCCCTCCTGTATCTGCTCTTCTGGCTTGGTTTCCCTCTGTTCCAGGGTTTCTTTTCTCCTGGGCCTCGGAATTTAACCCTTCCTCATGGGATTTTCCCCTCTGCTCTGGGGTTTCCTGTCCAGAGAGCTTGTTGATCATACCTTACAGGGAGAACGTTCTTGCAGTTTCTGTGCCAGCTAGGTTTTCTGCAGGCTGCCCGCATTCTCCACCAGATGTAGCGGGAGGAGCCCTTCTTGCTCCTAGGGCTGATCCTGAGGCCTCAGGGTTTAGCCCATTCCTGGACGATGTCCTAGGGCTGTTCCTGTGGCCTCGGGATCTACCCTTTCTTGCCTGCTCCTGGGGCTCCTCGAGCTGTGGGCTTCTCCATCCTCACTGAAGAGTGAGAGCCCCCTCCGTGGGTGTCAGCTGCTCTCTTATTGGCCCCCTGCTCCTGCACATGCTCAGGAGGGAGGCCAGACACAGGTGAACCCACACCCACTCATCAATAACTCAGGGCACCTGGTCCTGTCTCACTACATGCTTTGGGTGATTTTTTTTTTAAAGAGTGTTGCTGGGATTCTATCATAGTTATATCTAGACATTCGTAACAAAAGCCTTGATACTATACTGTTAGTGTGTCATTATTTCTGTGGCTCTGTACACTTTCCTCCTGCAGTGTCTGTGGCTTCAATGTCTCAGAGCAGGCTTTTCCAATCCTTGTCAGCTGGACCTTGCTAAGGCAAACAAGATGAGTAAAGGGGAAGTAGATTTAAGTCAGAAAACAATCTTTATCGTGTGACAGCTTCAACAACTGTGTGTAATTTTTTGACAGATTTCTTGGTCCATTTTCCCTCCATTTCCCATGAATGCAGTTCCCCACCTCTCTTACTTTGCCTTTAAAAAATACCCAGTTCTGGCATGGCCTTGAGGAGGGCATCAGTCACTAGCTGCTGAATTCCTGATGACCACAGCCTTGCACTTGAACAGCTAGAGGTGCATGTGTGGCTTTGGGTATTCCAGTGCCAGCCCCACGCTGGAGCTGAGAACCCTGGGCCGAGCCAGCTGATCATGGGCACATCTGGAAAGGTTTGGCTGTCTGTCTGCAGCATTTCCTGGGATGCCTTCACAAAGTGCAGAGCCAGTGAACGTGTGCTGCCGCACTGCCCCAGTGTAGATTAGAGCAATTGTGTGCTCAGTGCAAGTGAAAGGAGCTTCTCATCAGATCCCTGTGCTGTGCACCACCCTGAGATGGTGGCAGATGCTCAGCCTGAGGGGTCTGACCCTGCCTCTGGTGCTCTGCTGCATCCAGCCTGGGCAGAGGGACTGAGCAGAGTCTCCCGAAGTAAGCACATCTAGGACCTTAGTTGCTCTTTCAGGAAATCATTTCTTCCACCAGGTGCAGACTCAGAAGAGTGAAAGACAGTGTGGAAGGAGCCTATTAATCCTGTTTTGCCATGAGAATAATTGTTGTCATGTGCTATTGTAATTTTAATGTCGTAAATCCTGCCTCCTTAAAAAACAGATGTCACTCAGTTTGACTGGCTCTGTTCCAGGGTTTTGTCTTGGCCTATTAACCATGGCACTGCTAGAATGTATGCCTTTTTCTTCCCTCTCTAAAAACTTAAAATTGCTGACTGGAGGCACTCTTTTCCATTCCTGATCTGGTATTGCTTTTTTCCTGAAGTCTAAGATGACATGATTTCTGCTTGATATTGAGAAATTGTAATAGGCTTTGTGCTAGAAAATCATGAACCCTAAAGTGGAGTTAACAGGGGTCATTAAGGGCTCGAATCTAGCGACATCTTTCTTTTGAAGTACCAACTTGTTTTCAGCCTGTTCTGTGCAATGGAATGCCTTGCTGCTCAATATGGAAACTTCAGGGGATTGTGTGCTAAAGCAATCAGCTTTTCCTGATTTATTGCTATGGTGAACATGTTACTACAGAGGATCTAAACCAGATCCCTATTCCAGCTATATATTTTTTTTACTTTTTGCTTTATCCTGCTAGCCTGTACAAAGTGTAATGGAACAAATGAGTCAATTCCTGAGTTCAAGCTTTGGAAAGCGGAGAGCACTATAAAGAAAATAAATTCACTGCCTGAAGACAGTGTGGTGTTTTTATTTTACACCAAACAAATGTTTTAACTATTGTTTGCGTTTGGGGTTTTTTCGGGGGCTGTTACCAGTTTTGTGTTGTTAGGATGAGGTTGTTTTTTTTTCCGTTTGAGCGCATCAGATTGCAAACAGTATGCTATAAGCTATTGGTAATTAGTTTTAGTGGTTAATTACCTGTGGTTAAAACTGCGCCTCACTTCTCGGTTGAATTTTTTTTAGTGTGGTTTCCAGCCACTATGTGCATGTCTGCCTGTGTGCATGGGAAGCCTGCTCACAAAGCTGTCAGTGCAGTGTTAGTGCTAGAATACCTGACACAGGAATATTTGGTCCTAAGTAAATCTCTACAAACCAGATTATCTTGATAGCGTTATTTAAATAGAAATAAATTATTCTTTAACTATAAAGAAATTATTTTCTACTCAAAATTAGTTCTCATACAAAACATGGGCAAAAATAATGCTTGGTGAAGTTTTTGCATTTTATCTCCACAGATAACTAACTTCACAGTTTTGTGAGTTTCTTAGATCAAAGTTCCTGGAGCTGAAATGAGCACAGTCATGAATTCAGGGGTAGCTTTTCTAAAATTAGGATGTGCCCTACTAAATTATTACTCTTGCTTCTAAAACCAGACATTGTGGTTAAATGTTGTTGGCAGTTCATGGAATCCAAATTCTTGAAGCATGTGTGGAGGCAAAGAGTGAAGAGTCAGGGGGTTTATCCTGGAACAGTCATTGGAATCCTTCAGGGAAAGTGCAGATAGTGAGTCCCCTGTGCTGAACCAGTTCTGCTGCCTTTCCTGTCTAAAAGTTAATTGTGGCAGGGGCTGTTTGAATAGATCTTGAGAGAAAATTAACCCTTTAATTTGATAGAAAAGGAAAAGAACTATGACGTGGTTGGGGGAGGGTTGGACCTTTATTCAGGACACTGAGTAAAAGAAGCATATTTTGTTGTTTTGGTTTCTTTAGTGCTTTGTGTCCTAGTAGATGTGGATGTTTTCTTTGTTTTGTTTTTTGGGTTTTTTTCTATAAAAAAACGTAAGTCTACACTGGTCTGTCCTTGAAGTAGTAGCTTGGGAATAATTCAGTGATTTTGATTTCTCAGTCCTTTGTTAAATGGATTTGTTGAACTACATTTTTAATCCATTTGAAACAGTGTCTTTTTCCTCAGTGATATTGGTCTTTATCTGTAGAACTTTCTAGGACAGCCAAGTTGGATGAGACTTAAATGTCTTATGTTAAAAAAAAAAAGACAGGAAAATGCTGTCAAACAACACAATAGGACAAGGCCATATTTTTATTTCAGATTACTATTTCTTAGTAGTTCTACTCACATTTTTGTAAGCTGTGGCCTGTTCTGTATTTTGTCTGCCTTCACTTTGACAGTAGCCATTGTGGAAATTGGGTATTGCTATTCGCAATGTTGCTTTGCCTTCAGGTAGGTGAATGCTCCGAGTTTGACCTAATCCTACCAGCTTGCCTCAGAAATTTCACTGAGTGCTAGTGATTCTGCAGGAAAATCCGCAATAGACAGTTTGACTCTTTTAAAGATAATTCTCCTGGGATTACTGTTCTAAAGATGGGATTTACTTGCATTTATATTCTTGTTTCATGAGATGAATAATTTAAAGTGCTTATTGATTTTTTTAATTATTTTTTTTCCTGCAGTCCATTTGTTTTTCATCTCTGATTTCATTTGAGCTACATCCTTGTAAGAAAGCATGTGGTGCAGTGCTGATCTCATCCTACAGGAGGGCATAAACCTTGGAGGGAATAGTGCCTAAAATGGACACCCTATTTGACTGATGTCTAATGAACATTTGCTTATTTTGCATCTGTTTTCCTGTTTCTTGACTAGTAAGCCTTAGAATGACTGTTGACTGTAATATCCCAAACATGCATACAATTTACTAGTGCTAGCTTGGGTGGACTAACATTTTATCTCTTAAAATTTAAAATACGCCTGGAAGAACAGTTCCTGCTCTGTAACCATAGCATGTGATTATTTCCTGTCTTGTCTTCACATGTTGTAGCAGAACACATGTGGTTGTTAGTTTGCTTGTGTTCAGACTTAAATTCATGGTGAGAGAATCCTCCATACATTGCAGGTTAAATATGCATGAACCTGACATGTTACGGGTTCTCCAGCTTCAAGAAATGTAGCAGAACTGCAATGTAGCAGTTGCACTGCTAACAGAAAAATGCCTGCATTTCAACATCTCCAACTCTAAATATTGTACTGAGGGGAGAATGGAGTGAGACTGGTATCAGTTAATAAAAACAGTAGTGCTTTTTTTTTTTTTTTTTTCCTAAAGCAAGTCCTCTACAATTTTTGGTACAGAATCACATAAACATGGCAGTATATCCGGAGTATTCTCAACTTTCCCAAATGTATTTTGTCTGGGAAATTTTACTTGTGCTACCAATTTTAAATCCTACTCCACCCTCTCCCCAGCCTTCCTTTTGTTTTGTCAGTCAGGCTTTGCTCCCTGCCTTCCACTTGCATCACCTTCACAGTTGCCACCAATGCTTCTTGCCTAGATCCTAAGATCATGTTGTGTATTTTTCAGAACTGTCCCACAGGTGTCCCCTCTGTGTAGCATCAGCACATATGTAACCTGGGTAACTTCATCCAGTGAATCGGTGCCTCTGGATGGGCACTCTCATAAGGATGTTAGCAGACTTTTTGCCTCTGTCTAGGCCCTGGAGACAGAGTGAAAACAGCAGGTTCCCAAGAATCTGCCCTTCTCAAGGCAGCTGGTGTCTTTTACAAGATATTACTGGATGGTTCAGAGAAAGAATGTGATCTAAGAGAGCTAACCAAGTCTAGAAGATAACATCTGCAGGAAGAGGAATCTTGCACCAAATTTTGGTGCTTGTAGCTTCTCTCATGTTGTCTTGGTTGCATTCCTTTCCCTTTCCCTTTCCCTTTCCCTTTCCCTTTCCCTTTCCCTTTCCCTTTCCCTTTCCCTTTCCCTTTCCCTTTCCCTTTCCCTTTCCCTTTCCCTTTCCCTTTCCTTTCCTTTTCCTTTTCCTTTTCCTTTTCCTTTTCCTTTTCCTTTTCCTTTTCCTTTTCCTTTTCCTTTTCCTTTTCCTTTTCCCTTTCCCTTTCCCTTTCCTTTCTTTCTTCAACAGACTTGGCTTGTACCTCCTCCTTTGTTCTGTATGTCTTGTAACTGGTTTGCCTCAATCCCTCTTTTCATGTTCCTTCTGGTCTTTTAGTGCTGCTCATGTTTGCTCCAGTTTCTCAGCCTTAATTTATAAACCTCTTTATCCTTTCCACTGAGAGCTCTAGACAGGTCATCTTCTGTTGTTTTCCCAAAAGCTTTTGAGTTGCTAAGTTAAATTAGGATCATCATTTTTAAAACCTTATTTTCTGGGACGAGAGAGACCAGACTGGTGCCACAGAAAACTCAAAACAGGGCTGACAAATCTATCTAAAGTAGGAATTGGAAAAGAGGCTTGTAACAGGTGCTGACAGTCCCTCTGGACCTGCATTAGGGATGCTATTGACACGAAAGCAAAATCTTTCTTGGTGAAGAAAATGATAAAGAAATAAATGGAATGGATGACTTGTTCTGTCCACCTCTAAACTTGTCAAATAACACAGCAAGTTTAGAGAAGCTAATCCCCAATAGCTCAGCCAAGCACTCCTTAGGTCCTGGAGTACTAGAAACATGAAAAGATTATTCTGAAATTAAGGAAGAGAAGCCTAATGCATAGCTGTATTGGATGTACAACAAATAAATTATGTAAGGGATCAATGGTTCCCTGAAATAGAAATATACAAACAACTAATGATGTGTCACTTAGCTTCAGAAATGGTTATTTAAAAGAATAAGAAAGCTTGACTTAAGTGGGAAACAAATCTTCAGTCAGAATTTAAGCAACCATACAGAGTAAAACGGTACAAATATGTGCAAATAAGAAAAGTGATAGGAAGTAGGGAAGACTGATTAAATAGTTGAACAGAAAGACGCAGAAATATTTGGCACAAACACGTAACCTTTAAAAACACCCCAGTAAAGCCTGTAGGGTAAAAATTGCTGTATCTAGACAGAGGGGAGGATAGCCAAGCGGATTTTAGTAGTGGATTGCCAAAGACTTGAACAAGTAATACTTTATTTCAATTTACTGAAAGCAGATAGCCTGTGAAAAGTCAGCAACTAGATAGTCTAAGAAAATCATCTAAGAGGATGGATGCAAACAAGTCCTGTACTTCTCTGCAGTGTCCTCTGCACAGCATGCTGTGGTGATAGGCTGCTACCTCTTCTCTTGTAATTACTTTGATAGTCTCATGTAATAAGATATCACAAGTCTGGGATGCAGACTAACAGAGAGGCCTGAGATCTGTGCACTGAGAACTGCGTACTTACCATGCAGAGGTAGGGAGAAATTAATACCTGCCCTTCCTAATAAAAGCATACAGCTTGAATTAATATTGAGGCCTAGGCTGGGTCATGCCATGTTTATTCTCTGTCCCAGCAGTTCTCAGAAGCTAATATACTGTTCATTAGAATCTATTTTCATTAAAGTCTTTGCCCTATGCTTGAGAAGAAAATCCATTCTCACACTTAAGTGGATGATGTTAAGTCAAATATTGAGAAGTCAAGTTCTTTATACTGTTCTTCACCATGGTGAGGGAGGCTCTTACCAGCCTAACATGCCCTGGATCTGTGTGGGGCCTGTGCTGTTTGACGTTCATAAATGATTTCGAGTGTAGTGTCAGTGCTGAGATAACAAAGCTGGCTAATGATTTGAAGTTACTAATGGTCACTCCATCAAGGGCTTGCTCTACAGAATAACAGCAATCTCAATGCTTAGCTAAAGACATCTGATTGACAGTCTGGTGGGGAGCTGAGTCTTTCTGCAGTCAGAGATGGGACACTCCCAATCCAGTCTGTGCAGTGATTTGCTTTTCTACATCTCTGATAATTTGCTTCAGCTCTGGCTACTGTCAGAATCCATGAATTCCATGATGACCAGACAATGATGAACATACATGTAGTGCCCAGTAGATCCTGAACTGAGTGTTAAGATCTTGGTGACAGTGGGTGGCTGTAACCATCCAACTGTGCCCTCTTCCTCAGCATGTATACAACTGCTCTTCATTGTAACCCCAGTCTTTGTAGGATCCAGCAGGTTCAATCAAGTAGTTTCTGAATTAAATATAAATCCAGAGATTCTCATTCCATATTACGTAGCACACATTTCAAAAAAACCTTTAGCTTTCCACCAAAATGGAAAAAAGATCAGCTCTAATCAGATAATTCAGCTCTCTGATGCTGTCTTTCAAAGACAAAGGAACTTACAGTCCTTTTCAGAACCCAAGCTTTCTCACTCAAAAAAGCTGTCTTCAGACTGAACCCTCATTTTCTTTCCAAAGATTAATCCTTTTTAAGCACCTCAGTTGATACTTGTTGCCAGTTACCTGAGTGTGTTTGTATTGGTGACTAGAGCCTAACTGCAGTGATGCGATCCAGCACTTCTGTTTAATGGGCACCCTTGGGTGGAGAACTGCTGGGACAGTATGCCTTGCTGCAGAACTACAGAGAACATCCTAACAACTCTGTCCCTCCTGTGCCTGGGAGGTTATATACTGATGATCCTGGTGACTGAAATAAAACTATCCTTTTGCAATCTGTCCGTTGTCCGATCTGACTGTCAAGTGGTGGCTGGGTACAGATCTATTGAGCTGCTCTCTGCAGTGATTTTTGTGCTGGAGGTGACAGCAGAAATCCAGAAGGCTCCATCCCCTCCCAGTGCTCACCACAGGGGCTCCAGACAGTTGTGAGTGGTTCCCATCCACCACAGCATCACTGAGGAGCTGGTGTTCATGCTGGTGTGTTGGAACTGTCCAGCATAAGACTGGATGGAATGGAGCAGTTCAGCAGCTCCCATAGAATGGAACTATTTTAGTTTAATAGTTTGTCACTTCAGAATTTTTTTAATGGTTTTTTTAATGGTTGGTCTTTAAAGGGTGTTGAGGATGTGTTACCATTTCAAAACATATAAAAACCAAAGATGTTTGATTTCAGTGTGTTAATTTTTCCTGATGTTCATAGATATTTGCCACCGATTAGCATAATGTGAAAGCCATAGAAGAGAAAGTTCTAATTTATTTTTCAACTCATCAGAATTCTGTAATATTTTTATTCCTCAGCATTCCATTGTCTCCAACAACCCTCAGAAGATCACTGAAGAGAGAGACTTGCTGTAGGACAGGCAGGACATCTCCAGCTTTCACAAATTAACTCTGGAATGTGATAGTAAGCTCTGGTCTTGTGTAAGGCAAGCAGGGTATCTGGTTGTGGTTTCAGTGCTTGCTATGAAAAAAGCTCACTATTGGCAATTAGTGGGCCTTGGAATAATCTACATATTCCAGCATTAGACTGATGGGCCTGAGCCCACCAAACCAGGAAAAAGGAAGCAAGCTTCTTTGTAAAGTGTCTGGGAGATTAAATGAGCCAGACACTTATACTGGTTATGAAATCAGTAGCAAGGTTCTTAGAAAATTATTTAAACATTTGTTTGAAAACAGGGCTGGAAATAGGTCTCCAGAGGTCAGGTTGCTGGTGGTGTTGCATGGCTCACTCAAATTCTGCTCTCTGCTCAGTGGGATGTCAGATGATCTTTGACACATCCCTGCTCACTACCAGCCCGAAGCCGGGGTTGTGCCAAGGCAGGCGGCTGTCTCTCTCCCGGCTCTGTCGCTGTCCTGGCACCGCGTGGTGCCTTGCTTCGGCCGGAGAAGCTGCTCTGCAGTTTAAAAGTAACTTAAACCAAAGCCCTGCTCAGATGCGATGGGGAGCGTCCCTCCGGGGCCAAGAAGCAGCCTGACTGCGGGGGGTAGGGGGGAAAAAAACGTTCGATAAGAACGGGAGCCCATGTTTGCAGGAGTTTGTCCAATTCCATGTCTTTGGGAGTGCCGGCCGGGGTCCTGGTGGACTCTGCTGCCGGAGCTCTGCCCGCAGCATCCTTCGTGGTGTGCGGGCCGCGCGGCCCGCAGAGGGTTAATCCCCGCCGGGAGGGCGGGGGGCGGCAGCTCCTCCCCCGCTCCCCGCTCCGCAGCCGCCGCCGCAGCCGGGCTGTGCCTGCGCACCACCGAACCGCGGCCGCTCTGACGGCCGCGCCCGCCGCACCATGGTACGTGCCCGGCCCAGGGGCTGCGGGGGCCGGGTGGTGGGGAGGGGGGCTCCGTCAGAAAGGGCAAGCCTGTTCGGGGCGAGAGATGCGGGTCTGAGGCAACCAGCTGCGATGCTGCTTTGTTCGTGCTGCGATGCTGAAGACAGCGGGTCGGGCAGGGACGGACGGGTTTTTCAGGCAAAGTGACTGAATTCTGGCAAACGGATTTATCCCTGACCAGACTCTCTTGCCGTCCTCTGCCTTGTCTGAGGGAGAGAGTTGCTGGGTCTGCTATGCCCTTGCAGAGGTGCAGGTGAGATCTTTGGGATCGGACCAGAGCAGATGTGTTTCTCTTTCCTTGGAAATGGATCCTGTTGGGATTCGGGTGGGGTGACTGGTACTTGAGGGAGAAAAGGACCAGTGACAAGAGGGAAAGGTGCAGGTGGAACTTTTTTCTTTTTTTTAATGATCTGTCTGAGGACCGCACCCCTTCTCAGCTGCTTGTGTCCTAAGTGTAGGAACAGAAACCGAATTCCCTGGCTGCTCAGCTGTTTGTTGCACTTGTGTCAATAGCTCAGACACAGAGAGGGATCTATGGGGATGGGTCTAGATAAGAATCTGGAGAAGACATTCTGCCTGTCAGGGACTGAGGAGTCTGCGACATTGTGATTTACCCCACTGTGTTCTTCCCTGAAGATGGTGGGCTGCTGGAGAAGGGAGGAGGTGGGATAAGGCATCTCACAGACACTCCTTTGGGCAAGGCTTGGTGAAAGCCAGTATTAATGTCTGTATCACTGTTCAGCTTAGTGCTGATGCTGGAATAAGGCTAATGCCAGTCAGGAGGGGGAGGGTTGTTAAGGTGGACTGTCATCCTGCTGATAAGATGGAAGAGAGATAGAGGCCCCTTTTGCAGACTCTCTCCTTTGGTGGTCCATACCCACACACATGACTAGTCTTGAAGTAGCCGGAGTCTAGTTTTGAGCTGCTCAACACTACACTCTTCCACTACTGGAAGCCAAAAAGCATCCAAATCTGTCTAGTTAGTGGGGGAGGAAAAAGGTTCTTGTAAAATGTGAGTGATGCAGCCTTTCTAGGGCAGCAGTGGGGAGAGATGTGGCCAGGTTTGGAACTGATTTTCGTCATAGCAGGCTACAGGGAGGAGTTTCGTGCTTTAGAAATGAGAATAGCAAAGTGTTTTCTTTTTCCTAGCCCCAATCCTTTGTCATCCCTTGCCCTGCCCTATTTCCCAGGCAGCACAGATGTATAAGGGGCCTGTTTCTCCCTTTATGATGAGCTTTTCTGCATCACCAGTGGTACAGGGCAATAGTTCACAGGTATATGGGGTTCTGTTTTCATAGGGTATCTCTGGCATCCTTTACAGTTGCCACCAGCAAACGTTGTTAAAAGCATTAAATCATACGTATGCTAATGCTAAAATGTGTTGAAGTATTTAAAAATACAGCCTTTTATCTCCAGCTGGAGCAGAGTTTGGCACATTGCACAGACCAGGGTATGTGACCATGAATATCTGTCAGATGCTGCTGTTCTGGGTAGGAGGGAGAGGGAGGGGAGGCAAACCTCAGTGACCAGGAAGGGAGCAGCGAAAAGAAGTCAGCAGGGATACCAACAGAAGCTTTCTTCATATAGAAAAGAGAGGGGCCTGAGAGCAGTCATACTGGGACTGTCAGTGATGTAGAGAAGGGAAGAAGGAGGGAGCTGGACACATTTATCTCACAGTGAGCTTGGAGGGGAGGAGCATGGCTGCTGCACACTCGCAGAGGCAGAAACACGCACACGCACACACACACTGCGGCAAATTCTGCAGCTGGTGCCTGCTGGCTTATGACTGCAGAAAAAACAAGTTCCAGTTTAAAATCTCTGATCTCAGAGTCGAGGCTGTTTCTGTTCCAAGTAGCTCTGGTTCCACTGTGAAAAGCCCTGCAGGCTGGGCACTCTTCCAGAATGATGGGGATTCCTCTTTTTCCTGATGGAGCAGCAGGCCTTTTGCTGTATAAGGTCAGTACCCTCTCTATCTCCTTGCTGGCTCTGTACTGGTTGGCTGCTTATGCTATCTTATACAGGCTGGGACCCTTTTTTTTCCTCCCTGCTTTTCCTTTCTCTGTGATCTGACAAGGCCAGGCTGTCAGATTCTCTGCCCCGCTCACATTCTGCAGACAGGGATGTACTGCTCTGAAGTAGTTTCTCTCCTGACAAAACTGTCAAGCGTCTTGTCACCCTTTTTTGCCACTGTTCCTCATGTCTGTGTTGTTGGAATACCTAAGTCACATTCTCATCAGATGTGGTAAATGAGTGATGGACTTGAGGACTGGAATATGGTGAGCAGTTGCCAGCACAGGCTCTCTGGTGAAACCAAGGAAGCTGTACACACATGAATAAGAGGTGCAGTGTGCTTCATTCACAGGAGTGTGGCTGGACTCTAAAGCAAGAGGTGGAAGAGGAGTTTCTCAGCATGAGCTTCTGTGGGACATGGTCTTGTGCTACCTTTGTGACAGATCTCTGATCAGAGAGATTCTAGTGGGTGCTACTTCTGGCCACATGGCCACAGTGCATGTTCATAGGCTTTCCACTTCTGACTGGTGAGTAGAAGAGAGACACCTCCAGGCCCTTGAAAGGAGATGCTATGGGAGGCCAAAGGAGATGAGACTGCCTGGTTAGCATCCAGGGACCTGATAATAGTAAGCAGCTCAAAATGCAGGGTGTATCTGCTAGCCTGTAAAGTGCTCATTAGGCAGAAGTACCTGGCGAAGAAAGGGACATGATAGAGACTGTCCTTCAGCGCAGTAACTGTGTGTGGGAGGAAAGAGAGTAAGTCACCTGTAAACTAATGCTTGGAAATTATTCTAGGGAGGATTTACCAAGGTGGATAAGGAGGATTTGGGTTTTTTTTCCCCTCAAAAATCCTGAATTAGCTACAGTGCTATGTCTTCCTGAACTCCAGCACAAGCCTTGTAACAATAAAGATGAGAGAAAGTATTGAGTTAATACTTCTAACTTCTCAGTTTGTGTTAGCTTTTCCTCCATCCCCTCAGAGGTACTCAGTCAGGTAGTCTGAATTCCTCTTACAAATACACATGCTTCCTGCCTGTCTGGAGTAAACACTTTCCTTTCTGCTAAAGCATGAAAAGTAACAAGTTGCTACCAGTTTTGTGAAAAGTGGTGGGGCAGTAGAAGAGAGCCATCTGAATCAGAGCCTTTGCTGGGACAGCACCATTCTCTTTGCCCTGCCATCTGGTCAGCCACCACTCACACACCCGCCACCATACAGTGCACTTCTGTATCTCAGAGTTCTGCCACTTGACCAGTTGGTTGCTGTGACTCACGAGAGGAACTGAGGATATTGCAGTGGACTGCAGGGAGCATGGAGGAAGCTGGGATCACTGCATCGCAGGGTGGTCAGACAAGAAGCAGTCTTTGTTAATTCCATGCCTTGCTGTGCCTAAGCTGTGTGGCTTGTTTTCACCTTTGCTTCACACTAAAGAAATGGAAAGAAGCTTCTACATGTGCTGACTGGTGGCTATAAATCAGTTGTCCTCTTGTACCCTCCTCTCCAGGATTTCAGGAGTTAGTAAATGGAACAGTCAGTTGTGCATCCAGTTTGTCAAGAAAGCTCCATCCTTGCAAGGCTTTATTTGCAAATGAACTGAGCACTGGTGTCCTTGGACACGAGGTTCTTAAGTCCTGTTGGACTGATCTCTCAAATCTAACTGGCTTCGGAATTTTTTTAATGGGGCATGCAATTCTGATTCACTTCTGTCTTTCTGAAAAGCATAATCATCCCAGTTTCTGTGTTTTGATAGAGTAAGTGAGCCCTTTCTTTGCTTTGGAAAGTAAAGGCTTGGGTATTTCCTCTAAGAGAATGAAGGCTGAGAATCCCAGAAGGCAGAAGGCCTGTAAGTTAGAGGGGATAGGATTCATATGCATGTCTTTTACCAGTATGCCCTACTGAATAACTTGTGTGTCTCTTTGCACGTATTATTGTTGTTCATGAGCCTTCTTGTGAAGCACAAAAATCTCTGGCAATATCCTAGAACCTGCTTCAGGGCCCTGGGTTCACAGTTCCATCAGGTATGTAAAGGTTCTTTATGTCTCTGGCATTTGGCAAAACAAGAAATCTTTTGTAAATTTCTACTATTGAGATCCTGGAGAAGGTGCAACAGGAGGAGAATTCATCTGTAGTCACATGAACATCTATTTCCTTGTCTTTAGCATGAAGCAAAGGTGGAAACAAATCACAGATCTTAGACACACTTTCACTTTCAAACACCTGCTATGCAAGAGGATAAGCCTCTTCTGACTCCACTGGGAGTCAGCTAAATGCCTCAGTCTTAATAAACTGTTGTTATTAAATGTTTTCATAGAATACCTGACCTGAAACTCTTGTAGATGTTTTAAAGTTGGAAAGGAGAGTCTATTCCTGCCCTTGGGATAGTTGTCATGGTAAGAAAATAGAAATACCAGCTGTCAGGACATAAGCAGCATAAGGCATAGCCTTAGTTCTTGCCTAGAGACTTGTCCAGAAGTGCCACTGCATGGGTGGAATAGAATTTGCTCTGCTTTTCTTGTATTTTGGTACTCTTGAGAAAACTCCTTTTAGCTGTTTCCAGTGTAAAGATGAAGGCTATGAAAGCCTAGTGCTGCTTTTCACAACATTCTATAGCTACAAATAGATTGTGCTAAAAAAGCATAGCAGCATAACTGGCAAGTCTGGATTCTTTGTTTTTTTCTGTTGACTGTCAAATTAAAAGGTTAACTGCCTTTCTGCTTGCTGTAGCGAACCTTTGTTTCAATAGGATCCAAACATCTTACCTGTGCCACTCTATTAAGTTCCAGTGCTGAATTCTTAAATAATTAAGGAGAAAAGTGGAAGGGAAAGGCCATTAGTATCTCCCTTCTGAATGCTGCCTGAGGAATGTCAGTCTGCCATCAGGTACTCAAGGTGCTAATAGCTGTCTTAGAGAAGAAGGCAAGAAGCCAGCGCGACTTACTTTCTGGTTGACTAGATTTATGTTCTGAAAAGCTTCTTAAAGTGGTTTAAGTGAGGTAAGTGGCAGTACTTGGACAGAAATGTCAGTACTGGCCAGGAAGATCAGTCCCTGATTGCACAGTGTAGCTGCACAGACAAGGCCTGCATTTGGTAGAAGGGACAGGAGTCCTGGAAGCTCTGCAGTTTGAAATAACTTTCTATATCCCATTCATTGTCACAGTCCTTCATGCTGTGAATCACATACCAGGAATCCAGACCATGCAGAGGATGTATCAAATGGCAACTAGATCCAAGGGTGAAAAGTCAAAATGCAGCAAAGAAAGATGCTGACAGAGGACAGCTGCTTTTCCTCAAGGGCTGGCAGAATACACTCCTCCTGTGCCCTACCACCACAACTACACAGAATCCACAGCTGGTTTAACATCTGTGTCTTAAATGGAGATGACATTCAGCAGGTCATCTTCAAAATCAGCAGTTTAGAGGGAAGAAAAGCTACTTAGAATGAGACTGTTAATGGTAAAGAATAGGAAGGATGTTTGAGGAGTCTAAACAGATGCTAGAAAACAGAGGCAGGAGCCTCTTGCCAGAAATTTGGCATCCCAATAGGCAAACAGGAGAAAAATCTCAGAACTCCTTATTTGTGACAGCCATCCCCTCCTTGATACAGCTAGGTTCTCTGCCTCAGGCAGCTTGCTTACATACTTCATATTGATCAGTTGTCAAAAATGAAATAAAATTAAAGAGAAATAGAACAGATAATGAGCTGTACCTACAAGCCATACCTCCAAGAATCAGCATTACCCAGATACTTCAAAACCAGGGAGAAATGCAGAGTTTTCTTGAATCTGTGCCATGTTCTGGTTGAAGAATATGTATCCTGTGATGCATATTCTCAATTCTCATTATGAAACCAGAAACAGTCCAGCTTTGCAACTTGCAGGAGCCTGCAATCCTGGAATCTGGAGCAGCTCATCTGCCTCCATGCCAACAGGAACAGATTTGTGGGAGCCTCTGTTCAGGACTGGCAGCAAATCACAGCTGGAGTCCCACTAACAAGGAAAATATGAAACATCAATTTGGTTTCCAAAAGGACCATCTATAAATCTGCCAAGGGCTGGTGGAGTGAGAGCACCAGATAAGGGTGTTTGCATTTCGTTTTCTGGGTTTAGCTAAAAAAGGTTTAAGAAGTTACAGGTCCTCACAGCTCTGACTACCCCTGTGCAGAGCTGTCCTGATTCCCGTGAATGCCACACTTTCACAGCAAAGGGTGCAAGGGCAGCTTGAGTCAGCAAAACTGCTGCAGGGAACAGAATCTCTTTTGTGACCAATAGTGCACCTGACAAACTAGCAAGTGCTCACCCTATCCTCTAACCAGTGAGGAGCATTTAAGGAACACTTAGGAACAGTAACCTCTGGAAATAGATACAGTTGTTTCCAAAGTGAACATCTGTGTCTTCAATTAGTGGTTCTAAAATGGCTGAGCTATCAAATTGCTCTTTAGCATAAAAGTGAGACAGTATGTGCAATCAGGAAGCAATGAGATGGTTGCTATGGTTGGCACAGTATAGAAATAGAAGATGCCTGGGAGAGGAGCTGTAGATGGTATGAAAATATCACAGGGGGGAGGGAAGATAGGAACACACAGGCAAATGGTTAGGAGGAGTATCTTCTGGGATGTGGCATGTGCCCACAGCTTCTCATACCTTAAAGAATATTTCATGTCCTCTTCTTGCCCTCCTGCTGGTTCACCTTTTGTAGTAATCCTCCAAGAGGTGGCCCTCCTCCATGGAAAAGAAATAAAGACCTGGATGCGCCCAGAACTGCTGGGATCAGTGCATCTCTTGGGGTGCCTGTATCCAACAATCAGCACCAGCTTGCACTGCAGCCTCACACCTGGCACTCAAAGTATCTCAGTCTTCTCCAGGCAGTTTACACCAAGCTGTAGTTGTAGTCCTCACCTGGTGTTTCTCCACTTTCATATTAAACTCTCATCTTAATTGATATGATGCTACTATTAAAAGCTAAGGAGCAGTAGAATGGGAATTGCTCTGGTAAACACATCCGAGTTTGAATTTTTGAGCTGGAACCAACACATAGATCTAGGATTGCACCAAAGCAAAGATGCCTCTCTAACCACAGGGCACTGCCAGTCCAAGGGTGTGTTTTGTATTGCCTGTTGAGGTAGCTATGGCTTCCCTAATTAGTTAATTATTCCTTAGAACTGCTGGGAAAGGGAACAAAGACAGGCACTATACAGTCTGGTGGTCGTGAGGAAGATGTATGAAGATCTTGTTCACATCTCTGTGCTAGTGGGTGTTTCAGCTACACAAAAGAGAACAATCCAGCTCAGTCTCTGGCAGGGAGAGAGTCAGAAGTTGTCTATCCCCCAGAGCTAAGGTACCAGTAAGCAGGCCACTCTTCTTTAGGGTTCTCTGTGGTCCCATGAGAAGCCGGCATTGGAGCAGACCTCACACTTTCCACACAGGATATTTCACTCTAGCAAAGGTGTTCTGTTGTAATCTAAAAACCTTATTATTTTGCTTTGAAATAAATAATACGATTTTCATGGACAGTTCGTTAGTAAAACAACTTACTGTGGCAGCCAACACAAGCACATCGGGTTTGGAATGTCGTTTGCAGCCTGTGGGTCGCCCTCTCCTCCCGAGCCGCTGGGCCTGGCCTGGCTCCGGGCACTCTGCTGCCAGGCGGGCTCTGCGATGGCGGCCAGCCCCGGCACGGCCACGCTCCGAGCAGTGGAGACAGCCTGTTGCCCTCCGCCAGAGAAGGGGCCGATGCTGGTGTGTTCCGGGCTCCCGTCTGTCCTCTGAAGGTTAAGATGCAGTCAGGTGTAGCCGTGCGGCCTCTGCGGCGGGAGCAGCTCCCCGGGGCTGGCGCCGCGCTGGGCCGGGCCGGACCGGGCCCGTTCAGGTGCTGCGCTGGGTCGCTGCCTCCCTCCGACACGAGCGGGGAACGGCAGTTTTGTAAAAGTGAGCTTGCCCAGGATCTTTTCATTCTAGAACGCACCACAATGCCCACACACCGTTCAGAACCTCGTTATCCCACCGGCTGGAGCTGTTTGCCGCAGCCCCCCTTCGCGTGGCTGGTGCTTGCCGGCAGCCGGGAGGCTCTGGGCACACGGGGCTTGTGCCGCCCTGCAGCAGATTCTGGTTCATGCTGCTGCCGTTGCTCACTGATTGCACACAGCTGTGAAATCACCAAAACGTGTCTTGAGGGTAGGTACATCCCCCTGAGCCACTGAAGCATGCCAGGGCTGTCACACCTGCAGTACAGCAGAGGCAAGAGGTGATGCTGAGATGCCCAAGTCTGTAGGTATGAAGAATCTGAACAGTGTATTCATAGTTGCTGGCTTGTGCACTGGCTGCCAAAGCTATCTTTGTGTTTATCTTTTAATTCCTGAGCCCATCTGACTAGTTGGCAGAGCTCTCTCATCACCACCTGCCAGAGCTGGTCGTACCAGCTGTACGCTGCTGGGTTTGCATGCTGGAGGAAGCTCAGCAGCTGTGTGCCCTTCAGGTGCTGGTGTAGGACATTGCTTCCAGTGAGGGTACAGTCACACCTCTGGTGAGGGCAGTGCTAAACCACACACTGGGCTTCCTCGGCCTTGCAGAAGGCTGTGTCCACCCTGCAGCAGGAGGTAGGAAGGTGTATTTGCACAGATGGGATGAGAGGCAGGACCCTGCTCAGAATTCTGTACAGAACCTTTCCTCCCTTTCCTCTGGTCTTTATAATGTCTTTCCCAAGAGGCTGTAGCTTGCTGTACTTGGTACCATCCGGGAGTGTTAGCGAATGAATGCATTGTTTCATTTCCTCTGAATGCACACCATTTGGGGCTGGAGCCTTTTTCTCCCAGTGGCACTGAAGAAGCTGCAGTTGGAGACTTTGCATCCACAGAATGAGAGTCAGTTACTATCTGGGTGTTATGATGTCATTTCACAATGAAGCAGATGGCAATCTTCCAGCTTGCACTAGCTCATGTTAATTATGCAAATACATGCTGAGAACTCTCATGCATGGTTAGTCTGTCTACAGAGGTGGACTTTTTTCAGCAGAGCATTAGGAAGACTATGAAATACATCTCAGCTCTTAGCTAAAGTGTAGCAAAATGTGCTGAACCACAGCACATATCTAGGATATGTGAACCACAAAAATATCTAGGATATTTTTGTTAATATTTTGTTTTTCCATCAAAAGATGACTCTTTAGTGCTCTGGCCTAGCTGGTCATTTCCTAAAGATGAGCACCTGAGTCCCACTGACTAGCTAGTTGGTCTCTTATTTCAGCAGGGTGAGCTGTAACCATGATTCTTCCAGTTCTGTTCAACAGAATAATAAAAACTACCTGAGACAGAAAACAAATTAGAAAACAAATCAATGGTCAAGTTTGGGCAGCATCCAGAGATAAAATATGAGGGCTTCATGATTTCCTTCTATATATCAAGGTGATCAATGTGGTAATGATGAGAAAACAGGTTGGAATGAACATGGAGGTAGATAAATTTGTAGATGAGACAGCTACTTATAGCTAGGAAAGACTGTGAGGAACTTCTGCAACTAAATTTAACGGTCATCATGATGTTCCATTAAATTAGTCATCAAAAAAATGCAAAGTCAAGCACACTAGAAAACTTAAACTTTCCAGACTCCTTATAAAGGTTCAATTAATAGTGTCATGACGGTGAAATTTGGATGTCACTGTGGATACCTAACTGAAAATCCTTATTTGTTGCCAAGCTAGTGTCTAGTTATGTTCTAATGCATAAAAAAATAGGATGGGGAATAATACAGAAAATAAAATAATGCCAGTCTTCTGTGTTTCTTCTCACCTTGTGTACTTCTACTCTTACTCATCCTTATGGCCATAGCGGAACTAGAAGAGTTTCTGGGACGGGTGATAGAGGTTACGAAGAACTAGAGAAATTCTGCTCTTAAAGAACAGATGGTAAAGGCTGGGAGCTTTCTGCCTTGGTGGGGACATGGTAGATAGAAACATTCTCTGGATGTGCACAGGCATGGTGCACATCTGGTAGATACCAGAATGCGCCTGAATGCACAAAGTGAAGATTTTTACAAAATGAGAAATTCAGTGCTAATGAAGATCACTCCCACAGTTACTAGCAGAGAGATTTAATTTAATGTAGCAGCTTGTGAGCATAGTTTGAGAGGGCTGAGCAGGTCAGGGATCTGTGCACATAATGCATATGTAGATCTGTGGTCACAGGGCTATGTTCAGATGTTTGTTCTAGGCAAGTTGAAGACAGCTGTCCTCAGGAGCCTGGATATTCTGTGTACTGATAAAGGTAATGAACGGCTTTTGTCATTTGCAGTAGTATTTCCAGGCATGCATTTCACTGTGATAGGGCTCTAGTAAGGACAAATACCTGGTAATGGCCTGAAGAGTGTGCTTCCCATCACTGTGTCTGCAACATTGCTCACAGTTGTTCCTGCTGCAGTAGATTTTTATGAGTAAGAAGGAGGATGCCCCAGTGTCTGTGTTTAAATCCTTTGTCCATGCAGCTGCTCTGCAGACCTATATAGAGAAAACAGCCAGCACAGGGCTCCTCAGGCTGGTGCTGCTGTTGTGAAGCTGGAGAGGCAGCTGCTGGCAGCTCAGCACTCACCCTCCAAGTCCACAGCCTGTGCTGGGTCAGCCTGGAGTGGTGTGCTGTTGATTTAGTGGTTATGGTGGTGTAGGGCTGACAATTGGACCTGATGGTCCTGAAATTCCTTTCCAACCATGATGAATCTGTGATTCTGTGATTCTGTCTCTAAGATGAAGAACAGTTTTGGGCTTTGGCATGCACATGTGTGTGCAGTGACTCAGCAATATTGGAAATGGCATCTTGGCATGTCTGTGCTCCTGTATCCTTCTGAGAACCAAGTGCTGCAACTGAAGAAAGGGCATCTGCCTGAGGTCAGGAGCAAACCTCTGAGGGCTGCACTGCCTCACACAATCACCAAATAGTAGGTTGGAGTAGACATCTTTGTATTATCTAGTCCCATCTGCTCAAGAACTGTCAGCAGGTTTCCCAGAACTATGTCCAGGTCCAGGTGGTGTTGTTTCTCTGAGGATGTATACTCCACAATCTCTCTGTACAACCTATTCCAATGTTTGACCACCCTCACTGTAAAAAAAAAAAAAAAAAAAAAAGAAAAAAAAAGAAAAAAAAATAGAAAAAAAAAGTGTTTTCTTGTGTTCAGATGGCACTGCATGTGTCTTAATTTGTCTTGTCACTGGGCACTTAACTGAGAAAAGAGCCTGACTTCCTTTGGTACATTCCCTCCCATCAGGTATTTTACATATGGATAAGATCCCTCCCCAGCCCTTCTCTTTTCCAGCCTAAACAGTCTCTAGCATATTCAGCCTTGCCTTATATGAAAATGCTTCAGTCTCTTTATCATCTTCACAGCCCTTCACAAGACACAGCCCTTCATTCCTACCTCCTATCTGCCAGCAGCTGCTGGTCCTGAAGCCTGCACCTTTTCTTTCAAGGAGGAAGGAGACAGCCCCTTCAGGGGGCCGATGTGAGCAGAATGCTAACCAGCCATGCTTTGTGTACCAGTGACAGCAGTAACAGCTCAGATGCTTGGGCTCAAACCACAGAAATGGCAAAGAGCACCAATATTTTCATGCCTGTTAGTGCTGCAGACAGGCCCTCTCCCTTACAGCTGGCACTGCCCACCGAGTGCTGCCCAGATTGCAGCCCTGAGGGCTGGCATTGCCTCTGCCTGGAAGGATGCCCACATGCTGAGCACTACAGAGTGTACGAGATCCCTCCTTTCACATGGCACAAGGAGCAGACTGCTGGTGTTGATTCTGTACGCCAGGCTGTACTCTCCAAGCAACATGGGTAACAACTTCCAAAAAAGCCTGTCTGAGGTGTGTAGGCAGCAAAGTGGCAGAAGTTGAAGCCTGGGCAATGGCATGGGTTGCACTTTGTCCCAGACCTACTGTTGAAAAATGAGAACAGATCACTTCTGAGTGGAGGTCTTAGTGTGGGGTGAGCTGTGTGAAAACTGTCCATGAGGAAAGGAGGTACTGCTTGTGTTCGATGCTGGGATCTAAAAAAGGCTGAGGCAGCAACGCTTTTACTGTTGCCATTGCCTCGAGGATAAATGGGGTTTTTGCTTCTTTTGGTTGTAGTGTATGCCCCAGAAAACTTTATGGGCTTTCCTCAGCAGCATCTGCCACCCTCCTGCTCCACCCCTCATGGGTCACTTCCAGCATTCTCTATGGATGGGGATCCATACACCACGTCCCACAACAAGTGGCAGAAATGCCACTGTACTCAGTGCAAGCATTTCCTTTGCACAGTGATGGTTTGTTTGAGTCTGGAGGGACCATTTTTATACAAACTGAAAGAACACAAGTTCAGAAAGCAGCTAGAGATGCAGAGTATTAACAGTTCTGCTGAAAGCTTAAAGCTGATCTTGTTTGAGCAGAAAGTCGGCTTTTGGGTTTATCTGTTTGTTTTAAACTTAATTGCTGGCAGCCAGAGTAAAACATCCCACTAAACTAAGTTTGATTTAATCTATAATGAGTATTGGCCTTTCTCAGACTTCTTTTTGTGTCCTTTTTGTGTCTTTCTTTGAAATACCAGTTTGATCAAGCTGGTTTAGAGGCATTGCGATCTGCCTAGAAAGAGAGCTGATGAGAGGATGTAGAATAGAGAGAGTGAAAGAACATTGTCAGAGATTAACTGTTGTCTGGAAGATGAAAACCAGAAATGGATATAGGTATTGACTTTCAGTCTGTATCAGGAGTTAAAGCCTATGAAAGATTTAAGCCCTATAAATGATACATTCCAACAGTTAAGTTCTAAGTGCCTGCAGGGCTTGTAGAGGGGTGTAATGTCCAGAGGTGGGTATTTGCAAAGACCAGAATCTACAATACTATTTGCTGTCTGCAGTGCCAGGGGAAATGCTGCAGGAAGGTCCCCACACCATCCCATGTCCCAGCAGTGACGTGGCTGTGCAGTGATGGCTCTAGCCCCGCCCTTCAGCATGGCAGGCACTGACCACTCTTCTTATGGATAAATTAAAAAGGGACAGGCATTACAGCAGTATTTTGCCAAATATCTATGTAATGCCTGTGTCAAGGTGAGCACACAGACTGCTTTGTTTGCACTACCAGGCTCTTGCTTTCTCTTCTTTGGCTCTTTGTTTTTTGCCTAAATTTATATATAGAGCAGAGTCCTGTCTGGGTGCCTGTTTGTGACTCTCGCAGGAGGGAGACAAGAAAGCAAGCATTCTTATAATCAAGGTGATTCCTATAGCAGCAGTTTAACTCCAGGAATGCATGTTTGGATTAAAGAAAAACACTTTGAAGAGAAAAAAAAAATAATAAAAGTGATGAGAGCTTCGTTATTAGTGCTGCACCACTCTAAAGCAGGGTAAATTGGTACGCACCAGCCAGCTCCATAGCTCTGTGGTGACCAAGGCCTGGACAACATCCAGAGATACTTCATGGTAGCTGCAATGAGGCAAGCAAGGTACTTCTGTCTGGAGAGGAGAATTCTTCTATGCCAGTGTTGATGTGGCACAGCTGCCTGGCATTCTGGCTTTAGAACATGTAAGAGTTGAGTTGCAAATTGTGCTGATCCAGAATTAGGGTTTATTTTCCTTATTACTGAAAAGAGTTTGCCTATTTCTGTGAGACCCAGGTATTAAATTAGGTCTAGAATGCAACTGGAAGCCTTGCAATGAAACCCACACTGAAGGCAGATACTGTCTGATCAGCTTCTCCCATCCTGTCTAATCCCTTTCCCCTCCCCAGGCCAAAGAATTCTCCATCACCGTAGTGATACCCTGGAGACAGTGATCCTGGTAAACCCCAATGTGGATAGCGTCGTGTCTGAGGTAAGTACCAGATGCCAGGAGGTTTTCTCCAGCTGCTTCCTGGAAGAGTTAGTGCCTTAGAATTGCCTGTTTTTTAGGGATTTCTAGCAAAGTAGGTGGAGGGCTTCTGAACCTTGAGCATTCTAGTTTCACAAGAGTCTAAATGTGCCAACCTCTTACACAGCAGTGTAACACCAAACATTTCTCTTCACCAACTTTCTCAGTGTGAATGATGATGTGACATGGAGCTGTTGGGCAGACAGTAGCAGTGTATTCCCTCTTCAAGAAGCCACTCTTTTATATGTAGAAAACTTATGTTTTGGCTGTTTGTGAATAATGCTATCACCTGTCCATGTACTTGGGTTTCTGGGTGCTGGTGGGGAACAGAGATAACTCTGTGACCATAACACTGTCTGGTGGTAACAGGTCCGCTCACTGGTGTGTGATTCTTCAGCCCACAAACTACTGATCTTCTGTGGTAGGAGCTCAGACCAGGAAGGAGACTTAATCCTGCAGTCAGGGACCTTCACTTACCAGAAGTTTGCTGAGATACTTTCTGACCCAGAGGTAAGTGTGGATATGCCCCATGCATTAATTGGAAGAGGCTTTTGGATTATTTAATATATCCCAGTGTTTCATGTCACTAAAGCACTCATGGCATCTTCAGTATTTTGCATTAGGTGGCTTTTTTGTTTGTTTGCTTTTATTGCTGAATGCACCTCAGAGCTGTTTGATCTGTGCTTGTCTCATTAGGTCACCCAGATTCTTAGCAACACTGATTCAGATACCAAGGCCTCCCTTACTGTGTCGTGTTTGGGAGAAGGAGACTGGAGCAACCTTGGGCATCCTCAGTTTCAGGAAATCATTAATCTGAAACTGAATCCTGATCCAGTCCTGCCAGAAATGGATGGTGTGACTGAGTTTGCAGAATATGTCTCTGAGACAGTTGACGTGCCATCTCCATTTGATCTCCTGGAGCCACCCACCTCAGGGGGCTTTTTGAAGCTTTCTAAACCTTGCTGCTACATATTCCCTGGAGGACGAGGTGACTCTGCTCTCTTTGCTGTCAATGGGTTTAACATCCTTGTGGATGGTGGCTCTGACAGGAAATCTTGCTTCTGGAAGCTGGTGAGACACCTGGATAGGATTGACTCAATCCTGCTCACCCACATTGGTGCAGACAACCTACCTGGCATCAATGGGCTGTTACAGAGGAAAGTTGCTGAGCAGGAAGAGGAACAATCCCAGGGCTCTACCAACTACAGTGACTGGATGAAGAACCTGATTTCCCCTGAGCTAGGGGTGGTTTTTTTTAATGTTCCTGAAAAACTGAAGATGCCTGAATCATCCATGAAAGTAAAGCGGAGCATCGAAGAAGCTTGTCTGACACTGCAGTATCTTAACAGATTAGGCATCAAAGCAGAGCCTCTCTACAGGGTGGTGAGCAGCACCATTGAACCCATCACACTTTTCCACAAAATGGGAGTGGGTAAGCTGGACATGTATATACTGAATCCTGTCAAGGACAGTAAAGAAATGCAGTTTCTAATGCAGAAATGGGCTGGTAATAGTAAAGCAAAGACTGGCATAATTCTTGCAAATGGGAAAGAAGGTGAAATTTCTGTTCCATATCTCACATCTATCACAGCCCTAGTGGTATGGCTGCCAGCTAGCCCAGCAGAGAAAATTGTAAGGGTTTTGTTTCCTGGAAATGCTCCTCAAAACAAGATATTGGAAGGTCTTGAGAAACTCAAGCACCTGGATTTTCTGAGGTACCCAGTGGCTACTCAGAAAGATATCACTTCTGGAATCGCTCCACCTGTGCTGAAGCAGACCAGAATTAAACAAAGAACTGACAGTAAAGAAAGTCTTAAGTCTTCCCCCAAGCCATCTGTGACAAAACAAGCTAAGAAAGAAGAAGCAGTTGAGGAGGGGATTAAGGAGATAAAACCAGAAGTCATAAAAGACACTAAAATTGATAAAAAAGTTAAAGAACACTCAGAGAAAATTCCTGAGAAACCTGTTAAACATGAAAAGATAAAGACAGAAACAAGTGATGCTCTTAAAGCTGAGAAAAGAAAAATGGCAAAAGACAAGGTTGGAAAAAAGCATCTCAAAGAGAAAGTATCTAAACTGGAGGAGAAGAAAGACAAAGAAAAGAAAGAGATTAAGAAGGAGAAAAGGGATCTTAAAAAAGATGATGGAAAGAAAGAGGAAAAAAAGATTCAAAGAAAGATGATAAAAAGAAAGAAACCAAACCAGAGTCCAAAAAACTTTCTAAACCAGATTTAAAACCATTTACACCAGAAGTAAGGAAAACATTATACAAGGCAAAAGTTCCAGGCAGACTCAAAACAGAGAAGATCAAAGTTAAACCTGAAAAGGAAGTACTTGCTGACCTGAAGATGTCCCCACTGGAGAAGGCACCTGCACACGTGGAGTCAGGAGACACTTCCATAGCTGAGCAAAGGTTAGTACTGTCTTCACCAGAAGATCTTACAAAAGACTTTGAGGAACTAAAGCATGAAGAGAAAGAGCCCTTGAAGGTGACTCAAGAAATATCTGATATTGAGGTTAGTGATAACATTATGGGTGTACCCAAAGTAGAGATAAAAGACTCTGCTGACATGGTTGCTCAGAATTGCCTTGAAGTGGACCTGATAATGAAAACAAACATTCCGGAACATGGAATAACTACTACTGACATGGAAAAAGAATCACCAGCAGAAGAAAAGGCAAGTTATGCTGAAAAAATAGAGGATGAAAGAAAAACATTAGATGAAAATCTTGACATGATATGCCATGATGAAAACGTGGAGCAGGAAAAGGAAGTTCAGCTGTTTCCAGACAAAACACAGGTACCATCGCAGAAGGGCCTCTTAGCAAAGGGTGGTTGGTCATCAGCACTTGGAGAGGAAGAAAAGGGGGAAGAGGAGAAAATCTCTTTGGACAAAAAACAAAGGGAAGCAGAAACAAAGACTTGTGAAAAGTACTTTGAGGGGACAGAGGCACAGGAAGAGGGTGAGAAGGAAAAGAGAGAAGCTGTGATAGAAAAGGCAGAACTGGAAGGAAAGGAAGAACAGCACTTGAAGGCAGAGCAGAGGGTGGAAGAGAATAAAGACATCTACGATCTGAATCAGGTAGAGAGGAAGGGCAAAATATTTACCACTACAGAAAAGGAAAAAGAATTTAGGGACATGGGTGAGAAAAACAAATTATTTGGGAAGGATGTAACAAAGGAAGAGTCCTATCTGAGAAGTCTGCCAGTCCCACCAGGAACAACAACAGAACACATTTCATATATCCAAGATGAAACTATCCCAGGCTACTCAGAAACAGAGCAGACCATTTCTGATGAAGAAATACACGATGAACAGGAAGAGAGGATCCCACACTTGAAGTATGATGTCAATGCCTATGACATTTCTGTTCCGGACCAGCCAGGCTCTTTTGAAGCAATACATGGAATACAGGCTGTGCCTACTGCTGACCTTTCAGCCAAGGGCTATGCTGGCCAGGAGTCTGAAATCCTGGCATATCCTACAAACATTGTGGCAGCACCTCTGGCTGAGGAGGAACATATATCCTCCGCTACCTCCATTACAGAATGTGATAAGCTTTCATCTTTTGCAACTTCAGTAGCAGAAGATCAGTCTGTTGCATCTATAACAGCACCGCAAACAGAAGACACTGGGAAAAGCTCTCTACTTCTAGACACAGCAAACAGCATGCCCTCCTCCCGGACAGAAGCAACACAAGGTCTTGACTATGTTCCCTCTGCTGGCACAATCTCTCCCACATCATCCTTAGAGGAAGACAAATGTTTTAAATCTCCACCCCCAGAAGATTTCCATGCATTAGCAGAAGGAGAGAGAAAACTGGAAGCTCAGAAAAAGGATCTCCATGAAGAGGAAGAAGATGAGGAGGAAGAAGAAGATGGGACTCCAAATATTGAAATGCCTGAGAAACTCAGAGGGCATTACAGTGCCCCCATGTTTGCTCATCAAGGCTGTCCTGATAATGTGTTAATCAGTGTTCCCATAGAGGTGATGCAAACTTCTGGTCTGCTATTGTCTACTGAAGAACCATCATTTTCCCACACTGACTCTGCAGAGGCTGAAGAGCGATGCATGAGTCCTGATGATAGTACAGTCAAAATGGCCTCTCCCACCCCATCTGGCCCCACTAGTGCAGGGCACACACCTTTCCACCAGTCTCCAGTGGAGGAAAAGCTAGAAACAGTAGATTCAGATCTATTTGAAAAACAAACAGGTGCTGTTGCAAAGAAACTGGAAGGCCAAACTTCTGTTGTGGTGGGGGGAGCCAAGGGTGAATCTCTCAGAGAAGACGATGTATCTGCAGCTAAATACAAACATGAAAAAGAAGTGTCTGGATCTGCACAGCACAAGCTGGACTTGGGAAGTGACATTCCAGTGTCCCCTGGGAAAGAGGTGCAGGCAGAATCACTAAGGAAGGAGGAGCTGCCCTGGCTCTCCTACCACAAACAGGACACAGTGGTGATAGGGGAGGAGGAGGAGGAATGTCCTGTGCTGCCCCATCCTGGCACAGATGTATTTTCGAAGCCAGAAAAAGAGCAAGTAATTAAAACTGTGACAGAAAGTTTAACAGGATTTTCAAAACACTCGTCCTTTGTGCCATTCTCTACCACAGAAACATCTTTAGGAAACATGACTTCTCCACAGTTCACAAGCCAAAGCAAATCTGAAAGTGAGAAATCTTCAAAATTTTTACCAGCTGACATCAAAACACTTTCTTTTGAAGAAGAAGGTATTCATAAAGAAAAATCCTCAGACACTGCTGTTAAGGTAGTGACTACTGAAGGAGGAAAACTGCATTTCACAGGAGACACCACAGAAGAAAAATCTTTGCATGTTTCCATTAAAGACATATCTCCAGAAGAGACCAAATCTCTCACTGAGAGTTCCAGCAAGGAAATCTCTTCAGACCTTTTTGTTAAAGGAGTCTCTCCAGAAGACATCAAATCACTTAGTTTCACAGAAGAGATCCCTGCAAAAGGAGAAGATGCATCTGATCTTCCAGACAAATTCCCTTCAGGACCTGGGAAATCCATGGATTTCACAGAGCACAGCCCAGGTGCACATGAAAAATCACTGAAAATTTCTGCCACAGAACTCACAAAAGAAGTGTCAAAATCCTTTCCTTGCCTAGAAAGTAGTTCAGTTAAAGACATATCACCCAGAGATACTTCAACTGAAGAAATGTCTCCGGATGACAGTTTATTTTCTGCAGCAGAAAAGGGCCCATTTAGGGGAAGAACTGCAGGCCTGGACTCTCAGGAAGTGTCTCCAGATGCAGAGGCCTTACACTTCACTGAATCTATCCCAACATATGATAAAACATCTTCACACATTTCTGCTGAAAGTGTAAAATCTTGCAGGTTCAAGGAAGCTCAAGAAGAAAAATCTCCAGAAACAGACGACTTCTACATGAAAGATTTAAGTTATGAGAGGAAAGTGTGGTTTCCAGAAGAAGAGGAGGAGATCCCTTCTCAGGAAAGGCGGCAAAGATATGATAAAGAGAGAGAGAGCACATTCTTGGATGAGGCAACAGAATATGAAACAAAATTCCTTCCTAAGATGGGAGAGAAGATCCTGTCTCCTGAAGTGCCTGACAATCACTCATGGAAGAGAGCAGAAAGCGAAGTGTGGGGCTCTGCGTATGGGCATCATCAGGATGGACGAGAGACTAGAAGAGGGCAGTTACCCAGTGAGGAGGATGAGAATCTCCACCATGCTGAAGACACACATGTCTTCATGTTTAAAGATGAAAGTTTAAAGATGGAATCCTATGATAACAAGGAAGACACACAGAAGAGTGCTGCCAAACCTATATCAGGAAAAAAGAAAGCAGAAGTAGTTCCTGATGGCATCCCTCTCCCAGAAAGAACAAAAATTCCCTGTCCTCTGTCCTCTCAATACATCTCTGATGAGGAAAATCAGGCCAAAGCGTTAACTGGAAACAAAGAAGGGCAAGAACTGTTGCTGGCATCTAAACAGGATTACTCCTTCTTAGAGTATGAGGAGAAAGCTGTCCTAGATATCTATGCAAAATCACTAGACCAAGCACTGATGGCATCTTCCCTGTCTGGAACAGCTACCACTCTGAAACAGGAGATTGACACACCAGAAATGGAAAGACTTTACAAGTTAGACCAGTGCAAACCACCTTTACAGGTGGAAGTGCCATCGAAGGACACAGAGAAAAAAATGGACACGAGGGGTTTGTCTCAGGAAATAGACTGTAAACACAAGTCAGACAGAAAGCAAGAGGACGTCTGCAAATCCACTGAGGGTTTTTATGATTCTACAGGAAGAAAAGAGCAGATGGCAGCATCACCTACTCTGTTGCAATCTACAACACCAGCAGAATATGAATATATGGCAGCTTCCCCAGAAGAAAGTGCTGCAGTGTCAAGGCAGTGTGCACACTCCCCCCTAGGACAAGGCCCTTGTCCAAGAAGCAGTGCTGCCAAAGGACATACTGAGCTTGTGGGTTCTGACACCCGAGTGCCATCTCCTCCAGAGTCCTATTCCAGCAGCTCCCCTGAGCCTTATTCCTATGAAAAAGGGGTTTGCAGACCCAGAGGTGATGACAGTTCTAGAAGACAAGAGCAAGAAGAAAGAGAACCAACTCCCTATCCTGATGAAAGAAGTTTCAAGTATGCTGACATCTATGAGAAGATAATTGTGTCTGGGGTTGGACCTTCCCCCTTCACACCCTGCAAGGGTGCAGACAGCCCAGGTCACCCTGACAAGGTGCCAGCAACAGCAGCAATCTCTGAAAAAGGCCAAAATTTTCATGTCTCTGCAAAGGAGGAAGAGTCCTGCCTTTATACCTCTGCTGAGAAGGAGCTGTCATCTCCAGCATCCCCTAGAGATAAAGCAGATTCAGCCTTTGACTATACAAACATCCATGAAAGATACTTGCCCTTGTCTGAAAGAGATAAGCCTAAGATGTCTGAAGGACAGGAAGAACTGAAGGCGTCTTCTGCTTTGTTGGAAGAAAAGGACTCTGAACAGCACCCATCAACTGCCAGTGTAGTGTTTGCCTCTCCCACAGGTGTGACAGACACATTTTACCAAGAAAAATCAGTTGCCTATATTGATGCTGCTTGTCCAGATGAGAACACCATTTTCTCTAGCCGGGAGCAGGTATCTTTGTTCCTGAAATCTGAAAGCCCAAATCCCAAAGATACATACTATGAGAAAGCAGGTCGAGGGGAAGAAATCACGAGTGACTCAGAGTTAGAAAAAGGCGCTAAGGAGAAATCTGAGAAGGAGTCTAAACTGCACAGCCCTGTTGAAGCTGCAGACACTGTTTATGCACACATCTCAGCAACAGGCAAGTTTCAGGGATCAGCATCCCTTCTGCAAAGCAAGTGTCAGGAGTCCACTTCACCCAGTTCTACTTCCTCTTCACCCTCTGATCCAGGGTGGAGAGAGGAATATGGAGGTAGGAAAACTGCATCACCTGCTGCTGTGGGCACATACACTGCTGGTTACAGTGACCTGCCAAACATAGGCAGAAATGAGCAGGCTTCAGAAACATGCCATTTAAGGCAAGATGCCTCAGAAAAGAGACAGGTTGCTGAAAAATCCATGAAAGAATCACATGTCTGTGTAACAGATTATCCAAGCTCAGTGGTGGTCTCGGAGTGCCCAGAGAAAGCCACGTACCCAAAATCTGTTTCTGGAAAAGAGGTGGGCAGGGTCATGGACAGCTCTGCTGGGTTTGAATGCTCCCTGCTAGGAAAGAGTGAAACATACACCATGTTCAGACACAAGCAAACCTCAGCAAGCCATTTAGGGGATGTCTGTCTTCCTTTAAAGGTTCCTTGTGCTTTGCTCTCAGACCAGGGGAAGAAAGATGAGTACCTGGAGGTTTCTGAGAAGATCAGCAGCCTTGGCTCATCTTTTACTAAATTCTCACCGAGTCCATATGAAGAAGATAAACTGCTCTCCAAAGCTGTGAAAAAAGAGTCTGTGACCCAGCAGCAGCTGAAAGATGACTCTTCCAGTCTGTCAGAGGAACCTTCATCTGAAGCTACTACTCCTGTAATACCAGCTACAGCAGAAAGTTTCTACTCCCATATGCTTTCCACATACACGGGTGCAGGAGCAGAATCAGGTACCAGTAGTGTTTGGGATGTGTCTCCACCGATTCCAGATAACGCTATGAAAACACATAGAGGTGAAATAAAAGACTTTGTGTTTGCTGAAGAATGTGGTTCTCCGTTCACAAGTGGCATGGGTGACAGCGTTTTGCCATGCAAGAAGGAGTGCCAGAGTTCACAGCCCACACCTTTCTCTACAGAGAAACGACAACCCTGTGTAAGCAGCCCAGAGCAGAAGGCCCCATTTGTAGAGCAGCTAATGACACTGACATCTCTCCCCAATGTGTTGACATCATTTCCTCATCAGCAGCATGAATATGAAACCACAGCCAATGGTCCAACAGAGGTGAGCACCAGTCTGCAGGCTTTCCAAACTACATACCATGCAGCAGAGGCAAAAGATGAAAAAACACATCCTGATTCTGACAGCAGTTTTTCTCCATGTGCAGGCAAAGAGGACACAGAGAGGCAGAGCCGCCCTTGCTCTCTGATGTCCCCTGAACACAATTTCCAGCCCTTTTACCCAGGTGCACAAAGGGGTGGAAAAAGAGAGGACCATGGAGATTCTTCCCATGAGGTGGATCCCCATTTAGGAGGCAGTTTTGATAGTGGACAGAAATTTTCCTCCTATGAATACAAGCACAAGAAGGGAGAGCTCTCTCCCTCGTTCATCAACCCAAGTCCTCATGAGCTGTCCGAGGATAGTGACCTCTCCCAGGAGGATGGTCATCCCTCAGTGCAAGGGAGACCATCCCACACTGGTAGTAGCCCCATGCAAAGTGCCACAGTGGAGGAAACCCCTCCAACATCAGTGAGTGATTCTGGAACCTCACAGTCAGACTCAGATGTCCCACCCGAGACAGAAGAATGTCCATCCATCACAGCAGATGCCAACATGGACTCGGATGAAGATGCCGATTTCCTCCCAGTGGACAAAGCTGTTGGGAATGCTCACCATGCCACTTCTAGGTCCAGCCATGATCCTCAGCCTGTTCCAATGGTAGATCCCCATCCCCATCCTCCTCACCCTGATGTCTGTATGGTAGACCCTGATATGCTGGTAAATGAGCAAAGCATGAGCAGAACTGATAAAATTTCCAAGAAAGACATGAAAGAAAAGAACAAAGGTGTGAGGAAACCTTTGAGCAAACCCAAATCTTCCTCACCTGCCCGAAAATTAGATGCGAAAGGGAAACGATCACCCACTCCTGTGAAACAGCCATTGGACAAATCTCCAAAATCTGTCACTGCCAAAAAAGAAAGAGATGGAGGAGAGAAGCTCAGACCACGAAGTGCACTGGTGCAGCCTCCTCACACAGAGGATGAGTTATCCCGGAGTAGTCACAGCAACCCTGGCAAGAGCCTTATTAATGGCATTAAAACAAACCCTGGTAAGGAATTCTTCCTTAAGCATGCCTTTTCTCTCTAGGTACAACAGAGAGAAGCAGCACTGGGTTACATGAAGCAGAATAGAGGGCAGGACTTCCCACTTTAAAGACACAGAGCAGGCACTAATCCTTTGCTGGCAAATTTAGGATGAGGGCTAGACTGGCTGAGACAGGAAGTGATTTTTTTGTGTAGCAGCTAGGCAGCACAAGGAGTTGCCCATGCTGGTAGTTAGTGGCTTTCTGCTCACAAAAGAGATAGAGATATCTATAAGAGATATATAGATATATAGATATACATAGATGTGATATCTAAAAGAGATATCACAGAGATGGTCTAAGGAAAGAAAAAGAAGACTGAGATGTCTGTTGGACTCAGTGATCTTAGAGGTCTTTCCCAACTGTGGCGATTCTGATGACCCAGAGAGCAGGAGGGACAGAAGGGACAGTCTTTCTGTGGGTTGTGTGTGTGTATACATATATATATATATATATATATATATGCATTTGTGTTGTGAGTTTAGCTACTCTTGTCTGACCATCTCTCATCTCATGATGTAAGTAGTAGCAGATAAAGAGAGACAAAAGGTTGCTGGGAAAGAGCAATAGAGTCCTTGGAATAGCAGTGATTCACAGGGATGACAGAAAGCCAGGATGGAGCTTCCAGAAAGACTACTGTAATACCCTAGGGTAGCACATTAAGGCCATAAGAAGAGGTTTCTTTAGCAAATGTAGGTTATTAAATAAGAAAAAACAAGACTAAATATTGACTGGAATAACTCTGCAAAAGTAATTACTGTTGATTTTTGATTCCCTTCCCCAGGAAAGGCCTCTGAGCCTAAAGCTGTCCAGTCCCTCTCCAGACAACAGCATAGCTCCCTCTCCCTCCCAAGAGCTTTGACAGCACTGGGCCAGAACTATACCCAGGTCACCTCTGAGCAGTAGAACCTGGATAAATCTTAACTTTGTTACTGCACCTGCAGGGAAAAAACCTTTCTGGAATTCACGTCCTTCAGTGTTAATTTCAGTGTTGATCTTTCCAGAAGGGTTTTGATGGCCTCTGTTTTCTTTTTTCCTAAGCTTCCAATAGTCCTAAGAGCAGTTTGCCTGTGCTCATGGGTCCACCTGTTTATGTGGACTTGGCATACATCCCCAACCACTGCAGTGGAAAGAACACAGATCCAGAGTTCTTCAAGCGGGTTCGAGCATCATACTATGTTGTGAGTGGGAATGATGCAGCCAATGGAGAACCAAGCCGTACAGTGCTGGATGCACTCCTGGAAGGGAAGTCTCAATGGGGGGAGAACCTGCAGGTAGGTCGTGGAAATGCCAAAGAGTCCGTGTGATGCTCCTTGTGTCACAAGTGCTGGGGAGGTGTGTGTCACAAACACACTCAGAGAGAGTATGCTGAAACGAAGAAAGTGGGACCAGGCATGTTCTGCTACGCAGTCTTAGAAGAGTAACTGTACCCAAAAAAAAGAGGACACCCACAAAATGGTATGAGTGGAAGCAGATATGCCCTCCTTTCCACACGCTTCTGAGGGGACGAAACTTTTAGAGATTAAACACTCCTGCTTATCTGCTGCAGGACTGCTGTCCTGTCCTCAAGGGAGAACAAGCACCATCTCAGGCCATATTTTCACCACTGTATCCCACACCCAGTGGATTTATTGCTAATCTAGCTTCTTGAAGATCTTTCTCATTATTAGTACTGCTTTTAAACCTGAGTGCTTTTACACATAGTTCTTGCTTAACTGGGTTTTCAAGACAGTCAGGCACTCTTTCAGGGCACTCTTTCTGAAGATGGGTACAAGGAAGTGTGTATGTTCATGCAGATGAAGCAGCATCAGATTTCAAGGTCCCTCAATTGTACATGGGGTCAGTAGGCACATAAAATCTATTATCAGGCTGCTAGCAGTGACACTGTCAGCATTGTTCCCTCTCACACTGAGGGATCTTTCCAAGGCTGGTTCTGGAGCTCCACAGAGAGGTGCTCTCTCCTGCACTGCAGCCATTTTCATCACTGTGGTGTTAGTACTGCCAGGGTGCAGCCAGCTCAGAGCACTGTTGTGCTGGTACTGCATAAAATAAAGCACCAGTTCTGCCTTTGAGAACCTGACATCTGAAAGACATTAAATAGAACAAGCAGTACCAAGGGTACAGTGTTCCAAAATTAAAGGGAAATTTTAGCCTCAGTTCCTATGGGCATTGTTTGTCACTGTGGTTGTTCTCAAAACAATCATCCCTGCTGCTTTCTTTCCCCAGGTGACATTGATTCCAACACATGATACTGAGGTGACAAGAGAATGGTACCAACAGACCCATGAGAAACAGCAGGAGCTAAACATCATGGTACTGGCAAGCAGCAGCACTGTTGTGATGCAGGATGAATCTTTTCCAGCCTGTAAGATCGAATTCTGAATCTCTCACACTTCTGTTCATTCATTGACTCTCCAATCACCGACGCAACATCAGAGACACCATCTAATCACAGTCCAGTTCTTCTCTGGTTTAGTCCTCTACATGGTTCCCATTTGTCAGGCAATCGGGTATCCATCTAGCTCAGCACTGGATGCCACAAGAAAGAAGTGCAGCACTCTGTAATATTCTGGACTGAGCTAAGTTTGTGCAAGAGCAGTTGCAGGCCAGGGGCACTTCCATTTTCCCTGCTTTATTCTGCTGCCCATACTGTTTCTGTAGACTATCTTGGCTGCCTTGCTGCTGTGAGAGCTTGTTCTACCTGGCTGCCTCGCCATTTAACTTGTAGCACTGCGAACCTCATCTTTCTGGTGAGGGCTGAAGCGCTGCTGCTGCCATGTAGAGAGTGCATGGAGGGCAGGGGGGGCAGAGAAGAAAACTAATTTGCAAAGAAAACAGACCTAGGAGATGAGGGAAGGCAAAACCCTCCAACTGTAACATGACAGTGAAAGTCATTCTTCATCTCCCATCCTGAACATGCAGGTGGTGTTCTGAGCAAGATAGCCTGTACTCCAACTAGGCAGAATGACCATTTGCCAGCTCTGCAGGTCTGTGGCACCCTGCAACACCTGCTCACTATGCTCAAGGAGCCAGGATGAATGCTGCACATTTGTCTGGGGGCAGCAGTCGGAGGGGAGGGGTTCCGCCTGTTGTTCTTTGCTACAAAGAGCACATTCCTAACCTGCTAACTTGAGCCGTTCACATGCAGAGCGGCCAACTTGCTCCTGCACATCAGCAGTATGACAGCAGGAGGCACAAAGGGGCTATTGCCCTTAACAGTCACACACACAAAAAAATATACAAACGCACAACTGCAGCCCCCTCTGAAGCAGGGCTGGAACAACTCTGGCGGCTATTGGCCCAAGATGTATGAGAAACCTCCCTGTCCTTGTAAACCAAAGGCTTTCTTAAGGATCGTGGTGAGGTAACTGAGGAGCTCAGATAATGAGAGGCCAGCACCAAGCCAGGGTAGCTGGTGTGTGCCCACTCTGCAAGCAGCTGCAGCTTCCTCACTGCCCGTGTGTCAGCGTTCCAAGCCTTTTAGCTGTGCTCAAGCTTTTTGTTATTCCCCTGAGCATCCAAGATGTGGGGAACAGAACCTGTGGTGTGAGGAAAGAGAACCCCATTGAAAAAAAACTTGGGGAAAGGTAGTGTAGTAAGTGCAGTTGCTCTTAGTTCCTCCACAGACGTGGCAGGGACACACAGCCTCTTGTTGCCAGCATAGATGAGGGAGCTGCTGTCAAACTTGTGTTGTGCACACCTCACAGCCCATGGGTCCATGTCCTCACTCTCCAGCCATCCAGGCAGATGTGTATGGTGAGGGCATCATTGCTGCTGAGCAGTCCCCCAGAGCCTCCCTGGCATGCCAACCCTACCCAGCCCCTGCAGGAGAGCAGCTCAGGTATCCTGAGCCTTTGCCACATCTGAGAACATTGCAAGGGGTTCCTACCACAAAGATAGCTTTTATCTTTCTGTATGACAAAGAGAGTGGAAGGAGGGTATTCTCTGGGAGAAGGATGAGATAGAGATGAGACAGAAAGCAATGCTGCAAGGTTTGACTACAACTCAAAGGTATTTCTATCTGCTCTGTCACCCACTCTGCTGGTCCCTGAGCCAAGGTCTGACTCCATAATGAGCATCCTAGGGCCCCGTGTTGTGCTTGTCTGGGACACTGCAGTCTCAGTGCTATTTTCTGGCAGCTGACATAAAGAAAATGCTGCTTAGAAACCTGTTCCTAGGACTAAAATGGAGTTTCTAGGGAAATGGTTTATTTTGCATTTAATTTATATATTTATTTTTGATGTTGTGTTTTGTGTGAATATTTTAATTTATACTTGTTAACATGACACCATGTGCTCTTAGCGTCAGTTCAGAGGTTTCTCAGTACAAATACTTAGATGCTGCAATTTAAACAACATAAAAAGGCCATAGAGAACTTGCTGGCAGCAAAAGGGATCCCTGCTTGCAGTCTGCAGGGCTGCATCTAAAACCCAGCAGCTGCAGGACAAAGTCTGAGGCTAGCAGCCCATCCCCTAGGAGCAGCCAGCCCTTTTGACACAGCCCTTGGTATGAGCATGTGAGCTTATCAGGGGTTTAGCAAATCCCTGCCCTGTACTGTATTCATTTTAAATTGCAGTGTGTCTGCCAGCAGAATAAACGTAATTCTCCGTAACCTGATGGGGTCAGCATCTATGCATGTTGGTTACAAGCAATCGCAGGCAGTGACACTCCTGCTCTCCCTAGACAGGGCTGGGGGCTTGCCCTCAGTGGTTTGGGGAGATCCTGTCTCACCTGCCAGTGCAGGAGCAGGATGCCAGGCACTGGAGGAGATGTGACCCTCACTGACTGACTCGCTGGATCCCTAAGCGTAGCTAGGTGTAAAAGCTAATGCACTAACTTTAGATAGACCCACATATGAATGTTTTTCTCAATTTTAAACTTGAAGCAATTCTGACTAAGCAGCAGTAATAGTGAGGCTTTGCAAGGTGCCTGCATCTTCCAGGCAGGAGTGTGGTCGTTGGCATGTGTTCCAGTACAGACACCTGCCCTCTGCCTGCTGTGCTCCTGCACTCTGCAGCTATGCTGTTTGAACAGCTTTACCCTACACCAGTTTGCTTCCCTGTCCTCAAGGCTCCACACCGGTTTTTTTGTTTGTTTTGGTTTTTTTGTGGCAGTCTCTTCTGTCTTCCCTGTCTTCCTCCCCTTGTCCTCCTCTTTCTTCCTCCCACTAGCCCCCCTGCTCCCCCCCGTCTTAAAAAACTTTGGGGAAAAGGACTTGTAAAAATGCCAATTTGTAAAGAGTCTGACCCTGCTTATCCTGCAGGAGCCAGCAGAACCCATCCAGAGCCAGAGGTACTTCAGCACTAAAGAGAGAAACAGTTAAACTCTGCTTTTGCTTGTTTCTGCATGTGGGCAACAACGCGTAATCTTCCTGTATTAAATAGGTACAAAATACTATTTTAAACCTGTAATTTAAAAAGTAATCATCTTAACTGTATGGAAATGGCAACTTGTGCTCCTAGCTTCTTCTATGCTAAATGTTTAAAGAGCAGAACCCTGATTCTTTTCTTCAGCATCATGTTTCTATTTGACTTTAGTTCCTTGAGTTGTCCTTTTACCCATTTCCATGTGAAGCACTCTGTAACTAACTGCTGTCAAGAGAGGAGCCCAACACATTAATAATAAAGCCACATTAATTGCAAACAAGAACACTTCCAGCTGTTTCTAACTGTTTTTTGGGCGAGGCCATGGAACAGGCAGGCGGCACACAGACCCTCCTGCCATACCTGCCCTCCAGCTGCCTCATGGCCATGGCATCCAGGACAGCACCCACCTCTCCTCTCACACCAAACCTGCACTTGCAGCTGCCAAAATGTCCTGTGGCCCCTGGGAAAGGGACATAGGTATCAAGCATGGAGCCTGCCTAGGACACCCACTGCCCATCCTTGGCCCCAGCAGACCCTCTCTCCAGCTACCCCTCCAGAGATTTTCCCGCCCTTGTGGTGCTCGCCCAGGCCACAGGCAGGGGCACAGCGCGGCCTGCCCATGATGCAGCTACTCACAAGTCCTGTATCAGGGTCTCCATCACGGTCCTCTGCTTGTCCCTGTGCTTCTTGAGCCAGCGTTCCTAGAGGGAACATTGCCATCTCTGTATTGCTGGGCCAGCAGCTGTCTGGCAGCTGGGCCAAGGGGCTTGCAGGGGGCCCACAGCCACTGATGGGGCAGCACACACTGCCCATCCCTACCACAGCCCTGGGCATTTGTCCCTCTGCAGAACTCTTTCAGCTTCTCAGCAGAGAACAGCAGCTGGAGAGCAGTCAGGAGCTCTCAGCTCTGCTCCTGCTTGGGTGTCCTCAGGAGACACAATCGCACACCTGAATGCAAGGGAAAAGGAAAGCAGGGACTGGGCTGCATTCCTCAGGACAGAGGCCATGGCAGCCACAGAGCACACCACAGCTTGTGCCGTGTGTCACGCTTCTGCCTTCCCCAGGCAGAAACACGCAAATCCTGGCTGGTGCTGGCAGGCGCAGCAGATCGAGGGACAGCCTGGCTGAGGGGAGCAAGCAGGCTCCAGAGCTGCTCTGCCTCCCGCCTTCCCGCAGCAGCTCTTGGGGAGTGTAGCAAGATGAACCTCTTTTAGGGAATGGCACTTCAAGGTCCAACCAGGTGTTCCAGCAGAGACTCACAAGCAGTGCTCTAAGCCTATAGCCCTCAGGGTTGACTAGCCAGGATCAGTGCTGTTGCTCCAAGAGCAACTGGCCTCTCTGCTGGCTAGCTTAGGCCTGAGCTGAGCCTGTGAGTTTGAGCCTCACCTTTTATTGGCCCCCTGGTCCTGCTCATGGGCAGTGGGGGCCTGCCCTCATCAGGCACAGGTGGGCTTGACACAAGCTCACGCCCACTACCTGGCAATTAGTGGCACCTGGTTGCCTCATTTCACTACAGGGGAGGGTCGGCTCTTCAGGTGGTGACTGCAGGGCTGAACGAGCACTAGAGAGGCAGCGCCCCGTCCCAGACCCATGAGAGCACGCTGGCACTGTGGCTGAGGGGCTTCCTCCTGGCACAGCACTGCACTCGTGGCAGCTCTGGTACTGCTGCATTTGAAGTGCAAGTAAACATGACCTTTCCTGAATATCCAAGCTGGCAGCAAGAGGTTAAGAGGCATGAGGAATAGGACACAGTACCCAGGATGTCCTTGGAACTGATGAGGTCTGGACCAAGTGAAAGGAACATATACATACAAACATACTTCTCCAGCGACTCTGTTCTCCCACAAACAGCCCTGGGAAGCCAGAACCTCTTCTCCAGTATGACCAGTTCTGCTGTGGAGGGAAAAAAGAGGCATGTGACTTTCTTGGGCAAAGCCCCACGCCAGCGCTCACTTCAGTTGTGACTTCAGCCTTTTCTTCAGAGACAGGAGAGAAGCAGCAGGGCTTGCTGTCCCAGGTTCCTGCAAGCTCTGGTACACACACACTGCTATACAAGTCAGCATCAGAGACAGAGACACCGAACCCACAGCATAGATTTACTGTGAACACACATCATCACAACACAGTGTGGAGATCTTTGGGCACAGCTTCACAAATACACAGATCCTAGCTACAGACGAGCACGCAGACTTGTCCATAAATACAGGAGGCACAGCCCTGGCCTGCACTCAAGATGCAGCAGGGACACCTGCGTCAATCTTGCCCTTAGGCTTGTGCTCATAAGTAATTTACATAAATATGTATTTAAATAGTTTTCATTTTATATAATAAACTTTTCTTATTATTGATTTCTAGTAATCCTGATTTGTTCAAATAACAGTTTTAATTTCTGTCACCAAGACTTCAGAGCTGTATCCTGCCTGACCCTTGGGGACTAGAAAAAAAACAACCCGTGTGTGTCCTCCCTGCCCACCTCTTTCAGGCTGGATCCACAGGCTCCTGCCTGCCTGCTCCACCGCAGCAGAAAAACATTTAAGTCCACACCAAAGAGATGTATTCTTGAAAGTGGCCATCTTGAACCTTACCCCCTCTTTACTCTCTTTCCCATGCTCATTCAGAATGTTTTCTGCTTCCTCTAGTCTTTCTGCCATTGAACTGTTTTTTCTGGTGGCCAGTAGTGGGAATTGAGAGCAGGAGAAGGAAGGTACAGAGAGGAGTTTGGTGGTTGTAATGGATGATTCCTTTGGGCCCCGAATGCCTCTCTCTGAAGACTATGAGCCAAAAAATCTCAAGGGAGCATCTCTCCTCTTTGGACTTACCACCCCAAAAAACTTGGCTGTAACAATCCCCTAACTGTGCTGTTCCAGCAAGTATACACGCCATGAAGGTGTCATGCCAGTACCAAGACTGCATTTGCTGTTCATTTAACAAGGCAGATGGGGTGTTGTGCCTTGCTGAATGGCAAAGAGCTGGCTTGCAGAGGAGCAGAGCAGACTCTTCCACACACCAGAGTCCTGTGGCCTTCAGACATGGCTTGTGCTGTGGACAGCCAGCTGCATGAGGTGCCGCTGCACAGGAAGCTGGGCTGCCTCTGGGCTCAAAGTGCTCCGTGTCCTATCCAGAGAGCTGATCCTCCTGACACAACAGCTGCAGCTCCTCCACGCTTTTCTCAGGAGACAGTGGCACCCCCTGGCACAGATGACCAGAAAGAGGCTGGCCTGACAGACCACTGTCCTCCAGCAGCTCCTTGCCCATATGCTGTGGGTCCAATACCTCTCCCAGCAGTTCCTCTTCACAGGGCTCCAAGATCTCCATGAACAGCCCTGACAGGTCCAGGCCAGTCGTTCGTCCTGTACACCCCTCAACTAGCTTCACTCTCTCCCCAGCCAGCCTCATGTCAGACCCTGCATCACACTTGGGGTTCTCCGTGCTATTTGGCTCTAACATTTCCCCAGCAGATTCTTCTTCATCCAGCTCCACCATGCTCTTCTCCTCTGGGTTAGAGTCCTCCCCTGCCTGCTCCTTCTTGCACAGCTCCAGGGCTCTGCCTAGCTCAGGGCCCTTATTCCAAGGCAGGGCACTTAGCTCCTTCATGGACAACCCACACGTCCCCACCTCCATCTCAAGCCTTCCACCTGGAGGCTGTCTCTCTCCTTGCTCAGGGGTCTGGCTTGTCAGCTGCTCTTCACTTCCTGGGGGACTAACAGAAAGTTTCTCAGTGAAGCTGAAGCGAGCACAGTTGTCCACAGAGGTTGGGGAGGATGGGCCTGCACTGGAGACAGTACTGGAGGGGCCACTGCTGTCTGCAAAGGGGAAGAACAATTTTGAATCTTTAGCTGATATTTCCCTAGCCCAAAGCCTGAGCAGACCCAAGCTGTCAGAACCCCACAGCCAATGGGTAGAGGGTTATCTACACCCCATGCCACCTGGCAGGGGCTTCCAGCTATTCTTAGGTGTGTTTCTGGCAGCTCCGCTGATGAAACCCAAGCACAAACCCCTACAAGTCCTACATCCTACAGAGGATGTCTGGAGAGACAGCAGCCATCCATTAATAGATAGCCCCATGACATACAAAACTATGGCAAGCCCCTTCTTGCATCTTCCTTTGGAAGCTTTTTCACAGGGCATATAACTGCTTTCCCTTTTACCTCTTTCCCCTTTCTGTTCCTCCAAGGGCAGAGCATAGAAACCCTGAGCACCAATATGTGGCTTCCAGCATTTGGCATCCTTTACTCCCCTCCCTCACCATCACATTCCCCTGATCAGAAAAGGAGCACACTCACACCAAGGGGGCTTATCCGACCGCTGGCGCAGTGGCAAAGAGGCGGATGATAGGATTCGCTGGGACATAAAAGGGTCTCCTGCTATCTGGCTGCCAATCATTGAATCAAACAAATCTTCCAAGACAAAAAAATACACAGATCAGCAATATCAGACAGTAAGGAATGGTTTGTAGCCCAGCACCCTCTCTGGGAAGATCTCAGAAACAGTGCAAATTCAAAGCCATGCCTATCCCTCAGCTCTTGAGAGTATGAGTCTCAGATTTCCCAAGCTGGAGTTTATATCCATGTGTACTTATTTGCCACAGACAGAGCTGGCTAATTACCAGTCTCTCAAGCAAGTGGCCTAGGATGGCTCTGATCTGGATCCTGTAGCTCACTCCTGGGCTAGAACACTCCAGAGCAGGTTTCAGAGACTGTGCATAATGCCAGTCCTGTGACGCTGGTCTGTCCTGATAATGGAAAGACCAAGAAGTCTCTTTGCTTCAACTCTGCTCTGTCTTACCCAAAGGCAAGCCCACCTCACCAGTACCTGCAGTAGACTGGACTTGTGATTCACTGCAGCTCCTGCACACAGATGTCAGGAACTCGTTGACCTGTCGCAAAGAGAGGGAGTTGTGCAGGGTCTCCAAGGGATAAATGGTGGGAACCATAGAGCAGCCTTCAAAACCTGGAAAGAAATCCAATCAGAAAATTAATAGAGCAAACAGCAACCTAAATCCATACAGGACCACTCATGGCTGAAGGAGCTGTGCAGTCTGGGAATCAAACAACAGACACATACAGGCTTAAGGTCACCTCTTCCAGGCCACGAAAATCACCACTAGGCAATCACATGCAGTAAGAGACCTGAAAGCAAGAGCCCAGGCACACGCAGAAGGAGGGGAAGAGGAGCCATGTTTGCTGCAAAGCCTGTGACTCTTTTGCTAAAATATATGGCTAAGATGGAGAGCTTGGCACAGTGCCTCACATGCTATAGAGGCCTAACAGAATTTGAGTGAGATCAACAGAATTTCTGTGAAAGGGCTGCCACCACTAGTGATGCCCCAGCCAGGGATGCAGCCCACCCCCTCCCCACCAGCAAGGCAGGACATGCTACAAATGCAGGGAGCAGCAGAACCTCCCCTCCCACAGGAGAACCTGCCATGTGTGCCTGAAAGGTCTCTCCTGGGCGACCTGTGTGCCTGAAAGGTCTCTCCTTGCTTCCTCCCTTAACACAACTTCACTGCCAGCAAACCCAGAATTAGTAGTAATAGGCATCTCAACATTTAACAGACATTCGCTTAGAGTTAAGCTGCATGACAACCATTTACAATAAGTTCTTTGCTACTCAAGCCAGCAAGAGTATTACAGCAAAGCATCTTCCTCTTCATCCAAGCTTCCTGGCAATGCCCTGTGGCACCAAACCAACCTGAAACTGTCAGAGGAGTGAGAAAGAAATCAATGAGTCTCTGGGAATTTGGAATTAGGCCTCCTCCTGCTCTGCACCTCTTGAGTTTAAAGGCCTCTAAACTGCTTAAGCTTAGGCTTGTCTTTCTGTGACTCCCTAGCTCCCTCAAAGGAGCTCAAAAAGACACTGAGAAGAAATTGGGTTTGTTTCTACAGAGGAAGAAAATTACTTTGAAATGCAAGATGTGTAACAGCTCTTGATGCACTGCTGTGTCAGGATTGCTGCCCAGCACACTGGCAAATTAAAGTTAATCCCTGCAGTTTGGCAGCACCTAAGGAGAAGACCTAAAACATGTGGATTATCTGCTAAGTGTAGCCATTGTTCCAACCACTTCTAGGACAGGCTCTGCTCTGGTCTGTTCACCCAACCCAAAAGGAAAGGAGCATCAGCCAGCAGATGGTATTTAGAATGAATCCACATGCAACATGGTGGCTGCAGACCAGATCACCACTGGTTTGCAGTACTGCAAGACATTCACTGCCAGAACAGCTACAAGAGATAAAACCCTCCAGACAGTCCAGAGGGGTTACCTATGCCACAAGCATCAACTCAAGCCATGAAGGATAACAAATCCTCAGCTAGGACAGAGGCATGTAAGACACCAGAAAAATACCATATTCTTCTGTCCTTTGCTGATAAATACTTAGAGTGGAAGTGCTGAGTGAGGAGTGTCTGTTCATTGTTTTTCTCATAGGCATCCCGGGAGACAGAGCTAAAGAAAAAGGGTGAGGGCAAAACTTAGTGAACAGCCACATGGAGATGGCTGTGGAGCAGCACAGTGTAAGGATGACGTCACTGAACAACAGAATCTGGTTTACGAGGGGCCAAAGTTGTTGGTCTCAAAGAAAAAGGGAAGAAGTCTGAAAATAACACAGAGCAAAGCAATGTAGTTACAAGATATACTGAAGGCACTGGTGGAGATCTGAGTGCTCAGGCACTCCCCTGATAAACAGAGGAAATGTAAAGCCCAGTGTTAAAGGAAACATGGAACACTGACAGTGCTACTGATGAGAGATGAAACACCTACACCTCCAATGTGCCACATACCTGCTTGCACATCTCTACTCAGCACTTTGCCACTTCAACAGCCCAAGCAAGTCGAGAAAAAGTCAAAGGTTTCCCTTCTCATGGTGAATCACTACTATTTTCAAGAAATCTCTCTCATCTGTACATGGTAGCCTATTTGGCTGCACTCCTCCACTAACTTGCTGGGCTGCTGTTCCATCCCACCACAGGAAAGCCAAAGCAGAAGTTACTGCTACACACCATCACCCTGATATGAAACACAACAGCAGCCCGAGTCTCCAGCAAACTCTCTGACCACTCCTGCACACATTTAGCAAAGAACTGGCATTAAGGGAAGAGGCAACAAAACCAAAGCATGAGTGCAAAGCACAAGGAGGGATTGACTCTCTCCTGGGAGTAAGACTGCTTCAGAGCTGCCTAGCACCGACAGACACCACTTCATAAGAGTATTAAGAAAGGGATCTGGGTTATAAGGATCCTCTTGCAGAGATCATCTCCCAAACTGTACATATAAAGCAAATGCAGACCTGCACCTCTCTCACATCTTCCATCTAAACCAGAAAATCCCAGATTTCCAGGAGACTCCAGCAGGTAGTAGAACACAGAGACACAACTCTTGTGATCAGCTACCTCTTAGCAGATGACCTCAAAGAAGGGGTCAGCAAGTGCCTCCTTTTTACCTGGACTACACAATGACGAATTCTGAAATAGTCACCACCTCCTTCATGACCGCATGGCTTGAATGCCAAGCAAATACATTACATTACACATGCTTGTTACCCTGCTGCTCTTCAACTGCAGCTCAACCTTTAGCTCTATCTCCTTCAGTCACCTCGAGGCCTGAAAGGAAATTCAACAAAAAGATTCTAAAATTCTGTATGCAGCAGAACTAAACCAAGCAGTTTCTTATAGTCGGAAAAGGGAAGAACCAGGGAGAAATCAAGATCTTGAATTCATTTTCATGTTCCTAATTACTGAAGTATATGCCCCAGTTCTTTGAGTCCCTTGAAAGGAAATCAATAACATTTCATTAAGAGGAAACATCTCATTTGAATCAAGGAAACACAGAGGTTCCTAAATTCTATATATGTCCCAGAGAGATCAGAAAAAAGCTAACTGTGCAGTATGAGTTGAGAAAGTTGAACTTACACATGACACAGGCGCCCCCTGTAATGAATCAGTGCTGGTGTGATTATCCCTCAGAGCTGGCCATTCAGCAGATCACCTGGAAGCCAGCAGACTTCCTGGCTAGTGGGCATGCCAAGGAGCAGTCTTCAAGTAGTCCAGATGGCATGTTCTTCAGCTTTACTAAGACCGAGACAAGGTCCCATGTAAGGCAAGCTTCTCAACTGGCAGAGTGGGTTTGTGGCAGAGTGGCAGAAGGGAGAAGGCACTTGCTGCTGCAGCAAGCTGGCAAGCAGTGAGCGGCCAAACTGCTGTCAGCCAAAGACGAGTGGCCAAGAAAGACTCAGGTGAGAGGTCTTTTTGGTCCAAAGCTATCCTTTTTGTGTATTTTGGTTTTGCCTCAGAGGTCTGAACATTACTACATGCAATTTGGTTGGTAGATGTTGCCAAGTTACTGCCCAGCTCTCCAGCTGTCATCTCTACACTGGAGCGACAGGGTGCCTGCGCCTTCCTAACAGAGACCCTGAGAGCAACAGCAGACCAAAGGCACCTGGCACATCCCAAAAGGTCTGAACACCAGAGGTCCATATGCCAGCTCTTCTGGAGTAAAGGAGCACAGACTCAGCCCAGATTCTAAAGAGCATAGAAAGAAAGTACATTTAGGAGGTTCCAACATCCTTGGGTCAGTCCAGCCTTATTTTATGGGGAGAACTCCAATGTCACATGTATATTTGTATGTGTTTATATATGCATGCACAAGTTGTTAAGAACTAGGATTTTTGCTAATTGGCCTTTTTAAGCTTAAGCCTGTACAGCCAGTCTGAAGTTCAGCACTTCTGTGCACAGTGCCAGAAGTAGCTGCAAGACTAGCATGTAGTGACTCTTTTCCCAGGCAGTTCCCCAAACTCCAGCAACCTGTGACTCAGAACTACTCTGAACCTGACGTTCCATATTCTTCAGTCTCCACTTGAACTCAGTTAAGCTCCTAACACCCCCATGTACCATGGTGAGGAGCTTCACTCTGCATGGAAAAAAATCACTTCTGTCAGGCCTCTACTCATCCTGTTAGAAGCCTCCTGGCTCCTGCCCTGGCACAGACATCCAGCTGTTGGATCCCTGCCAGCCCTCTCCAGGCTGCTCCCATCACTCTCACAAATATCTCCCAGACTGCAAAGTTCTACCCTTTCCACATTGTCCCAGGTCAGGGTAGCCAGATCAAAGCCCACCACTTGATACATGAATTTGGAGCTGTGTCTCCTTGTCATTTAAACGTACTTGAGCTGAACACCACCTCCTGTTCACTGCCCACTCATTACCACAGGCTCATTCTCTATTTCTTCACATCTGACCTTTGGTTTCAGCACCACTGTAATTCATTCCCAACACAAACTAACTTCACACTTCTTTTTCCCCAGCTGTCACCACACAGATAAGCCCAGGTCCCCAGGAAAACTGCCTTAGGGCTCCACCACTTATCTTTCCAGTTAGGGATGTCAGCTGCATACTTTTAACTCCCTGATTCTATCTTTTAATTCACATTTTATTTGTGTGGATAGAAGCAAGCTTGAAAGCTGAGAAAGAGAAGATAGGAGTGCATAGTTTTCACAAGAGGAGATGTTGGGCAGTTAGCTACAGAGACCAGAGAAATTGGTCTGCTCTGGAAGACCCCCAGCAGGAATCCCACACACTCTAATCAGCTGTGGGCTTGATGGACTGAGAAAAACACCAGTAAAGAACGCCCTGATTGCAGAGCTCTGACTTCCATGCAGGAAGGCTGCTACACTGAGGTATGTAGCTTGTGGTCTGGCTGCACAGCCCAGCACCATGCTGAATTATTTGGTATGCTGCCGCCCAAAGCACCAAGTTAATTTCCTCTCCCTCCCAGAGCTCACAGGAGATGGCCAAGAACTGCAGCAGGGCAAGCTCAGCTTTGGAGCAGTCTGCTGCACTCCAGCATCTCTTTCCTTCAAGCAGTTTTTCTCCTCTTTAATATTTGTTGCTAGGAGACCAAAGATTGTCCTAATTATATATGAAAAGTACCTGCCATGTCCAAATTGCCTACTTGACAGAAAAGGCCCCATCAAGAAAAAAAGCAGACTGTGCAAGAAAAAAAAAATCTCTTTTCCAGGCTCTGGAAACACTTGATCCTGTTGCTTCAATACATGAAAAACTACACTGTCTCTTTGACCTGCGAGTCTGAATGAAAAAGGAGGCCCATGCACCACACCACACAGCTCAGCAAGCCACATGCACCAAGCAGTTTTTATGGTGCAAGGTGAACAGTAACCACCAGCCAGATGCCCCACGCAAGGAGGAACATTTCTTTCCAGTGGTCTTGGCAGCACCAAGACCCCAATGCATCAGATTTCCCATCTGTGCCAGAGGTGGACAGAGAAAGAGCAGCAAGCTGTGATTTATAACATCTAGATTCAATACTGAAATTGCCTGCCTCTTCTTACCAGACATGACTGACTGCACAGGCCCTACCAGGCAGCACAAAGGCCATGCAATGCAGCCACACAGAAGCTCAGCTTCTATCCTGTCTTGACTCCGTCTCTCTAGGAACAGCACACTTCCACAAGCACTCACTTTGCCAAAGTTTCACAGCAAGTTCACTCTGCATGCTGCACCTCCTTAATCTTCTGTCTTCCTATATTATTACTATTTATTCACTGTGGTTCCTCTATTAAAGTGGGACACCTCAGGGCACATCACTGAGATGTGCATCATGTCAGCAGGGCATTGCCCTGGTAGGAGCTCAGCATCTGACTTGAAGGAAGCTTAAAGGCTTACCCTGCCTGTAGAAAGGTGTCAAGGAACAACTGCCAAAGATGGAAAGAGCATAGTTAGAGGCACACAAAGAGCGAAGGCCCCATGTGGAAAGGCAACTGCCTAAGGCTCCAACACTGCTGGGTGCAACAGCCCACACAGCTCGCTGGAGCAGCGGCCCAGAGACCTAAAGGGTGCGGAGAGGGAAATGCTTTCCTTTTTAGAAGCAAAGCATACTTTGCATTCTCAAGCAGACAGTGGTCCCTGCTCAGCTATAAGAGCACAGGACCAAGGCAGCTGCAGCGTGCAGTACCGTAAAGACACTCCAAGTCCTCCTGCCCTGAGATCAGCCAGCTCCTGAAGAGGCGCAGGTGGTAGGAGCACTGCTGGAGGTGATGGGCTAGAGTGGCATCCAGAGAGATGTTCCGGCTGGTGGCACAGTCAGAGGAAAAACAGCGCAGCAACTGGGCAACGTGGTGGTGCTCAAACACATCTGGAGGAAAGGGGCCAGAGTAAGAGGAGAGGGGCAGGAGCAGCTGGGGACAGAGAAGCTGTGGAGATGCGGGGATGGTGCTGCCAGCACCAGGGCTGCTGCATGGGAGACACCCACAGCACACCCTGAAGCCCACCCCCACCCCGCAGCCAGCAGGGCAGGAACACCCTTAGATCTACAGACCCAGCCAGCCTGGTGCAGTGCCCACCCGGCCCAGCCTTGGCCAAGTGCAGCTTCACTTTTGTAAGCAATGGCCTAACGAACAAAGGAATTTTAGGACACATTTCAAGTCCAATACAGTTCAGGTTTGGCTAGATGAGAAGGTCAGGCCCACACTCACCCTCCTGCAGCTCAGACAAGAAATCCAGACTGCCAACAGAGTGTTCCAGTCCTGCATCCAAAAGCAGCCAGGCACCTCAGCACATGAGGACAGCAAAGGACCCGGTGTCAAAAGAGCAGCAGCTGTGAAAGGGACGATGGGGGACAGCACAGTCTGCCCAAGAGCATAGTGCCTGGAGTGTGGAAGAACAGGGGAGGCACAGAAGTGCTAATCTCCCCTCTCTAGACTCTCAGAACAGCCCTGTGCAATCTTCTATAATCTCCTTGCATGTCAGACATGATACTAACATGCAGGCATGTCTTCCCCTCCACATATACAGCCTCAGGACTCATGTCGCACTCCCAAGACTCAAATGAGACCAAAGCATAAAGGATCTGGCCTGAGGCTGTGCTTGGCCACTGCTTTGGTCCATCCATACCATTTCACCACACAGAGTCAGCTCTTCAGAAACAAAACCCAAATTCAAAGCTGTGAATAGGTTTTGCATCCTCAATCAAGTGGTTCATGTGGCTGAACAGCCTTCCTGCTAAAACCAGTGCCAAGACTAGACCAAATATGCCTTCAAGATCACACCTCCTGGAACTTTGTCTTTCTTTTCCTGATTAACGAGCACTTTGCTATTAGAATTATTCATCGGATGCAGTTGCTTTATAGTGGGGCTTAGGAAAGACTGATGCTTGATGCAAGCTTTGCTGGCAAAAGAGAACAACACATCCTACTGACATACACAACATGAGTTCAGATGGCATCCAGACATACAAACAAATTGAGCAGCTGGCCACTCTGGGCAAAACAAACTGAGCAAACACAGAAAATAGGCTCCTTTCAGATACTGGAAACACTAAAGCCACATTTAGCTGCCCCAAAGTTTCCCAAAACTTTGGTCTTCATACCAGTCTTCTGGGCTCCTGTCATCTTCGTAGATTGTGCAGAGCAGAATTTCTTCACATTTACCAAAAGCAACAAGATTGCAAAAGCAGCCTAAATCACATAAGACAGAAATACTTAACCTGGTTTCTTTCAGTTATCTGCTTTGGTTATAACTTGTCTCAAGAGCAGGAGCCATGAGTGGTGCTGTGAAACAAACCTTTTCAAAGGTTTCTGAGTAAGGCTTGGGTAATAAAGGCTAGTTCAAGGCATCTGCTAGCAGAGAGCTTCAACCTCAAAAGACCCACAGTCCAGGTGTTAGGTTAGAAGCCATACAAAGCAGAGAGTGAGTCAACAGAAGCACTGCCAGGTGCCCTCCTATACCAAGCCTCTTCATAGCCACCAGCATGACAGATGACATCACCTGGGTGACATGGAGCCAATACCCTCCTACCCCAGGAAGCTGGCACGTCCAAGCCAGCACTGTCCACCACAGCAGATGAGTGAAAGTTCTCAGGATAACATCTGCAGGAAAGGTGAGCCTAGTCCCACCAACAACACCACGCTTGGACCAACCACCCAGGGACCACCCTAGCAGACAGGTTTGTAGATAGGAAGCCATAAAGTTACCAAGACTCCTAAGACAACTGAGCAGAGGAACACCATGGGCAGAGGAAATGCTGTGAGCACCTCCTCTCCTGCCTTAGCCTGTGCTTTTCCAGGTGACAAACAGGCAGCCTCAGGCTATCCTTATTCTGGTCCTGCAAACCTGCACTGTAGAAACTGAGGACCTAAGCTGCTGATGGTTTTATAGAACACAGAGTGGATGTCCTCCCTCTCCAAATTCAATGGTATTCTTCCCCCAGGTTCCCAACTCTTGAAAAGGGAGTGTGAAAGAAGGCCTTAAATGTTAGCAGTAAAATTAAAGGCTCTTTTGGAGCCCATTTACAGAGCCACTGCTCTTGCTCTTATCACCTGGGACACAAATGCCTTGGGGGATAGCAGAGAAACCACTGAGCAGTAACAGGATGAATGAACCAGTTAGTCACAAGGAGACAATATGGGAAGGTGAAGTGTGTTTGGACACCAGGTAAACAGACACAAAAAAACACAGGAAGGCTGAGAGGAGAATATGTGCAGAGAAAACTGAATGTGAGCATGGGGTTAGAAGTGTGAGGGAACGTCAAATCAAGGAAGCAAACGTACCATTAGTCGGATGCTTTGCAAACGACACAGAAAATCGTTTTACGGCTGGCATAGACAAGAGCTCTGAGGAAATAAAAACAGATCATCTCGGTTAACAGCCTGCTTCTATGGATCCCCCAACCATCATGTGCTTGCAGCTACCCTTCCACCAGGTTCACCTTCCTCTCAATCCCCACAGGACGTGCTCCCCTGGCACTGCCACAGCTCCCCTGGCACTCCCTGCCTGCGGGGATGACAGAACCTCCTGGCTCCCTCACACACTGTCAGATCCCCACACCTCTCCGGCTGCCCTGCCAGGGTCTCCCCCAGCACCACAGAGACCTCAGCAACAGCCCCTCAGCCATGGGCAGCACCTGGTTCCTCCCCAGCAGCCACCGGGAGAGTACCCAGGCTCAGTCTGGGCCACGGGCCAAGCAAGGGGAAAACCACTGAGGGAGGTCTCAGAACTCACCTCTGCCCAAGGAAAACCACAACCACTCTGGAGAAGAACTAAAGAGCCCTGGCACAGGTCAATGCAGCTCAGAGCATCCTCTTAGTGCAAGCTAAAGAGAGCTATTTATAAGTTTAATGCTAAATTAACTAATTAGGGAGCAAATAGAAGACCCTGAAGACATGCCTCTGCAGTTCTGATGCTCAAAGCATTTCAGTACAGAAGAGGTTTGGACAGACACCTGTCAGACTGGGGCAGCTGGGACTGCCTCTCCTGGCTGTGTCCCAGGCCAAGTTCTCCTGTAGAAATCACACATCATAAAGAGAGTGAGCAGACTCCAGGAACCTAATGTGGTGCAAACAGATGAGCTTTAAAACACATGGATTAGTCTCCATGTGCTCCGAAAAAAAAAAGGAAAAGGCTGAGAACTTCAGTTTATTCCCACCCTGGAAATTCCTCAGCTGTCATGGGAATGAATGGCCTAGCTGAGACCATCTGTACGTAGGATTTGATGAGTGATCCCAGCCAATCTTGCTACTATGTAGGAACTTTTAGGAAATATTAGAATTTCTTAAAATTTATTTTTCATGTTTTGTTCTATCCAGTCAGCAGGGCCTGTATGCCTGTCCCTACATGCCAGGGTTAACAGGTGCACATATCAATTTATGCTCCACACCTCCACCGTGCTGCATTAGCTACACCCACCAACCTAGAAAAATAATATACATACAGACCAACTCTCAAACATGATGCAATTTCCTTCGACAGCATAAGAGCCCTAAAAACATTTTTCTTTCTTTAAACTCAACACAGAGCATGACAATCTTCCCCACACATGCAATCCTGTGGAAGTGCCCAAGTACTGGAGCTGCAGTCAGCTGGTAGCCACCTCCACTCCACCCAGTGCCTCACTCATGCCTTTACAGTGCAACTTTTTTAATTTAAGTGATACTGCCACAAAGCTTACTGGATCCCTGCATTCAGATAAGCCAACTTCAAAACATCATCACCAGCAGAGCTTCTCTCAACCTGAGGTTGGGACACAACCTTCCTCTTAAGTGTTTCTTAGCCCTCTTCTAGCCCCAGGCAGAGAAGACTGCAGAGATAAGGGCCCTTTTCACTTCACTCAAGCAAGTCTTTGCTAAAGAGCTATAAGACATGCACCACACCTTGAAGCATCACAGCCATGAAAAAAAAACAGAGTTCATGCAAAAATGTGCTCCAGAATCTGAAGGTTTTTAAACTCTATTATCCTGATGACCAAGTAAAAGGCCTTGATAAAATGTACTCCCAGAGCCTGAGGTAGCTGCCCTGTCACTTACTGCATTCAGCTCTAGTAATGTTTGGTTTAAACAGGAACACACATATCAAGGGTGTATTTCACATTCTATGTTCCCCAGAAGCTAAATGCCTTCCTGCCTCCTACTTGTTTTCCCAAGCCCCCCCACTGATTCCTCGCAACTGCTCCTACTGAGATCACAGGGAGCCACAGCACACTAGGAGACATTAAAAAAGAAGGATAACATCAGGTTGAATAATTCTGGACTGTGTTAGTCACACACTAGTTAAATAAGCCTGCCTTTCAGGTATCTGAGGGTACAACTGCATCTTGGCAGGCAGAGACCTCCTCACTAAGTCTAATGCAGCAGGACTCTGGGCTCAGGCATGAGCAGCAGCTGCAGGCACAGCCCCCAAAGGCAGCACAGCACCAGGACCCTGCAGCACTGTGTTGCTTCCAGATGGGGATGGAGCAAGCAGCCCATGATTCTTCTCCCTTAGGACCAGTGCTGCCTTGGAGCCATCTTGCAGAGCTGTAGAAGAAACACAGCCAGAGCCTTGGCTGGCCTTTTCAGGGGCTCTCCTGGTGTTCACACCCTCATCTGGTGGCAAACACCATGAGCTTGTCCTGGGACCTATGAGCAGCTCAGCCTGGCACAGCAGGGCTTGAGCTCCTTTCGGTTCACCCCCATCTCTACCCCTCACAGCTTGTTGTGTGCTGGGGAGCTCCCTGGAGAGGTGAGAAGCAACACAATTTTCTCTTACATGGTGAAAAGAAGCACAGAAAGCCAGTATATGAATGGTCTCAATACAATGGCACTGTTGAGGTTACAGTAAGTCTGAGATGGTATCTCTCCACCCTAGTTTGTTAGGTCATTCTCTTTGCCACAAAATTTGGCAAAAATCCAAGTGAGCTAACCTCTTTTCCCCAAAGACCACAAACTACTGCCTTAATAATCTCCCCACCTCATAATCCACCAGTTCTAGGGTTCATTATTTTTTGATATCTAGACCAATAAATACACCTCCACAACAGCAAGGAGTATTAAAATGTCAGAGCCAAATCAGAGCCCAGCAACACCATATGTTAGCATAAAACTCCTGGCGCAACGTTAGCTCCTGCCTTGTCCTAGCAAAGATCACAATTTCTCAGGATATGACAAAATGCATTGCTGCAGATATGCGACGAATGTGCATATCCAACTCTCACTCTTCTTAGGGGTCTCAGTCTTTGTCTCAATGGCATCCTGAGACACCAAAGTCCAAAAATAACCACCTGCTGCACAGGAACACACATACCGTCTTTGTATGTCAGGCTGCTAGCAAACTTTTTGCCATGGCTGCGTGCGTAGTCCTGGAGGTTGGGGGCACTGGAGGAGCCTCCCAGCACAGTGGTGCTAAACAGGCCGGTGCATTGTGACCCTGGAAAGGCATGGAAGGTGTTAGTATCACATCTCTACTGCATGCAACCACAGAAAAGCAGGGTTAGTCAAAGAATAAAGAATGAGCTGGCCACTCCACAGGCAATCTCAGGGGAAAAAATACGCCAGACAGCATGAGGGAGGCAGTATTCCCCATCCTAAATACAGTAGTGCCAAATGCACAACAGGTAGCCTAACACTCAACACCAGGAAAGTTCCTAACTCCATCCAGGGGATTACTTTCATTTGGTTTTCTTGCTCTGACCTAGGAGAAGCACCCTGACACCCTTCAGTCAGCAAATAAACACAGTCATGTCAGGAAAGCCAGGATGCTTGATGATATGATGATATTCATGTCACAAGGTTTAATTTCTCTGCTCCTCTGCCCTTTCTCCTTGGAAAGCTCCTTTCTCTGTAGGACACCACGAAGACAGGACTGCCCAATCATCCAACAGGGATTCATCACTCCGTCAATCAGTAAGGAAACAACGAGACCACAGAGCTTCCTTTCACGAGCTGCTGCCCAGATCCACTTGGTCCTATCTTGCAACTACAGAGCAGATCCAACTGTTCCATGAACCACCCTTGCAAAGCACCAGATGCACACACAGCACAAGCCTCACTTACCCTATGGTGAGGAATATGGCATGCAAGAGGGTCTCATGCAAAGGAGGGCAACCTGATACTGGTGACCTTGGCAAATGCTGGTATTTACTTCTCCAAGGCACCAGGTTCTGAGAAGTTAATTGATTTTATGTGATATTTAGGTAACATGGGGCATTTGAAACAGGTTTCTTTTGACTGAGGAACACAATCGTGAGACAAAACCTTTTTATGGGCCAGATGAAGCTACTGACTGGCTACAAATTCTCTGCTAAACTGCCCTGATGCAGCTTTCTGTGCTGAGAATACCAACTGCTAAAACAACATTACTCCCACATACAAAAGGCTTCCAGAAACAAGCAGGCTCTACCTTATTTGCTGGTTCAGATCAAACGCTGTGGGGAACAGAGACCTTAATGCTGCTCAACCACCTAAATGAGAGGTGTTCTCCCCACAGCGTTTGATCTGAACCAGCCCCGCTCACTCAGCATCTCCTCGCAGGCCATGTGCTTTAGTCCCCATCCACCTCCACTGCTCCAACATATGCTGACACCCCCATCCACACCATCCCTGCCCTGGGGAGCCCCAGGCAGGACAGCAGCACCTGTAATCCTGCTAAGCCAGCCAACTGTGCTGTTGGTCTTCTTTGGAGTAAGGACACACTGTTGCCCCATGTCTGCTCCATGCTCTTCAGGACCTCAGCTCTCACTCTGCAAGGCTCCTTTTTAGCCAGAGCTTCTCTGGACAAAACACACAGATTCTGAATTTTGAGCTATTCACAGGTAAACTCAGTCTAAGGTGGTAGTGTCTGCAGCAGGGGATGACCAAAAGGGTTCTCATGTGCACTGAACTTAAGCTACTCCACCACTGTGACACTGCTGGTGGCCTTCCACAGGATAGGCCAGCACATATGGGTCCTTGGACAAACAGGCAAAGGACTCTTGCCTGCAGAGCCACTGATACACAAGTCTTAAAAATTTTCCTCCTAATGCCTTAAACTGAAGCTCAGTGCTGACTTGGCATGAACTGGAATCTGGCAGAATGCAAGACAAATTTTGTCAAGCAGCAGCCAGGCTGATGCTCCTAATTGTTCTTCCATGGCTTAAAAACAAACAAACAAACAAACAAACAAACCAAACAGACTCATTTACAGGCAGATAAAAATGGCACAGAACGTTTTTATGACTTTCTATCTTGGGCAACCTCATGCCACTACTCATTAAGCCCAGTGTTTCTGTCATCCTACAGGAGACAGAGGCATTTTGTTAGCACCCTTAAGCTAGAAGAGAATTTACAAAAGTGACTTTGTGGACAACAGCAATTGTCTACAGTTAACTCTAGGAGACCACTGCAGCCAAAGTAACCACGCATACACATGCACCCTAAAGAACATAATGGAAAACTAGCCATTTGGATTTAAGATGTAGCAACATTTGCTAGAAACTACTGTATGTGCTGGACCTTTTTTGTGTATATAATTTGCAGATGTACATTCAATGTTTTGTTTGTTTAAAAAATGGACATCCCTTATTTCCCTATGGAAGCCTCAGCACAAAGCTTCACATCCACCACAAATACAGCACCTGTATTGCTCGAAGAGCAAGGAGTGATTTTACCCCACTCTGAAGTGTTCTTGTGAGCAAAGAAAGATACTGGAGCTTCTCTAGGCTTCTCAGACTAGAAGCACAAACACTATTGCAGATAATCCACAATAATGCACTTGCTGCTGCCCAGTAAAAGATGGTATACTACAAAGCATCCCTTTACACAGACAAAGCAAGCTGCAGCCCACTCCTTTTCCAAACAAGCATGTCAAGGCACTTTTTAAATTACACTAAGACACAATTCAAGGAGGTATGGCAGCAGGGTTATTAGAGGAGCTCTGCCCTGCTCCCCATTGCAGCAGAGCTAAACACCTGAGGTTGTGCCTGAAGAACCAGAGAAAAAGACAGCCATTACAAGGCCAGGCAAAAAGAGATAGGTTCAGCTTAAGAAAAGCTTGGAACCAGCAGGTAGTACCTGAATGAACCCCCTCATAGCACAGCTGCTGAGACAAGTCCTAAAGCCAAAGTTCAAGCTCCTGTGAGTTCTGTACCGTTTCTTACAGAGAGAGCTCATTTCAGATCCTAAAGGGGAAGAAAATAGATTTCTACAAAAGAAGCAGGAAAGGAATCAGCAAGATTCCTTTAAGAGCTTGACTGTCACAGGTAGAGAGGCACCATTATTCTGAAGAGTTCTCAGGTTAAGAGACATTCACAAAAACAGACAACCTAGTAAGTAGGGATTGTGCAAGCTAGTATTGCATCATGGGTATCTCCTGCTCAGCCCTTCTGTGCCTACAGCTGCAGGACTATATAGAAAAGGATGATGGTTGGACTGAGTATCCAGCTAGAGATTTTACTGCCACAGATCAGGTCTATCAAGTCCTTCTCAAAGTTTAATCTCTGCTGAGCTTCACAGCTGGGAAAGTGACCAGCACAGGCTTCCAAGTCAGGCAAGAACCTGAAATTAAACCTGCTGGGATCACATTTCAGATGTCATTGTCATGGAAAAGTAACACTGTACAAGGGCTAGAGGAGACTTCTTTTGCCAAAAAAAAAAATTCCTCAGAAACCTGGGAAGGGCTGCAGTAAACAGCTGTAATAGCTGCTATCCAGAGCACACATCTTCTGGTGCTCTAGACATATAAATAGTAAAGACAGTTTGTGTGTAGCCTTTGATGTACTCAGTAACTGTCCAAGCAAATGTACTTCCCTGAGTGTGCCATCTCAGAAATTCTCACACTGATTCACAGGGACTCATAGAATAACCCCAGGTTTCTCCAAGCCTATGCAAGGCAGACTGACAGCTTACTGAGTCCTGGAGGTGGTCTGTGAAAGGCAGAAGTAGATGCACCACACAAAGTAGCACATTCAAAACCCACTATGGCCAAAGCTATTGTGCCTTCATGAAACTAATATGTATCAGCCATTCCATCTTAGATTTCTCCATTGGATGGGAGCATAGCTGTCAGACTCCAGGGACACTTCCTGCCCACTCTGGAGAAAATTTCCTTTACTCGGTAAGAATTAGCTTCCAAAGCAGCAGGTCATTCAGAAGTGACAAAGGAATGATCAGATGGTTCACAAGCCTCTTGGCTGCAGGATGTCCACACAACAGAGTGAAGAACTGATGAGTCAAAACTGCTGCAAGTCTACAGACCTGTCATAATGCAAAAATGGTTTTAAAGAAAAAGAAAGTGGGCCTAACATGGGCATTTCCACCTCATGGTGTTTATTAGTCATCTTCATGATCTAGGTTCACAGCCATCTTGAAACTCATGACAGCAAAGACAGCATTTAGCTTCCAAATAGATCTTCCTTTAGGAGAAATATTTCAGGAATAATTTAAACTATGAAGACATATTTTAGGTAAGGATGACAGGGAATGGTACTCTCAAGGACACACAGAGAACACCAAGTGCCTGAAAATATCCTCCTCTGCTGGCTACCAAGCAAAGAATGGCTAACCAGGGACTCCAGCTCAATTAGAGAACTGCCTAACAATGCCACAGGTAACAGATTTGGTCTGTACAAGAGATGTTCATGAAACAAAGGTAGAAATAGGATAGTCTTACATGAAGAGCACCTTTTCACATAAGCTACTGTATTGCAGAACAGAAAGCATGCTAGTTCTCATGTAACATATCTCCTCCTACCAAGTTCAGAAATTGTGTTACAAACTATAGCAATGTGGAACCAGAAGGCCAACCCATAGGTACACAGCTTGATCTGATGTTCCCATACTATAAAGGATGAAATGTGCATCTTCTGTTGCTAGAAGGTGAAGAAGAAGATCATACATAAAAGGTAATACTGGAAGATAGTCTCTGCAGTGGTCCAAACAGTAATGCTAAAAGAAGACGAAACACAGAGACAGAGATATACGAGGAATTTAAGCCTGTAAATGAGGACAGACAGATACCCAAAGAAACACAGAGGTACAGGCGAGCAGGCTGGTTACAGGTTAAGTACAGTACCTAAGCCACTTTGCTTCATCTCAGAAGACTGCCTGGAATAAGTGCTGAAGAGGCGATAACCTCCTGATTTGGAAGAAGATTCAGATAGCACCTGCAAAGACAGACAGTATAGTCAGTGTCATGCTCTGAGTTACCCACTGGTCTCAAAAGCCTTAATACATCAATTGAAGATAAAGAAAAGTATGCCTACTCATTAAAATCACAATTTTCAAGAAGCATAAAGGGACTCATGTTAAAACTGTAACAGTGCATACTTAATTTTAATTTCAAGTTTGTGTTGGGTTGATGAACAGCGGAAACTTCAAAAGTGTGAAGGGACTCGTGTACTGAACTCCTTGTCTCCCAAGACTCTTGCTGGAATCACTGGGACAGACTTCCTTCTTTAGCAGCAGGAAGGTACACCTCCTTTAACTTACTCTGTGCCTGTCACAAAGAGGCTGCATGCAATGATCGCATCATGCGTGGCACAGAGATGGAAACCAGATAATATCTCATGCCCCAACTCTCTGATTTCACTGATTTAGAAAACAGAGTGCGAAAATGCCCGTGAAACCCCTCCAAACAGGGGGGCAATTGCTAGAGTACTTTGAAGGCACCAGCTACCTGCTGACAGTGAAGCCTTACGACACAAAATGTCCCCAAGAGAGAGAGAAAGAACAGTAAAATTAATTTTGTTACTTTAGCAAATCAGTGAACAGGACCATTCCAAACCCTGGCAGCTTAAACACTCTGTAATAAACCCACCAGTTAGCAGGGAACTCTGAGATCTTAGATGGGCAACACGAACAAGAAATGTGAAGCTGAACTGTGAGAAAGAGAGGCTGGAGTCTAAGGGAAGGCAAAGCTGTCACCATGGCTAGGTGATCAGGTCCCATGCCACTTTGTAGCTGGTTACACTGATGCCTCTACACTGTGTGTAATCCAAGTAATTCTTGTGTTTCTCAAGCCTTTCCTTTCTTTTCCTCGTGAGTTTCTCTGACCTGTGTTTCCCCTGTCCTTACTCAATGAGGGGGAGCCTGGGAGGTCTGCCTTCCAAAATATCTCCCTAACTTCTGCAGATCCTTTCTCAGAATCAACTCAGACTCTGGAACATTAAAAGGAGCACCAGGAAACCAAAACCAAGCAAAAGACTTACATTATATCAACCAAGAGTGCCCAGAGCATCATTACCTCCATGGACCCTGTTTTCCGGTTCCTGATCAGTGGTGATCTTCGCTGAATGCTGACTGGCTCAGATGACTGTGGAGACCTGGGCTGTGCACGGTCTGGCTCATCCACACCCTTCTCTTTGGAGAGGTCCTCCAGGCTGCCTCGGTCTGCTTTCTTGTCCTCATTCTGCAAATGTGGAAACATTGACATCTACAGGCATGCGGCCCAGGCAATCATTGAAACCAGCCTTGGGTGCCCCAGCTCAAGAGGACACTGAGATTCCCAAAGACCACTCTGGCCAACCCACAAGTTGCTGGGAACAGGAGGGCAGCAGAGCTGCTGGAGCAGGAGGAGCCTGCTGGGCCCATGTTGGCCACATCCCCGGTAGCTCACCTCAGCTGAGGCAGGACGGAAGCCAAACCCCGTGGGCACATTCCGCTCTTCCTCACAACCTTTCACGCCAGGGCTGAAATGCAGCTCCACATGGAAACGTTCTTCTGAAGATGGGTCCTGTGAATGTCAAGCACAGGGAATGTGTAAATAAGTAAAACTCAGTCCCACTGTCAGCAGAGGCCATGGTCTGGACCTGGGCCACCCGGCCATGCTGGTGCAGCACGTGTCCCATGCGCATCCTTTGCGGAAGCAACAAGAAACCACAAACATAATGGCTCTTGGTTTGTCTCATCTGAAAGGACATCCCTTGTTAGCATAAAGCTGAGGCATTCAAACTGCTGTTATTTTGTGACAACAGCCACCAGAGGACTAAAGCAGAGCTGGGATAGATGTATACATCCACACAAATCTAAATATAGCCCCTTCCTGACTCCTTCCAGCTGCAAAACCAGCACATACTGGGGCTGGGAGAGACTGGTTCCCTCATGGACCTTTAGTAAGGTTGTTCCAAGATTTAAGTAACTGTCTCTAACTTTAATTTTTCATATTTTTTTAAAGGAAGTCAGAGCTTTTACAGTATGTGGCACTAATGATGTAAACAAGTTTCACCATCCCTACGCACCGACAGATTTACAACACTCTCCAGGGTACTATTCAGATTTTCTTTTTTGACAAACAGCACTGGGAAATATTTCACTTCTACTATTATAACCCCACATCAGTTCTGTGAGTACAAGATTCTGGCTCTATAGCACACAGAGGAAAGGGACTGCTCCCCTCACACAACAGTCTGTAGTGCAGGACCAGGGTCACAGGAACTGGAGCTTAGTACATGCAGTTTGGTGCCAAACATGCCTACAGTCATCACCACCAGCTTCCACATCCCAGCTGGTTTCTAAATTATTCTCTTTCCTTCCTGATGAGATCAGTACATACTTCCCTAACTATATCAAGTATATTAAAAAAAATGTGGAATTTCAGAATCATTCTTCTAAATTTATGGAAAAAACTGCCAAACATAATTTGCTTGGGTATTTTGTTGTGTTGTTTTTTTCCTACTGTTCATTTGCAATTAATATTAAGAAACAGCAAACTGTTTTGTGTCAGGAAATGCCCTGAAATAGATATTATTGATTACTTAAGCTTGGAATTACTGCTCAGGGTGGCATTCTGCTCACATTCAGACTTCAAGCACAAGTCCTGTGAGGAAGGGCTCAGAGAGCTGGGGCTCTTTGGTCTGGAGGAGAAGAGGCTCAGGGGAGACCTCACCACTCTCTACAACTCCCTGAAAGGAGGCTGGAGCCAGGGGGGGTTGGGCTCTTTTCCCAGGCAGCTCTCAGTAGGACAAGAGGCCATGGGCTTAAGCTCTGCCAGGGGAGGTTTAGGTTGGATATTAGGAAGAAATTCTTTACAGAAAGGGTGATCAGGCATTGGAATGGGCTGCCCAGGGAGGTGGTGGGTTCTCCATCCCTGGAGGTTTTTAAGAAGAGACTGAATGTGGCACTCAGTGCCATGGTCTGGGAACCACAGTGGTAGTGCATCAAGGGTTGGACTTGATGATCTCAGAGGTCCTTTCCAACCTGGCTGATTCTGTGATTCTATGATTCTATGCAAGAAGCATTAACTGGGTTACTGCCTTCCACCTAAAACCAAAAACTATCAGTTGTATTAATGTGTCTGTCTAGTAACAAGCGGAGAGAGATCAGGTTACAAACTTCCCAGTGGAACTCATCTCAGGGACTGTGCTCTACATCATGGCAGGAAGGATTTTATCCTACTGCTATATCCCTCACCTTGTTGTTGTCCTCGTAGAGCATGATAACAATCTGGGTCATGTAGTTCAGCTCTGAGATAGCACTCAAATAGTCCATGGCTCTCTTCCACTGCTGGTCTTTGTTTTCCTGATATATACACACAAACAGTCGCATGGGATAAGCAACAGCAGACACTTTGAAGCATTCAATGAAATGACTCTGAGAGAGTTTGTCTCTCCATAAGGTAACAACATTGTCAGGACAGAAAACACCTTGCTTAACTTGCATGAAGAGAGATGACCTTGCAATGAGGGTGCTGACAGTGAGGAGCAGCAGCACAGAGGGATAATGCAGCCACCCACACCACCTCTGCAGACACAGCCAGCTGCCAGCCCCCTGCCCTAGGGATGCAGGGAAAGCATCACCCACAGCAGGCCCCCAGACACCCTCATCCCTAAACAGTAGCCTACAGAATGGGGTCTTTCAGAGAAACCTCAAAAAAAGCATGAGGGAAAAATTTGTGCTAAACAAGGGCTCAACACAGCATCCCCTGCCACCCAAGTCAGGGATTAAAGTAGTATCATGATCACTGCCTACAGACACACTGAGCTTCCACAGATGCCTGCTAAGCAAACCCAATCGCTCAAGGCATTTCAGAACACCATGCTTAAAAATGAGAAAATAAATCAGAAAGCCTCTCGAAGAACCTAAAGCAGAGCTTTTCTCAGAGTCTGCATGCCAGTTCCTTCAGAGAGCAGGGTATAGGAGCAAGTGATGGTGGGATCAGGTGAGTTAGTCTCCTCAAAACATGTCATCTGTCCCTCTGCAGCGGGACAGCACTCCTATGCATTTGCAACCTCAGGTCACTTTCTCTGCAAGCAAACCTATTTTCTTGATTTAGAATTACAAAGTCACTAAGTAACAGGGACCAAGCTCTTGAAATAAAAAGCTGAAGGAAGCAGGGAGAGAGAAACTCCTTCACCCACATTGCCTCATACAGCAGTATGCCTACACAGAAACCAGCAGGACAGCTCTTGGAGAAAACATGCCCCTGTACAAGCACAGCAGACAGTGCCAGGACTGAGGAGGACCAACCCTCCTACATGTCAGAGAGGTGGGAAGCTTCAGCACACAAACACAGCAGAGACAGGGCTGGTCAGAGGCCACTGGTGCACATCACTACTAGGGGAGCTGGCTAGAGAGGCAACCTACACACACTGTCCACCTTGGTATGGGCCACTGAAAAAAAGCAGGGGAGCTTACTCTGTGAGCATTGCTGGGACACTTACATCCAGGAGCCCCCCATAGCGGAAAATACTGAGCAGAGAGTGCACATGGCTCTCACTGGTGAAGTAGAGCCGTGTCCGAACGTGACGACCTGGTGACAGAACTCCTCTTGAGTACCTTGAACCAAAATCAGCTCAGTGTTACTCACAGCCTGACAGTGAATGTCCATCTATCATAAAAAAGCATTTCTGCACACCCAACAGAATAAAGTAACCCTGCACTGGGAACTGTCAAAAAGCAGCAGGACAGACCAAGCAGTGAGAGCACTGGGCACAGAAGCAGCAAGTTTTGTCTGTCACCCTAACAGATACACGTTGGGGCAGAAGTGGCCTCATCATACCAGCACTTGTCCCTTGCAGAGACAGAGATGAAGGCACCACAATCCAACTACAATGGGTTTAAGCTTCTGTGGCACCATGCTCTCACTCAGCAGTCTCACTGTGCTTTTCCACTTTCCTTCCAGTTCGAGAAGCATCAATGTGCCTCCCTCTTTGTGTGTCCTTCAGTGCATGCTCAGTGCATCCTTTCACACCAGCACTCTTGTGGTGTGGCCCCCACACACTGCACCAAAGCTGCCCTCCCCACTATCAGCAGCATGCAGCACAATCCTTACAAGGGATGTAGTTTGTTGACAGACTCATCTTCATGGGTTCTCTGTAGGTCCAACTGGATCTTTTTAATAAGAGGAAGACAAAAGCCAATAGCAATCTCCAGTTTCTCCTCTTTATTGATGCCATATTCCTGCAGAAAAAAAAACCCCACAATAGATATCCCTGAGCCCTGGTTCTTTGCCACATCCTCACATGAGAAGAAGCTGGACTTGACCTGTCTGCAAGCATCGCCACAGCCAGGCAAGGACAGAAAGGGAAACATCACTCAGCACCTTCCTTTTTTTTTCCCCCTACATTACTGCAGAGTGTAACAAAGATAGAGACTCCTTCAAGAATCCCAGCCTGTCTAGACATGATGGCTATTTGCTAAGTCAAAATCTGAAGTGCTATGCTGGAAATAGCCAAATTGCATCTCATCAGGAACACTTGAAAACATTCAGACAATCACTCCTGCTCCACATGAGCATAAGTGCAATCGGGTCTTCCTGGCAGAAGCTCACCCCATATAAACAAAGCATTTCTGCCTATGTGGCCCTCCTTCCCCCTCCCATGTTCATGGGTATGAACTTTGAGAAGCAAGCTAACTTTGCAAAACCTAACTTTGCACACTGAACAAGTTCTAGTTTGACATGAATAACAAACCTGCTCTATAGAACAAGCCTTTGCTTTAACACAGAAATCTCTCTTTCCCCTACAACGTGAAGAATGGTATACCACTACAGCACATGCACTCAGCTCAAAGCTGTGCTGTAACACACTGTGAAGAGCATGGAAAAGCTTGGGTCAGCTCTTCACTACCCTGACAGTCAGAATCCTCATCCAGGAAGCAAGACCTCCCACAACTTAGTTTTGGACTTACACAAACACTAAGAGATATATCTGAGAAATACCTGTGATATGCTGCCTTGGGAGTTAATGTGCATGAGAATTGAAAAAAGGCAGAGAGGGAAAGGGTCAGACACTGACACCACAGACATCGTCACACATACCTGGGGTATGATCACATCTGCCAGGGCTTTGGAAAGTTTGAAAAGCTCAGCTGTGCCTTCCAGTTTCAGTGCACAGTTGTGCTGCACGTCATACTTGATGCAGTCGTAGATATCAGGGATCTTGCTGATGTCATAACGTCCATTCTTCATGCGGAAATCTCGCTCCAGCTTACTCCAGCGCTGCAGCATCAGTTCTAAAGTCTCACTGTGGTACAGCTGCAGGTCTAAACAGGGAACACCAAACCATGGTCACACCCTGACTACTTCTATGTAGACTTCAGGTAGACTGACTTTTCCCTGCAGAGAAGGGTTCTGACTGCTATGTCACCCATAGGAACCCCAGACTGGAAATGCCATTGGACCTGTTACAGAGAGTTTTGACCTACAGCAAAAAGCTAGTTTTGAAGTATTTGAGAAATGAGAAACTGCTTGTGTTGGTTTATATCTGACATAAATCACGTGAAATGTCCCACAGAAGACTTTTTAAAACTTCTGCAGCACCCTTAGGATATTTTTCAGAGATAAGCAATTTGTGACTGGAAAACTTGCTGTTTATATTCTTGAGCTCCCCTCCAGGAAATGCTTGAAAAAAATCAGGCTATACCACTGCTGTTGACACTCCAAACTCAAGATGCACATACCATTACCTTTACATTATATCTCTCTAACAGTAGTTGAAAGTGGAGCCTTCTACACCAATAGCAGATACAGCATTTAACTTTAAAATTTCTTTGCTACAAACACAAACATAAACCACAGTGGTGTTTGGGAGCTCTGAAGATGAATGAATCTGCTCCAGACCCTTTTCAGTTCTGATGCTCACCTGCAGATTTTGGGTCTTCCAGACGTTTTTGTATCTGTGAGGTGAGATTCTCAATCAGGGTGAACACCTGGTTACAGATCTCTACTGGATTCTGGATAAATGTCATGGAGTTGAGCAGAGAAGCACTTCCTGTAGGTGCTAGCTGAGAGACGACACCAGCAGAGATTAGACAGCATCTTTACAAACTGGGAACACAAAATGCCTTTTTTGTTGTGCCACTTTCTGATTAGGTACAAAAGTTGAGCTCCCAACTGAGCATAATAATCTGGCCTGTTCCTAGAGGTAGTTAGGCATGTTTTAAAAACTTCCTCAAGTCCAAACTCAAAGGGAGTAAAAAACTGCTCCTATCACATCAGATACACCTACAATATTCACTGTCGTCTCACTTTGCATCTGTGTTTGAGCAGAACGGATTCAGAGAAGTCTTTAGTAGCTCTTCAAGGTGATAAATGTGCTCCTCAGTGGTAATGGATTTCAGACTCCTAATCAGATCTCAGAGTCTGGGAAAAAATAGTACTTCGGGTACCTGTCAGAGAAGCAGCTATAGTGCTTTTATTGGTCACTGTGCTAGAGGTAGCCCATGCTCTATACTCTGCAGCTATCAAGACACTGACATGAGCACTGAAGGGTTAGTATCCAAAAGGTCTGTTCACATATGCACAAAGCTGTTCAGCAGGCTTCACATAACACAACTGCAGCATTGCTTTTTCCTTCCAGATACAGAGGGTAATAAAGCCACACAGGTGCTTTACCTTTTCATAATCCTCTTCACAGAACTCTGCATCCTTCTGCATGATTTCACGCAGTCGTGCCTTCACTCTGTGTTGACAGCTGCTAAGGGAATCACTGTCACTGTCCAGGAGACCATTCATATTGGCACTTTTCACCATTTGCACCAGGATGGGGGTCAGCTCTCCTTCCAGGGCCAGCAAACCCTAAAAGCAATACAGAACAAGATTTCAGTTATTTGCAACCCAAGCAACAGACATTTTTGGTAGTTTCACAGCCAGCCTTTAACCACCTTGAGTGAAATTTCATCTGTTCTTTAAGAGCATTTTTACAGCAACAGAATCTACAGTCACCAATTACATGGCATGCTTCTAGAGTTGTTGGAGGTGAAAGGCTAGCTGCCCCAGATTTGCCTAGGCAACTGTTGAGCAGCCAACTCAGTTTGTTGGAAAATGTTGATACAGCAGAGGCCCTGAAGCTTAGCTAAGGTCACCACAGGATTCACCTTGGCTCAAGCTTTAACTGCAGATGAACCTGCCTTTTCCCCTACCCTTATCCCACACTGCACCAAAGGCATTTCATTCACCTTTTAAATTCAGCAGTCAGGGAAAAACCTCTCTGACTGGGTTGTCATCCAAGAAACTCTCATTTGGTAAGCAATTAATACTCAGCAACTCAGGTACTCTAACATCAACCAGCAACACCCCGTAAATAACTCCTTCTCTGGTCAGAGACCTGTCCTGGACAGGATACTAAAGGTAGCACACACATGCAGCCACACTGGATCTCCATTATTGTCCCAGACACTTGCTATGAGCACAGTGTATCACAGAGGAAGATCTTAGGACAGCTCCTCATCACTAGAGGTTTTCCTTTATAACTGGCTTATTTTAAGACTAACGTAGCAAAACTACTGCCCAGAAGAGAGGAAAGACCTTTGCAAAAGCTGCTGCTGTCATCTGGACTCGTCCCTCATCTGAGGCATAGATCTTGAGATCATGACGGTAGGTGCTGTGCAGCCTGAGCAAGCCACATCCAGGGAAACCAGCATAATCACCTGAGCAGAGAACAAATTCAACATTCTGACAGCTGCAAAACTATCAGCTGAATATACTGCTTTAGACAATGAACTCTACTGTTGTAACAAAGTTATGTAGAGAATTACCTGTATGCCAAGACAGATTTCCTCTGTTCTCTTTATCTGACTTAATTCCTTGTCAATCATACCTAAATTTTAAGTTGTATTTGCTGCATCAGAATGCATCTTACTAGAATGGCTTCCCTTTTCTGAATACTGGCACAGTAATTAAAATAATGCTCCAAGACATAGTAAAGTTTAACACTGCAGCAAACACTTCTAGCCAGCTTTGGGATCTTCAAGTGCAAAACTCAAATTATCTTTCACTACCAGGTCAACTCCACAGAACAAAAACAGTGACCTGAGCATAGGCTGCCTATATCCCAGAGATGTTGGAGCACCCCCTAGGTGCAGATAAGTCAGCTGGGCTGGGTAGCCTGGCACAGGGCCAGGACAGGACCAGTGATGGAGGGACAAAGCTTACCTTGGCCACCAGGGTACATACAGCGAAAGGCTCGCCCCAGCTCCTCTGCCTGGACTCTTCCTGCTGGTGTCAGCTCTCCACCCCACTTAAGCACCAAGAGAAGAGATGGGGAAGATTCTCGACGAGCTTCTAGAAGACAAGGAGATACTCACAACAACACATCTCAAAGCAGAGCTTGCAGGGGGAGAGAAGGGGAGAAGAGGTTGTCATTGGAGCCTTGAGGAGCATCCTCAACCCAAAGCAGATGCAAAATCCTCAGGAACCAAACAAGTACAAAATTAAGAGTTTCTACTTTTTGAAGGTATAGGCTGACCTTCATGAAATCAGAAGCACAAGCCCCATGGCACCATCCCGCATGTACTGGTGCATTACAGTATGCATCACACCCCCCATAGGATGTGAGCAAAGGCAAGGTATGGGCCACTCATTTGGCTTGCATGTCCAGCTGTTGATAATGAGTAGGAAGACTGCACACACTCTTGAACACCAGGCTTTAAGATCATGGCAGCAACAGCAGGTTTCTTTACCTTCATCTTCACTTGCAGCTTTTGGATGTCCATGAGGCAGATAGGTCAACTGCACCTTACGGTTGATGCCAGAGAAATGTCCATACCTGTCACGAGGAGGAGGGGTAATGAAAACAGATCAACTCCACTCACACTTCACTCAGAGGTCCCTGGGCAGCATGCAGAAAAAATATAGCACAGGTAAGAGACTTTCTGCTGCAACCAGGGCCAAGGAACATGAACAATTTTTTTGCTATCTACCTGTGATCTGGCACACACTTCCAAAAGAAGCTAAACAACCCCCAAATGAAAATCAAAGATCCACTTACTTGCCTGCTCTTTAGCTGCTCTCACACCCCACTGCGGCTTTAATCGACTTTAGTTAATTTCTATCTACATCTTTAACAAGTGAATTAATGGGATCATAGAGAAAAAAAAAAAAATCTCCAGCTGCTCTGAGGATAACCACATCTCTAGTGAGCAGAAAGAGCAGGGAAAGAGACCATGGCAAAAATTCACCCCCTGTGCTCCGCAGGCACGGCTTGAACACAGACACTGCTTGTGCCTGCGTACAACATGTAAGAGCACATAAACATGTTTCACAAGCTCCTTCTTTTGACACCAGGACAGCCTTATTTAAAACAAGGTTTTGTTACAAATTTATCAAAATCACTCATATCCATGAGGTCCCTACAGGACATCAGTTCCACTCCCGTAGCAAAGGAAGCTGTTTAGCCAAAAACCAGACACACTTGCAACAAGAGTCAGCACTGGCTCCAATGGCATGGTGAGCATGGCACCTTTCATGAACAGCTGCTAACAAAGGATGTAGGAGACTCTGACCTCTGGGAACCAGGTGGCCAGGACATCTGCAGCACAGCTTGTTTGTACACTGCATGCTGACCCACAGCTCTGAGACAAACAATACCCTGAGATAAAAACCCTTACATCTCCAAAACGCTCTTCAGCTGCTCCAGTTTGGATTTCCTCTCCTCAATCTCACAATCACCGTGGGTTCCCAGTTCCACCACAAGCTCTCGTGCGATGTCCAGCACTTCCTGTTGGAGAGCATGCACTGTCTCACACACCCAGAAATTCTGCCTCAGACCCAACACTGTACTCTTGCAAGGAACCCTGCTGAGTGTGCACAGGGTAGGGAATGAGCCAGGCTTTTTGTGACAGACCACTGTGCTTTCAGTGTTTCCACCCTCCCAAACAATTGCCTCATTCTGGTATCTGTGTTACATGCATCTCCCAGAGAGTCACCCCAGAGAGAATTCCCCTCACCTGTAGCTGCTCTGGTTTCTTCAGCTTCAACTTCCCTGTCTTATAGCCATCATATTTCTCAAATAATTCAAAGAACCTGAACAGAGGACAAAGAACCCTGATTCATTTTCTGTTATTTCAGTGCTACAAACACTGTCATCCCTTCACATGCTTCTATGCTCTGCTCCACAGGGAGAACCAGCAGGCCTGCTGCCTCCTTCTTGGGCTTCAGAAATTTTGAAAAAACCCAAGCATTTCCAGCCACAGGTATGAACAGGAAGTAGACACTCAATTCTCATTTAGGGAGGCACTTCCCTTTGCAGCACCCAGCAGACCTTTTCTTCCAGTGTTCACAAAGAAGGTGCCGGGATCCTAATGGGGAAAGGGCACTCCCTCACCTGAGCAGAAATCGTTTGCTTGAAGTAGCCAGGGAATGCCCTGCCTCCACGCACCCAGCCCTTCTGCTTCCGCCTCTGGATTCAGAGAAAGTGCCCTCTCCACTTCCTGGGAGCACAGCAAGCATCTTCCTGCTTTGATTCTTACCGGGGATGCTTAACTTCCATCTTCATCTTCTGCTTTGGGGTACGATCTCCATGCCGGATGACCGCAATAACGCAACGAAGCTCCATCCTGGGCAAACACACAACAAATGGAGAATGCCAAGCTGCTGGGTGATGTCTGTCACCTGGGCAGGGTTTGCACTTTGCCCCTCATGTAGCCCTCACCAATATTCTTTTGAGAAGACAGCAGGTACTCACATGGTGCCTGAAGTTGTGGGGACAATGGGAATGTCTTCTGCCTCTGTTGGGATGGACCAGGGAATATGGAACTGGGGAGCCAATTCCCGCATAATGATATTTCTGGGAGAAATTAATACAAAACTCACAAGAAAATTCCATTCCGCCTCCTCCCTAGCAGTTCAGCTGAAAGTTTTGAATAGAGCCATAGAATTTCTCCTCCCTTTCCTCACAGAGACATCTATCTCACCATGGGCTAGTTAGAGCACCCCAGAGGGACACCAATTGCCTTCACATCACCAATACTGCACGTGGGCTTAGCATACAATGAAAACTCCTGCAAGACAGATCTAGCTGTAGACATAGACAGCTAATGCCAATGCAGGCAGGAGCTCCAGGGGCTAAAAGTGATTAAATAATTTCTCCCAGAGCCAAGCTTTCACTGGCTGAACAAATGTTTCATATGAAGCCACCTTTAGACTTCCCTGACACACTGATCAGGACTCCACATTCATCTTACTGGTGTGTGCTACCTTGCCTGCTACCAAAACTTGAATTTCACATACCCAAGGATTTTGGCACAGTCGTCATAATACTTCATTTGAGTTCTTCACAAAACTGAAGCCATTCACGTCGCAAACAAAGAAGTGGCCATTGGCCCGCAGGAGGTCAAACCCACACACGGGTTTGCTGGGAGGAGGAAGCAGAGGAGAGAAGGCAGGCTGTGGGGAGCCCCCAGCCATGGGGCACACCTGCCCCCACTCCCTGACCTCATGAACTGTGAGACAGTGTGATAACAGGGCCAACAGCCAGCAGCAGCAGGGCTTGTAGAGGGACCTTGACAGCTACCCTCAAAGGCCCAACCCAGAAGTGCAGATTAAGCCCATCAGACCCTTCCCCCACCTCCCAGAGCTCTAAAGGCTTAAGACAGCAGCTCCTGGCTCTCCTGCTCTTGCCCTCTAGATCCAGCCAGACCTCCAAGCACAGACAGTAAGTGGTGCAGGCACAGACACCCTTACAGTATGGAAATGCTACAAAACAAGCACAACTATCGGCAGAGGTGCGGGGGGCTGCGGGAAATGTGCAGCGAAACAGGAACAAGCAGCCCAAAAGCTGCTTCTGACCATACGTAGACACACACCCACCTCTACTGACCTGTGAAACAGAGCACAAACATGCATCAAAGCCAGGGCAAAAACAGAGAAAGAAAAAGGCAGGATGAGTGCAGGGTCAGCATGATCACAGCATGCTCACATTCTGTCATTAAAGCTCAGATGTTACACTGGATACCAGCCACTGCCAGGCATGGAAGACATTCGCTGTGGTCTCCTGCTTCCCTGCCAGCCCCTGACAACAAACTCCCATGGCCAGCAGCTGGCAGCAGGCATGTGAGATGCCATACTGGAGACACCCCAGGGTAACAAGAGCTCAAGCCTCAACATTGGGCAAGATTCCAGTCAGGTATTTGTGCAGTACCCTGCTTGCAGAGGAGAGGAAACACCGACCTTAAAGGCTACGCAGACTTTCCGGGCAACTAGTTTTTCCATGGCAGTCAGCATGACTGGGTATCGGATTTCCTTCCCTTCACTGTCCCGTTCAACCTTCCCATCCAAAGCTGGTGACTTGCGAGCCTCCGCATGGGCATAGTCCGGCCCAACAGTGTACACCTGGGGAGAGGAACGGTCACGCCTGACATGACAGACTGGTAATGCAGACACAGAGATCAGATGTACTCTGAACACCCTGCAGAACATTCACTTCCCACTGTGGGATCCAAACTGCAGTCAGAACCTCACAGCTTAAGCAAACACTCCAGAGCTGAAGTAGGACTATGAAGGACTACCCAACCTTCAGCTATTCCAGGCCTGGAGAAGAAGGGGCTGGTCCAGGCTTCTCCTTACCTTTACATCCGTGCCATCTGTAGGCATGAACTCCTCGTAAATGTAGGAGCCTGTCTTCCTCACACTGCTCTCTGGGGAGTACACACTACTCCGGCTACCAATCTGAAAGTAGAACGAACACCTCAAGGAAGAGGGCTCCTTTTCTCAGATGGAAGAACAAAAAGCCTAATGTGCAGAGAATTAACAGATTGCCTCTCAGAACCCCCAGCTATTACAGCACACTTATTTATGGAAAAGAAAAAAGACTCCAAAACACAGGCAGTAGATATGTCCTTTTCCAGGCCTGAAAGAGAAGTTATGGAGTGTTAAGCTGACTTCAGTCACTATAAAATACACGGAACAAAAACAGTGGATAAAGACCTATGAAGTAAGGAGCATAGCTAATAAGCAAATGAAAATAAACAATGACAGGTGAAAATCAGACCAACTTAACTTCCTTCTAGGACAGCTGACTGATCTCATGGACAGACCATGACAATGTTCCCATTTTTTGTAAGGCAGCAAGCAGAATGCCTGCACATCAGCTAAGGAAACAATCATTTTAAGGTTATTAATCTTAAATAATCTTAAATAATATGTAGATGCATGAAATAAAGGGGTTTTTTTTAAGTAATTATTTTATAAACTGAGGAAGTGATCTGGAAAAACAGCATGTGATTCAGCAAGGGACAGGACAAGACACAGGTAAAACAGAGGATAGAGAAGGCCAAGTCAGCACCACCATGAAAACATGTTTTCCTGCAACTCCCAGGTAGATAAGGTTGGACTAAAAGTTCTAACAAGGTCTAGACAACACAAAAACTTCCTTTTCCCTTCATCTGTCACAACATTCCCTCCTGAATCCACACGAGTCTCAGAACCACAGGTCTGAGCTGACAGAGACCCCCACCTCACCTTGCGGAAGAGGCGCTGGCTGCCGCCGCCTGCTGATGTCGGGTAGTAAATGTACACGTTGTGATCCTCAGCACTGACTGGCTTCTCTACAAATGGCTTTGGGAAGACAGCTCCATTTACCTCCACGTGGTCCTCTCCTTCCACCAAGTTGCACTCTGAAGACAAAGCACAGCAGCAGTGTGTTAGGAAAGGGTGAGACAGCTCTGCTGCAGAGGTGAAGCCCTCCAGTCCTGCCCACTCAGACAGCTTTGCTGGCAGGGCCTTTGTCCACAAAGAACAACAGACCTGTGAATCGGGCCTCTTCAAGAAGATTTTCTGTACCTGTGCTCTGAAGGTTATCTTAAATGTTACTGTCAAGAGTTTGAGCATGAGGAACTAGAGTAGGAGAGCTTTCAGACTCTAAGAGGGGCAGCACACAGAGAGGTCTATTCCCTCCCATCCCTGCCCATATTCCATCAAGGTCATGCCATCAGCCCCTCCTCTCTTTCAACCACTCCATGCTTGCCTGCTGTTCCCTGTGCTCCTTTACCACCAGCTCTCCACATGTTCTTCACAATCCACATCCATCAGGGCAGAGCCCTGTAGCCCTTTCCTGAGTCAGCCCTGATGCAGGTGCCCTCAAGCACCCATCCCTGACAGCATCGAGATCAGGTTGCACATATATCTGTATACATTTGTATTTTTGTTCTTTATCCCTTCTGTTACTGCCTTTCCCCTGTTCTAGTAAATCTGTTTCCAGTTTTTTTTCATTTCCAATTTTAAGTCTTTCATCTTTATTCACCTTTTATCTTCCCTTTGGAAGGGTGGACGGGGGGTAATAAGAGAATAATTCTGTCCTGTGGTTTTTAGTCCACCTAAACTGCTAAGACATGACAAGTACAGTATGTGAAAATGGCTTTCAGTAGAGCCTGGACACCAACCTTCTGGTCTGTCAGGGTCTCGATTAAGCACAGCATAGCGAGGCAAGTCTATTCCCTCTTCTTGAAGGATCCGATATACTTCACGCCTGCAGAGGACAGAAACAGTGTCAGAAGACTCTAGAAGGTCCTCCACATGCCACATCACTCCCACTGATGATGAACAAAGTCAGAGGAACACAAAAAAGCCTCAAGACAGCGAGAAAATACTTCTCAGCACATGCTCTGCTGGTAAGATCTACAGGCTATGGGGCATGCCTCAGTCCTACTCCAGACACCTAGAACATGCCACCCACGCCAGATCTGCCCTGTCACGCTAAGCTGCTCAATGCCCAGGCCAGGCAGGTGCAGCAGGGACTCTTTCCATCCTGTGTCAGTTGGGAAACTCCCATTCTGTGAGACCTCTTCCACTTCCTACTTCATCTAGCCATTCCTAACAAGACATCTGCACCAGAAAACCAAACATGGCAAGTCTCAATGGTTTTACCCCCAAACCTATTCCCCTCCCTGTTTTGGAGAAACAACCCCAAAAGCCACTGCTAAGGTCCCCTTCCTCCCCACCTCACTTCTCCGCTTGTGGCCAGGAAGGCAAATTCTACACAGCATATTGCAGAGGAGAATCACACAAAGGAAGAAGGAGGGGGCTTTACGGAGAGGCCAGACACCCACCTGTCCTGGATGTAATACTGCATATCAAGGTCATTAATCAGAAATGGCTTGCACAACTTGGCATAAGCAACTGCTTTATCCAGGGGGAATCCTGAAATACAGGGGGGGAAGAATGAGTAGGAGCTCCCTTGTCTGATGTCAAGTAGGCTGAGGCCTGCCACAGACTTGTTACCTTTGGAGTGGAATGATATCAGGCAGTCACAAGAGGGCCAGTTCTCCACTGGTTCATTCAGAATAACATCTTCCCCCATAATCACCACGGTGATATACTCAAACTTGCACAGACGCTCCAGAATCTGTGTCATGGGCTTTGACTTGGACTTTTTGGTCATAGCACAAATTCCAACCACAATCTGTCGTTCAGGTGGCTAAGGGAAAACAGATCAATTTAGTACAGGGTCAAGTACTTTACTGAATTTAAGCTATATCAGTGTAGAAATGCAGCAATGCAGAACAAGGGATTTTGTTACAACCTTATGCTCTCACAGGTCCTGCTAGCCTCAAACCTGTACACACTTCCAGCTCCCACTTAAGAGTTCACTGAAGGACATGATGAAGGAGCATCCCAAAACAACCTCTTCTTTGCCAGGTAGTAGGTGCCTCCTCCTTTCACTGGGCACTAATGTTAAGGTCAGAAATAGATATCTGGCACCTGAACGAGCAGCAGGCACTGGAACCCCACACCATGTTCTCTGGCTCATAACTCACCAAGACACCTGGTGGACTTACGCAGGCTCACAGAAGAGCCACAAATGTTTTATAGCAAAAAGTTCAGGAGCTCGGTATTTTTGTCTTATCTGAGAAAAAATGAAGGGGAGATTACAACAGCAAGTAGCTATAAGTAAAAGAGAAATAGTAACAAGTCTTCTTCCATATATCTGATAAAAGTACAAGATCCAGTAGGACAAAGTTAAGTTGAGTAAGTAAAAAGAGAAGGTATGCATACAAAAAGCACAGGGAAGTGTAATGGAGGAACGGGTGAGGAAACCCCAGACTGGATGTTTTCCTGATAGATTAATTATAGCCCAAGCAGGATTAGATGCAGTGAGATCATCTGAAGTGATACACACAGGACCGTGGGTTACCCAGCACAAACAATTGTGGCTTTAAACCATAACCTGAGACTTTAGAAATTACAGCACTGACTTGCAAAGCCAAGGTTCCATTGCAAGAACAACAGCTGGGAAGTGAAAGGGTTTCAAATTGTTCACCACACCTGATAAACAAGTTTCTCAGTGAGCATCACAGTACATAACACCACATGGGTTTGAAGGAAGCCCATATAGGCTCCTAAGTCTCCAACCCACTTGTGATGGAAACTGAAGGTACAGAGACAACAGAAACCACCACTGCACTGGCATAAAGTCCCAGAAATGCACGTGGCCTGCAGCAGCATCCTGCACCATCCAAGTCCCAGATGCAGAACAGTATATCTAACATCTAATATAGCATTGCAAGGGGACCAAAAGCAGCCAGGAGACGGAGATCATTCTCATTTCTGCATATTGTCCCTGGAGGTTAAAGAAAACAATAAATGTTTCCTTTTTGCAGACACACCTTTGGCTTTTTCACAGTTCCCAGTTTTCCTAAAGATTTCCCTGGTTAAACAGGAAGGTTTACAGCAGTGTGAGGGTTAGGCAGCTAGGATAAAGAAATCTGCTATTATACCTGAAGAAGACCAGCCAGCTGCTCTGGGATCTACATCAGTGTGAGGCAGCAAGCATGGCAGTGTGACAGTGCAACATGTCTTGTCAGAAATGACACTTGTTCCCCAGGGCCATGCCACACATCCCGGTGCCACATCCTGGTGCCTGAAGTCCTGACTGCTTGCGGCCTCAGCCACAACCTCCCAAGCCCTGGCTGAGACCCAGGAATCCTGCACAGCTGTCCCAACCCCAAGTGCCTAGACCTCCTTACCGACTCCTCCTCTTCTTCATCTTCAAAGAAATCAGTTTCATCTGTCTTCATGTTTGATCCCAGAAAGTCTGTCTCATCATCCCTGGAACCGACAACAAACCTGGGAGCAGAATTCTCTCCCTCACTGGAGGTCGTCAGGGACGACATTGCAGCTTTGGTGGCCAACCATCCCGCTCTGGAATCACAGGGTACAAAAAGGGACAGAGAAGGTCATGGCAGGGTGAGCCCGGGGCTGGCTGTGCTAAGGGATGAAGTTGACAGTGGGGAGGGCAGGGACTGATCTGGCATAAGTGAGCCCAGGGACATGCTACCCAGCAGGAGACCCTGGGGGTGGGAGAGAATCCATGACTCAGGTTCATGTTAGAGAGGCAGCTCCATTGTGCAATGAACCCCTTTGCACCCACTGGGAAAGGGATAGTGCAACCACCAGTGCTGAAACCACATGAAGCTTACAGTGACGCATGGTCCAAGCCACTGTCTAAACGATGGAAGAGGACAGCCGACACTCTCACAGGCTTGTACACCCAAAGGCACCAACTGAGACTCCAGAAGTTAGGATGAAGCTTAGGACAGTGCCAGTGACTTTCCAGTTGCCAATTTTCATCCTTTCATCTCAAGAAGACCTGCAGTAACAGAGAGACCAATTTGAGCAGGGAAAATGGAGAAGTGACAACCCTTTGGCAAAGAAATAGAACACAGAGGAAGCAGCAGAAAGAGTTTGGGTTGCAGGTTGGGGCTCCTGGGTTTGCAAGCTGGCTCTGATTTACTCTGTGACCATGGAATCAGATTATCAGGATCCAAGCTACGCTTCATGAACACCAGGAAAGGACTGTGTCCTCCACTGGCACTGACTGCCACAGAAATGGTGAGGTACAGTACATGAGACCTGTCCACACCAAGTACACAGCTGTTCACCTCTGGCCATAGCTGCACACACAAAAATGTCAGCCCACTGCCCTTCATTCAGGCCACTGCCCTTCACTGTGTTTTCCCCAACTGTAAAAAGGTGAAAAGCATTCCTTCTGCATAAAGTGCAACCTTTAGTAGACAATGCTCTTAACACCTCATGTCGAGTGCTTCCTAAAAATTGACACAAGATTCTCTCTGCCACTGGTTCTCATGCTCTCACGTGATCTCCACCTCTCCCCAGAGTTTCCTCCTCATTTGAACGTGCTTTCCCTTACAGCCAGTGCACTGTAGGAGCCTGTACAGTCATGTACAGCTGGCAATCCCCAGTCCCCTGGCAGCTCCTTCCCACAGAGCAGAGGCACACCCAATGCCACCAACAGCTGCCAACATGGTCCCGCTGCAGGTGAGAACCTCCTCACCTAGAGCAAAGGAGGAAGGTTGCCTTGATCCATTTGAGCAGGGTGAGAACAGGCAAAAGAAACAAGCTCTCAGAGAGCAACCTAGCTGCTTGTGGAAATCCCTTGGAAAGAAGGGTAGAAATAAAGCACAGCTCCCCACAGACAGGCTGCAGGCTCCTGGGAAGGACAGGGTAAGCACTGGGAGGCCCCAGAGGAGCAGGAGGGCAGCAGAGCAGGTCCCACATCATGCTGCCCAGTGCTGGCTCGGCAGCCAGCCTGTCAGCCACCCAGATTTACCAGGCAGCCAACACCAGCACAGCTGAGACCAGAGGAGACAGAATGAGCCTGGACTCTGTACCCACCATGCTGAGGGTGATTCCAAGCTGCTCCACCTGACTCCCAGCTCAGCCAGTCTCCTGCTTGATCACCAAGCCAGGTGTTGCCTGCTCCCACAGAGACCTTGAGGCACAGCAGAGTGTTCCAACAGAGCTCAAGCTGTAATTCCCACCTATGCTCTGCTGGCGGGAGCAAGTGTCAGCAGACCAGGCTACACAGGAATTCTGCTGTGTGCTCTGTATAGCCCTACTATTTCCATAGGACGACTGGAATAAGATTCCCAGCATGCTCAGGATGCATTTTCATTCCTGTGCCCTGCTGCCTCAGCATGCCAGCACAGCACAAGACCCTAGCAAGTACACCACCAGCTTGACAGCTTATGACTTAATGAAGTAAACAATGCAAGAAGAGGAGGAGAGTTGTTTCTCCAATCCCTTACTCTCCCCTCCCTCCTGGAAAAAAACAGATCAAGCAGCAGGAAAACCTTTGCCCTAAGATCTAAAAAAGCAACGGTTCTCTACATTCCTGCACCCATCCAAGAAAAAAAAAAGTCTCTGCCTTGCTCTTAGTGTTGATAAAGGCTGTGACACCACACTTGAACCAGGTCAAAACCTAGAGCCTTGCTGAATCTGACAACCAAGGATGCACCAGGCATTACCTGGTGTTAACAGGGAAAACCTCGTTATCTCAGGTTGTTTCTGGTGTGGGGAAAGGAGAAGGGTATAATCAAAACCTTTTTCAGGTTTCTCTGTAAAATAGATCCTTTAACTGACCACATTTATACCAAGAGAGCCTACAGACTTGTGACGAAACACAGCTTTTAGCTACAGGCATAACTAAATAATCTAAAACTCAGGCAGACTGTTGCTTTTAAAGGGAAACATGCACATGCACCTCTATTCTAATGTCAAAAACTAGCAATTGGAAGTTGTGCCCAGCATGCCTGCATCAGCTCTAGTGATCATCATCTAGGTTATCACCACCATCATCATACAGGCTATCAAAGAGTTTCTATGCCAGGAGTTAGCAATTCCCCTTAGAGAAACAATACTGTGCTCTGCCCATGACACCACCACATGGTTACCTCTTCTCTTCAAGCCTGCAGCTGAGAGAGGCACTGACAGTGCCTGATGTCAATGGTCTGCATCATCCTCACTGCTTCCAGAGGTCAGACATCTGCAGGTCTCACCTTTCACTAACCACAGCAAGAAAATTTTGTTGAATTCATGCTGCTGGCTGTGTTGTCCAAGAGAAACAAAAGCATTAACACAGCCCTGGCACACACACACAAAGAAGTAAAGATGCTTCTGGCTTATTGGGAATATCCAGGCCTGGTAGTCCCATCCCAGATACAGAAGGAAGTACACAGGCACCAGCCACGCCAGCTGAAGACATTCTTGCACACCTTTTCCAGGAAGGGCAGTTACGATATGCTACACAACCATACAAAGGCCCTAATCACCTCACAACAGTCAGCAGCTGCTGACACACAGCTTGAAACTGAGACACAGATCCTGCCTCTAAGTGCCCCGGGGCTAATTCAGCTCCTTAAGATTCCCATGCATTAGCAGACATTAGATCACTCTGGCTCTGTTCAGATACAGATGTCCACAGAATAAAGAGGCCTATTCTTTATTACCCACTTCTGAGGTACCAGAAATGCAAGAGAGAAGAAGGTATGGTCAGGTCTTGTACTGACTTTGCTACTTCTGTAGCACTAGCCACTGCGAGTGGGTTTGGGTGTTGTTTTTTGGTTTCTTTTTTAAACACAGCCCACTCGAGGTGCAGATGCACAATTTGAAAGCACACCCCCTACAGCAGAAGGCCGAAGGACAAAGGCTGCAGGAACCAAATGAAGCTGATGGCTGCTCCAGGGAGACTGGGTCTGCACACACTGGGGAGCATCAGTAGGGGTCTGAGGGGTACAGGGCACCAATGCAGGCAGACAGGCTACAAGGATGATTTCCACAGCCTGACTTAAACCAGGACAAGCCTCTGCAGGATCATAACCTTTACGAATACACGTGCCTGACATTTTAAAATACTAATGCTGGCAATGTCTTGTTCAACTGCCTGAAACTGCTGTGGGCACTAAAACCAACCAGATAACACAAACAAACAAAAAAGCCCCAAACCTGATAGTTTGAGCCTCAATCAGTAAAGTACCTATGCACGCAGTGAAGTGTCTTTGCCCAAAAAGCTACCCCCATTGTCACAAGAGCTATGGTATTCAGGTTAATTACATACTCAGATTCAAAAGGTGAAAGTTGTACTCCTATCACAGACACCTGATTACTTCAGAAGAATGCCTATTCCAGAGTTAATAATTAAAAGCTATTTGGACTTGGTGTAGCCAAGAAAGCTCTCCAAGCTCTATGAACACAGTTCAATGTGTTTCACAACTAGGAAGCTGAAGTCATGCTTCTAAATGTAAAGCTCAGCCTTCTCGACCAGCATATTTATTAATTCCAAATCTACCAGTACCTCCAAACCCAACACAGCAACAGGGAAAACGATCCAGTTCCCTGAGCAGAACAACACCACCTGCAGATTCAGTAAAAACCTCCTGTTTATCGCTTCTGCATCTGAGCAAGTGTTATGCTGTTCCCAGAGCTCCTGTGTCACTATGATCAATTACTGTCACAGAAGATGGTTTTAATGAGAATTTTTAACGAGATTTACGAGATTGTTAAGTGTAACAGCACAAATTCTTCACAGCATCAGAATTTCTCCGAGACTGTTAATGAAGGTTTAGTAACGAACGGACCGCAGGGCTTCTCCCGCCCAAGAACGGGGCCGGTGCATACACGCAGCCCGGCGCTCCGGACACCGGACCGGACCCTTCCCTTCGGCAGCCACCGGGACACGGCCGACCTCAGCGGTCCGCCCCGACGCCGAGGGGACGGGACCGGCGCCGCCCAGACAAGGGCACCGGCACGACCACGGCCAGGCCTAGCCGCAGCATCCCAGAGGGCCCCCCGCTCCCAGCCAGACCCCGCAGCGGCGGGGAGGGGCTGCGGGACCGCTCAGACGAGGCAGGGACGGTCCACAGCCCCGCCCGCCGGCCCGCCCGGGCAGAGCCCGCTGCAGCGCGCGGAGCGGCCTGCTGCGCCCTCCGCCGAAGGACATCTCTCGGCCCGGGGGTAGGCCGGGCACACCGGGCCCGAGAGACCCGCGCGGGGGGACACAGGCCTCCGGCTCGGCCTTGACCGGCCGCAGCTGCGACCTACCCGGCGCTCCCCAACAGCTGCCGGCGAGCCGGGCCCAGCGGCAGCACGGCCGCCCGCCCCCCGCCCGCGTTCGCTTCTCTCCCTTTGCCCAGCCCGCAGCCACCGCCCCTCGCCCCAGCCCCGGGCTCATCCCGGCCCCGCCGGCGGCAGCAGCAGGGGGCGCCACCCCAGCCGCCGCCATTTCCCTCCGCTCACCTGCGGCCTCCGAGCGCACCCTTCTCTGCCGGCGCAGGCGTCAGCCAATCAGCGGCTGCTGACGGCCGTAGCCAGCCAATCGGCGGAGAGGGGGGCGGGCCCCAGGAGAGCGCGGCGTGGCGGGCCCTGGCGGCGGCGGCGGCAGCAGGGGCGCTGCGGTCCGAGTGTGCCGCGCGCACGTGGATCTCGGGCCCGGCGCTGGGCACGGGCATCGCCGCCGGGTCCCGCGTTACCACGGCAACGGCGCCGCGCGGGCCCTCCTCGCCCTGCGGGACCCCGGGCAGGGCCGTGACTCTGCCGGGCCGCCGGTCCCGCTGAGCCGGAGGAGCCGGGCATCGCGCTCCCGGCCAGCGCCCACTGCCGCTCCCGTCCCGCGCGGTCTGCGGCGGTAGAAAGGGGCGCGCTCCAAGCCCCTCCGGTGAAAGCCCGCCGGTGCGGCCCCGACGGAGCCGCGGGCAAGGGGTGCGCTGACTGAGCGTCCTGCCCCGGACTGCGGGGACGGCAGAGGGAGAAACCGGCGCCGAATGGTGGCGCGGAGCGTGGCGGGAGGCCGGTGGCCGCCGCCCGCCCCAGACTGTGCCGCCCAGAATGGCCGCCGGCCCCTGAACCACTCTAGGTCTCGGGACGCCGGAACGCCGGAGAGCTGCGTCCGCCGCTCCCGTCTCCAGGTGTTCGGACTTCCAGCGGCCGCGCCCTTGCCGCCGCGGGCTATGCTGTGCTGTGCCGTGCCTTGCCCACCCGCACCGTGCGGGGTCCGGTTCGAGGCCCCGTGCGTGGGTTCGGTGTGGGGCCCGGCCCGGCGCTGTCCGCCGCGCGGTGCTGAAGGCGGCGGCGGCCCCGGGGCGGCGGGCGGGGCGGGGCGGGAGGGGCGCCCGAGCAGGTGGCGGTGCCACCGCCCCCCCCTCATGCCCCGCCGGTTCCCCGCCCCCCACCCCCCTCCTGCCCCCGTTCCCATTCCCATTATTACGTCCGTCCGTCCGCCCGCCCGTCGGCCCCGCCACAATCTCTCCGCTGCTCCGCGATGGCCAGCACCTTCGGTCGCGCCCTCTCCGCCCGCCGCTCTGCCGGCCTCCTGGCCATGGTGGGTGCCGGCTCCCTCGCCGCCGGTTTCCTGCTTTCCCGGGACTCGGTCAGCGCGGGCGACCGGCAGCGGCGGCGCTACCCGCCCAGGTACCAGCCGCACGCGGCGGTGGCGCACGTATGGGGGGCGGCGGGCGGGGATCGGGCTCTGCGGCACCGGGAAGGGCGCATAGCTCCTCGGCCAGGGAGGGGGTCCCGGGGAGGCCTGTGGGGGTGGCGAGATGGACGGTGCTACTCCGCAGGCTGGGGCCCAGGACGCCCGGGAAGCGATCCCCCGCTGGCCCCGGGACCCGCGGCACCGGTGGCCCTCGGCGGGACGGCTCCGTTCCCGCACCCAGAGCAGTGGCGCCTCCGCAGCGGGTCCCCCGCCGCCCTGCCCGGCCTCCCCGAGCGGCTGGCGGCCCCCCGCGCTGCGCCGGGCCCTGTTCGCCAGTCTGGGCACGCCCGCACTGGCCGGGCTGCTACGGGGCCCCGTCGTGGGACCCCCCTCTGAGGCGGGGGCCGTGGGTGCCTCTCCGGGCGTCTCCTCTCGGCCTCATTACCTGGCCGGTGACGGAGCACCGGGACAGGGAAGGGGGCAAGGGCTGGGAACTGCCGGGGAGGAGGGTCAGCCGGCGGGGCAGCATGGCCAGGGTGGGACATTAGCCTGGGCTCGGCCCCATTGTTGGGGGAGTCAGGGAAGACTTGCCAATGTCCTGGTGGGAACAGGACGCAGCAGAGGGCTCCTTTTCTCCTCCTGGAGAAACCCCGAGAACACCCGGGCAGCGAGAGCTGGAGCCAGAGCAGGGACAGAAGCTCCCGGGCAGCCCCGGGGCTGGCGACAGCTCCTGGCCGCACCCCATTTGGCATGTACCAGCCTTCCCACGCGACTGCCTCCAGGGACAGGGACTTTCTCTATCCAAAAGAAAAGGTTTCCTGGCAGGTCTCACTCTTCCGTCTCTCGGGGGCAGTTTTTTAAAAGGGAGACCTGAGGGTCCCGCGGGTGCCCAGCCTGCGGGTAAAGCTCTGGGTGAAGATGAGCCCCGAGGTGTGCAACCAGGGCTCCTGGGCGGTGGGACGGGGCCGGGCAGGGCAAGGTGGGTGCACACTTGGCTGTGGCCTTGGCTTAGGGGTACTTCTGGGGTAATGCTGGCTTCTGCAGGAGCCGCTGGCCGATTTACACAACCTGTGCCTAATCCTTAAGCCAGATAAGTGCCAGAGCTACAGAGCAGTGCCAAGGTTCAAGCTGCAGCTCTGGTCTTGTGTCAGGCCCGCTTTGAAACTGCTCCCTTACCTCAGGTGGGCTGGAGAGCCTAGGCAGGCCTCAGGAGGCCCAGGCTGTCCGTGGAGCCCCAAGGCTGTCCTGTCTGTGTTGCCTGGCCCAAGCAGCATTGGAGAGCCCAGGTACAGGATGGGCTGGGGCAGGAGCTGCCTGTGCCTCACAGGAGCAGGCAGGGTGGGACTGGGAGGGAGAGGGATATGGTGGCCACCCACCCTGTTCCTTTTTGCCTTGCACCAATCACTGCGCTGCTCAGCTGGCACAGCTCAGAGGCAGGTCAGGAAAGTGAGGATTGGGTTTTCCTTGCCATCCTGATGCTGGCAGAGGCTGTGCACTGTGAAGGAGAGGAGTGGGGAAGGAGGCAGCACGTTCCTGCTCCAAACACATGCGGCTGCTGTGATCCCTGCACCAAAACACCATGCAGTGAGCGAGCAGCGCTGCATTGCAGGCGGAGAGGCCTGTGCAGAGCTGTGCGCGGGGGCCTCGGACATGTGGCATCGGACACAGGAAATAGGGAAGGCAGATTGGAGTGAATCTGAAGAACGGTGAAGGCTGCATGTTACTGTCTATGCTCCTCCACAGAGGGATATATTTTGAAGTTTTCTGAAACACACAGCAGGGCACAGACATCAGGTCTTCACTGAGTTGAGGAGGGTGAGGGAAACCACCACAACCTGTGAGACCTTCTGGCATCCCACCCATGCCCTGCTCCTGCAAACAGAGCACTGGGGCTGGGGAGAGCTGACGTGTCTCCTGCAAACCTGGACACACAAGTGTCCCCTTGCCCACACGAAGCATCAGCTGTATCCTTGTTGTAGCTAGGGGCAGGGGCCAAGCTGGCTGTGCTTGGTGGCTGGGGAAAAGCAGCAGGTCAGAATGCTGGTGCTTAAACCAAGGAAGGGGCTGGGGGAACAGCCAGGCACTGTCTGGGCAAAGGAGGGATCTGAGGTGAGTCTGGAGGAGGGGATGAAATCAAGGTAAGAGATGTGGCTGAGAAGCTCTATGTTTTTTTCTGTGAGGGTCTGTTTGGGAATGGTTTTGTTGGGGGCGAGTGAACGAGCTGGGGGCTTATTCCTTTAGTCTTTAAGTTACAGAGACATTGATAACGGCCTTGAGGGATCTGAACTGGCTCCAGTGGCTTAGCAAAGGTGCCACAGTACAAATGGCCACACCAAGGGGGCATGGACACCCCCAAGAAGCAATGTGAGCAGGGATGTGCCCAGTGCCAGGCAAGGTCCCACACCAGGCATGGTTCCACATTTAGATGGTTACTCCAGGGCTCCCTTCCAAAGCCAAAGCCCCCTCCTCAAGGCAGAAATGAGCGATCTGCTGGGCTGTCTGCAGCACCCTAACAGCACCCCGCTCCTGCTCCTACTGCTGGCGAGCTGGTGGCTTGGGGAGAGTGCTGGAGGGTGCTGGATTAGCCATGAGGAGCTGCCGTAAGGAAGGGCAGAGAGATGCAGGAGGTGCCACTCCAGGAAGTGCTGCCCATTAGGTGGACTAATAATACCTGCTGGGTGCTTAGCAGGTCTCATCTGTGTGAAGCACCTCCGGGCAAAGGGCAGAGAGGGCAGGAACTGTAGGGAGATGCTACCTGGGGTCACAGATAAAGGCAGCAGCACCGGGCAGCCCAGCAGGACTGCACCGGTGGCAGCAAAGGGCCCAAGACAAGTTGCCCTCATGGCAGACACCCACCTCCCACTGGAGACGCTTCCAGCCTTTGTGGCTGGCAGCCAGGGGGAGAGCCCATCCCATTGCTCAGCCACGTGGCACTGGGAACAAAAGATCATAGAATCATAGATCATGGATGGCTTGGGTCAAAAGAGACCTTAAAGCTCATCTTTGTCCCAACCCCCCTTCATGGGCAGGGACACTTTGCATTAAACCAGGGCTGTTTTCAAGCCTCCATCCAACATGGCCTTGAATACTGCCAGGCACGATGGGACAGCCACAGCTTCTCAGGGCAGCCTAGGCCAGTGTCCACCACCCTCACAGGCAAAGATGGTGCTGAAAGATCATTAATTCACAGACCAGCTTTGCGTACAAAACCTAAGGGACAAGGCAGCCCCAGTAAGGCTAAATGCAGTGTTGCGTTCATGCCTATAGCAGAGGACATGGGACACCAAGGAGAATGCAGCGGGGGCACAGTGCCAGGATTCAGCTGGCTGAAGGAATGGGCTGTGTCCCCTGCAGTGCTGCTCTGGCTCTGTGTGGCACTGCTTGTGAGCACAGGGCTGAGCCTGCAGCACCTCCATCCCTGCACTGCCTGCTGCTCCTGGCACCATCCAGCCTCGTCCAGGTGCTCTAGAAAGGCTGAAGAGAGATTTCCCAGATTTGTTGGCTGTGGTTCAGGGCTGTTCTTGGAGAGGATGCGTTCAGACCAGGAGCTAAACCCACACTGCAGCAAGCACAGACGCTGCAGGCAGGGGTGAGGGACTCGGGGTTTTGGGTTCTCTGAACACCTCAGTGAAGGTACAGACTGCCCGCAGCAGGCAGCATGCTGAAACCTTCAGCAGTCTTCTGCTTACTGGAGTAAGCTTGCTTTCCTTAGCAACTTTTGCTGTCTCTCTGGCTGTAGTCTGCTGCCCCCAGGCTGGAAGCACAGCAAGCTATGGGCCCGGCATGCCAGACTGCACCAGCTGAGCTGGAGGCCAGGGAGGACTTGTTCAAGTGTCCCATTCTGATCAGCAAATGCGTCAAAATATCAGAGCATCTCTCCCTGGGGAGGCAGGGCAGGAGCAGTGGGGGAGTCTGGGGGCAAGGCTGTTCCGTCCCGTGTTACAAGTCAGCCTCTGAACTGGAGCATCTGAACAGAGCACAGATGTGTGTGGCTGGGGAGCAGCCCCCGCAGGCCTGCACGGCCTGGGGCGAGCTCCTGCTTTAGCAAACTCCTCCTGGCACTGCCCCAGGCTGGAGCTGCCAGCCCTTCCTTGTGCGGAGCAGACAATGTCAGCCCTACCTCCTTGCTTTCTGCAAAGCGCAGGAAGCCACCAGCAGTAGCCAAGCAGTAGGCGAAGGGCCAACGCACATTCCTTGGCCTGCAGACCCAGGGTGGAGGCGGCAGCAGCACCCTGCATTGCAGCACGGGACGGGCTGCAGCCAGAGCTGCTACCCCACAGCAGGACCGGGAGAGTGCCAAGGGCTCACTGCTGGGGGTGCTGCTGCCTGCTGCTCACACCGGCCAGGACCTGCCCCTAGCCCCACATCCTCTTTTCCCCCATGGACACCCCCACACACAAGGCAGCACCCTCCTGGGAGAGGTAACTGTTCCCCAAGGCTGCGGGACCCCTCCAGCCATTCTCCAGGTTGCCTGCGCTGGCAGGGGCAGTTCTGTCCTGCCGAGGTGAGTGGAGGCACCACCTCCTAGAAGGGAGGGGTCTGGCCAAGGCGAGTATTGTCAGGGTCCTGCCGTACCAATCCCCCTGAGCACAGAACAAGCACAAAAGCCTGGCTAAAGTGGGAATGAGGTCAGGAGACGGCCTCTCACTAAGCTGATTAGAGGAAAGCGTCTCCTTAATACAATAAACTATGCCAGAACAGGGCGGTTCCACTGGTGCGGATTGGGGCCAATCCATCTCCTGTCCCCAAGCATGCGGGTATCCGGTGGGGTTCCCACAGGCTGTGTGCCCTGCCTGCCCTGCTGGCTGCACCTGGCGGGAGTAGGAGGGGCAGCGGGGCAGCACCCTCCCTTTGGGGCAGCATTGGGCAGCCCCAGGGAGAAGGTGTGTGAGACCCCCTCCATGGCCAGGCCACCCTGGCAGCTTGTCCTCCAACAGCTGCCAGTGCCCCAGAGGACCTGTGGCTGACATGGCCCCGCCACTCAGCTGCTGAGCTCTCCCAGCCATGGGCCCCCCGGTGTGGCTGATAAGGGCCACACCCCAACAATCGGTCAGGTCTGCTTGTGGACTCTTGTCCTTGTGGCAATGTCAGCCCTCAGCTTGGCCTGCACCCTGCCCTCCCCATGGGGTGCTGGTGGCTGCCTTCCCGCTCCCTGCTGGCCTTTGCTGGTGGGGACAAGCAGAGCAGCTTGACCTTCCTCCTCAGAGCTTCCCATGCCCACACCTGCCCTGAGGGTCTCTGTGGGGCCAGGGCAGGAGCACTGCTGTCCCCTGGCCCCAAAGGACTCATCAGTCTCCCCTCCTGCAGCGCTGAGTACCCAGACCTGCGGAAACACAACAACTGCATGGCCAGCAACCTGACACCAGCCCTCTATGCCAAACTCTGTGATAAAGCAACCCCAAATGGATGGACCTTGGACCAGTGCATCCAGACAGGTGTCGACAACCCTGGCCACCCATTCATAAAGACAGTGGGCATAGTGGCTGGCGATGAGGAAACCTATGAGGTGAGTGTTGCTGGAGCCCTGCCAGGCTTCAGGCTCTCCAGGCTGCCAGAGCAGATCTGGTACCTGTGGCACATCATCAGCTGGGGATGTTACTGCCCACCTCCTCCTCGTCAGCCCCTGGGGACACAGAGCTCCTTCAGAGCCGTGCCATCTTCTTGTCTTTGCCCCAAGTCCCACTTCCCTGGGCAGCCTGGGTTGCCCCTTGCATTGCAGGGTTTGGTGTGGGTTTGGTAGCCACAGTAGCCACCCTCTGTCCCCTACCATCATGTCCCCCACACTGGCAGTGGGACTGCACTCTTGGCAGAGGCTTTGTGCAGAGCTCTTGGCAGAGCTGCAGATCCTCCTGCTTGCTTCCAGGTGTTTGCAGAGCTGTTTGACCTCGTGATTCAGGAGCGTCACAATGGGTACAACCCCCGCACCATGAAGCACATCACGGACCTGGATGCCAGCAAGGTGTGTGAGCCAGGCAGTGGTGCTATGCTTGGAGACCTGCCCTGGGTCTTGGAGGACAGGGCTTCCACCAGCATCAGTGCCACCCCATGAGCACTCCCCGGCTCATCTCTGTTCCAGATAAAGCTTGGACAGTTTGATGAGCGCTATGTGCTCTCATCCCGGGTCCGGACTGGGCGCAGCATCCGTGGGCTGAGCCTGCCGCCAGCCTGCACCCGCGCTGAGCGGCGAGAGGTGGAGAAGGTGACTGTGGATGCACTGAACGGCCTCACCGGAGACCTGGCAGGCCGGTACTACCGCCTCAGTGAGATGACAGAGAAGGAGCAACAGCAGCTCATTGATGTGAGTGGATGCAGCTCCCAGCCAGCCACCCCGGGTGCCCACAGGGCAGGACCCTTTCCCCAGAACTGCCTCTCCAGGAGGCCATGTCCTCCTTTCCCAGCCCTAGTGTCCTGTGGGATCAGGGCATCCTTCCCCGTCAAAGTCACACAATGCGGCAGAGGGTGCTCATGATGCTGCTCAGCCCTCCCCCTGGACACAGCTGCAGCAGCTCACAGCCCCTTGTAGTTCTTGCCTCATGTCCCTGCCCATGTCCAGGGGAAGGTGGTCATGTGGCACATGGCTGGTGCCACACCAGCCCCTGGTATGGGGTGGCAGTGCACCAGCAGCCTTGTGTCTTCCTGGCCGGGGAGGCAGGGACTCCTACCCACAGGTGGGGACAGGAGGAAAGCTTGTCCTGCCTGGGGCAGTCACTGTTCATCACCTGCAGGGCAGCTGGGGCCGGTGAGACAAGGTGCCCTGGCACCTTGCATCCTCAGTGAGCCCACACACTCTCCCTCCAGGACCACTTCCTCTTCGACAAGCCAGTGTCCCCACTCCTGACGGCAGCAGGAATGGCCCGGGACTGGCCCGACGCCCGAGGGATCTGGTGAGGATCCGCCCTGGAATCAGGCAGTCAGCAGGGCAGAAGGGCAGGGGATGCTGCTGCCCTCTGCGGCTGCTCCTGGAGCCCCCTATGTTCCCCTGGGCCACTCTCACCCCAGGCTCTGTGGTGACACAGACAGACCCTGGGCTCTGTCTGCTTGTGCCTGTCCTGGGAGCCCCTTGTGCCCTGCAGCCAGTAGCCAGACTCTGAACACAAGCCACAGTGTCCTCCTAAGAAGTCAGAGTTCAGAGCCGGCTGCTGCTGCTGGTGCTGCCCCCTCTCACCATCCCACAGCACCTTGCATGCTGAGCTGCTCAAACCCTGTAACTGCCTTCTGCTCCCCTGGCCATCCCCAGCACTCCTCCTGGCTCTCCACACACTCTTCCTGCCCCTAAACTTACCCTGCCACCTTACTGCTCCCTCCAGCATCTCTGCTCAGCCACACAGCACCCCACACAACAGCCCACGACCCCCTGGAGTGTCAGCCAGCACATGGTCCTTGCTGGCACAGCAGCTTGGTGGCAGCCTTGTGGAAAAAACCTCCATGGCACACGTGGTCCCCAGCTCCAGCCACCCCTGAACCCAGCATCCCAACGCACACCCCACATCTCACAGCCCCCTCCTGGTGCCTGCATGGTGCAGGAGCTGTGCTGCTGTCCCCAAGCCAGGGAGGGTTGTCAACACGCTGGCATCATTCAGCTCGCCTTCTTCCACAGATCCAGAGCCCAGGACCCATTTGTCTGCCTGTGGCATATAGGGATGAACACTGGCCCATCTCCAGGAGCTTCTCCTGGCTGCCCTGCATGGTCACAGGAGCAGAAGGGGCATGGTTATGGGTAGCCAGGTGGGCATAGGGGCTCTGCTGTCTGCCAGCACAGCTGAACATTGCCCTGTCCCTAGGCACAACAACCTGAAGACATTCCTGATCTGGATCAATGAGGAGGACCACACACGTGTAATTTCCATGGAGAAGGGGGGCAACATGAAGCGTGTCTTCGAGCGCTTCTGTCGGGGCCTGAAGGAGGTGAGCACCCACCAGCCAGCCCCACAGACAAACAGACAGGGAGAGGGACCCCTGCAGGGCTGTTCCCCTATGCTGGGCTGGGCAGCAACCCAGAAGCAGGCATGCCATGCCAGGGACTGAGCAGCTGTTGGTGTCTCTGCCCCAGGTGGAACGTCTAATCCAGGAGCGAGGCTGGGAATTCATGTGGAACGAGCGGCTGGGATACATCCTGACCTGTCCCTCCAACCTAGGCACTGGGCTGCGAGCAGGTGTCCACATAAAGCTGCCACTGCTCAGCAAGGTATGACCATGGCTGGTTCTGTGTGTAGCCTAGACAGGGCTGCAGAGAACCATGGGGTGCAGGGAGCCCATCCATGTGAGAGGTGCAGGGCTGCACGGGACCCAGACCGGGACCTCTCTCAAGTTGTCCCAGGAAACATATGGTCCAGCTCCCCCCTGCATTTGCAGCTGGAAGGACTAGGGACCTGCATGTCACCCTGATCTTCCCAGGGCAGGGCTTCCTCATGAGCCTGCTGATGGGCCCTATGGGTGGGTCAAGGTGCCCCAGGAAGCAGTTGGCTGCAGAGGCCCAGCTCCCTTGCTGATGGCCTCTCTGAGTACTGACACCTTCTGTGGCCACCAGGATAGCCGCTTCCCTAAGATCCTGGAGAACCTCCGGCTACAGAAGCGTGGGACAGGTGGTGTGGACACCGCAGCTACTGGTGGCATTTTTGACATCTCCAACCTGGACCGGCTGGGGAAGTCAGAGGTGGGTGCTGGGAAGAGCTGCTCTTGGAGAGAGTGGTTCTGGAGCGTGTCTGTATGACAGGTCTGCAGCACCCAAACATCTCCAGGCCCGTGGGCTGGGGCAGCATGTGGGGATGGGTGGCAGTGCCAGCCCTTTGTGAAGTGGGGCCACAGTGCCGTGGCTGGCACCTTGAGTTAGGACCTTGTGTGCTCCTGGTGCAGGTGGAGCTGGTGCAGCTGGTGATCGATGGTGTGAACTACCTGATCGAGTGTGAGCGGCGGCTGGAGAAAGGGCAGGATATCCGTATCCCCTCACCAGTGCCGCAATTTCGGCACTGAGCTGGACCATGGCAGCACCAGCCCCACGGGACCCAGCAGCCCCGTAGCTTATGTGATCTCTGTGCCCAACATGTCGCTGTGTCCTGTTACCTGCAACGCGCCAGGCCAGACCCCGTAAACATGTTCTGCTGTAGCCATGGCTCTGTCTCCTTCTTAGCCCACCACCCACCCATCTCCATAGCGCCCCGTGCCCTTCCAGGGACACCCTTCCGGGTCTGGGTTCCCTGAGCTGCCCGGCCCGGGTTCTCCTGAGCCACTGCTCCCCTGAGGGAGATGGGGGACAGCTGGGGCTGCCCTAGTCTGAGGGTCTGCAAGGGACTGCTGCATGCAAGGGATCGGGGCTGGGGGCAGTGCCGGGTGCGGTCCCCGCGGCACTGACCGGAGCAGGACCCGCCCTCCCGTAACCCTCCGGTGCCTTGCGGAGGGCAGCGCCCCCTGCTGGCTCCGGGCTGGCACTGCCCGTTAAAGGGGGGCGGGGGCGGGCGCCGGGGTCCCGGCGGGCCGGACAGCACTTCCCAGGCCATGGTCTCGGGCCAGTCCTGGTGCCCAGCCCGTCGCCGGGCTCTGCCACCACTGCAGGGGCGAGGACCCACCGGTCAGCCCCTTTTCCCGGGAGCCCCGTTTCCCCGACACTTGTGGCTGAGCTGGGCCGATCCGGCCCAACCCTGCCCTGCTCCTGCAGTGCCGGGGGTCGGGCGGCACGGTCAGGTGTCTGCGCGGGGCTGGGGCTGCCCTCGGCGCCGTCACCACGGGGAAAAGGCCCTGCCCGGCACCCGCTCCTCCCACCCCACCCGAGCCAGCGTGGTGCCAGTAATGCCGGTGCTGCCTGCTGCTCCGGGCACAGGCCGGCCAGGGGGTCAGCTGCACCCGGGGTCCTGATCTGGCGGCAGCATTTGTCTGTCCAGCTGCTTCAGGTGAACTGGCCAAAAAAGGCCGCATCCCGGTGAGCAGCTGCTTCCCCCGGGTCTTTGTCTTCACGTCGGTCACCGGCTCCCCAAAGGTCCCAAGGTGCTGGGTCAGGGTGCTGTGGGTCGTCAGTCCCAGAATTCCTGACGTTACGCTGTGGATTCAAGCAGGGGGATCCCTGACTCCTCTGGCAGTAACTAGGCCAGCTCAGATGACGGGCAGAACGGAGCTCTGAGCTCCGCTGGAGCAGCGGCCCGTGGGCATCTCCAAGGTCTGCACTTTCCCACCCATTGCTCCAGTGTCACTGCCGGGCATCTGTTCTTGGCACCGTGGTCCCTTGTTCCCTGTCTTTTGTTCCTAGATCACTCTTTTGCCTTCTCAGGCCGCTTCATCGATTATTTCCTCTTTGATTTTTATTTTCTTCATCTTCCTAAACATTTGCTAAGCCTGCTCTGGTTTGGGATCCTTCAGCAGAAAAAAAAAATTAACAAAAAAAAAAAACCAATCCGGATGAATAATTGTGGTTTCTGCAGCAGGGCAGATTGGAGATTTTTTTTCAGCCCAGCCATTGAAGGACCCTCTCTCGAGTCTTTCCGCATTCCTGAGGGTAACACATGGGCGGCGGGGTGCACTCTGGCGAGCAGCACCGGTCACTGGGGTCACTACGTGGCACACCCGGTCCCGGGCGCAGAGCCACCGGGGCTAGCGGCCCGGGAGGGACCGGTGTCTGCGAGGGCCAGGGGCCGTGCGCTGGGGGGGCGGTGCGAGTGGAGCATGTCCAACCCCCTCGGCCCGGCCACGGCGGCGGCTGAACAACGACTGAACAACTCAATGAAACCCCTCGGGAAGCGGCAGGGCAGCGGCAAGCGGCTGCGGGGCCCCGCACCCGAACCCCGATCGCCGCTGCCCCAACAGCCGCTGCAGCTCCCGCCCCGAGATGCGCCCAGACCCGTGCCCGGGCCGGCAGGGGCGGAGGGTTGCCGCTGGCCCGCCCTCTGAAGCCGACATCTCATTGGTCGGAGCTGGCGTGACTCGAGGCGCGTCGTCCAATGGGAAGCTGCCACCACGGCAGATCCGGCTGGGGGGGCGGGACTTCCGTCCTGCGCCCCCGGCGCCTCTTCAGCCGCCGCCGCCGCTGCCGAGGGATCCCCGCGCCGCCATGTCCGGGCTGCGGCCGCTGCCCGCTGCTCTCCTGCTGCCGCTCCTCGCCCTCGCCGCCCGCGCCTCCGCGTGGTGGAGCTCAGCGATGCTGACTTCGAGAGCGGCCTGGCCGAGCGCCCGGGGCTGGTTCTGGTGGAGTTCTTCGCGCCCTGGTGAGGGGCCGCCTGGGGGAAGCGGGGCCCTGCGGGCGGGGAAGGGACGCTCCGGGACGGCCTAACTCCCCCCGCTGCTGTTCTAGGTGCGGGCACTGCAAGCGGCTGGCGCCAGAGTACGAGTCGGCGGCGACCAGGGCTGAAAGGGATCGTACCGCTGGTGAAGGTGAGGACGGGCCGCGGTGGCGGAGGGGTCCCAGGGGAGGCTCCCGGGTGCAGCCGGGGTCGTGTGGAAGATTCCCTGCCGCAGCCCGTTCAGGGCGTGCTGGCCGGTGCCTGCCGAGCTCTTTCCACGCTGTTTGAGATCTTATAGGCCTTGTCTGTGTAAAGCTGGGGAAGGGCCTGGAGCAGAAGTCTGCCCAGGATCAGCTGAGGGCCCTGGGGGTGCTGATCCTGGAGCAGAGGAGGCTGAGGGGAGACCTTGTGGCTCTCTGCAACCCCCTGAGAGAAGGTTGGAGCCAGGGGGGGTCGGGCTCTGCTCCCAAGGAACAAGAGGTGGGACAAGAGGAATGGCTTCAAGTGGTGCCAGGGGAGGTTTAGGTTGGAGCTGGGGAACAATTTCTCCCTGGAAAGGGTTGTCAGGGCTTGGCCCAGGCTGCCCAGGGCAGGGCTGGAGTCCCCATCCCTAGAGAGGCTTCCAGGCTATGGAGATGTGGTGCTGAGGGACATGTGTTAGTGGTGGCCTTCGCAGTGCTGGGTTAATGGTTGGACTGAATTATTTTAAAGGTCTGTTCTAACCTGAACAATTCAATGAGTCTAAGATGTAGACATCAGGCAACAATCGAGAAGCCAAATCCTGGGAGGGCTGCAGCCAGGCAGATGGTGTGTGAGCACACAGTGGGTGTGCTGTGTGTGGAAGGCCTCACCCCAGGCTGGAGGAAGGAGCCTTCTCCAAGCTGTGCAATCCTATTCTGAGAACCAGCACAGTGCTGTACCTCATGGTGTTGGCCTTTGACTTAAAAAGTAAGGGTTGGTGTCCCAGAGGTTTCTTTTTCTCAAATCAGGGTCTTCCTTTCTGGGAAGTGCCGTGGCCTCCTGGTTGTTTGAGCTCAGCCTGTTCTATTCAGGCGTTTTAGGAACTGTAGGATGGATGAATGTGCTGAGAACAATTGCTCACTGCTAAGTCTGTCACTAAGTGTGAGAACTGGACCCTTTCTCTTCTTTTTCTTGTGTGTAGTCTGGCGCAAATCACAACTTTAATCTTTCTAATATTTTGTAAATATTTTCTGGGTCTGTTGTTAGAGCCACACTACCTCCTTCCTCAGTGAGATTCTCCAGCTTTTGGCTTTATCAGTGCTTTGCAGATGCTTACACTTTGTGTGGAGGAAACCAAACCTCAGTTAGAGAGGCAGGAGACCTGTCAGCCCCCTTGGACTTTGCAGTCAGCAACGTGGGCAGCTGCAGAGCTGCCTTCTCTGTGCTCACAGGCAGCTGAGTCACTCAGCAGCAATGTTTCTCTTCCTTTAGGTTGACTGTACAGCCAACTCCAACACCTGCAACAAGTATGGGGTCAGTGGATATCCCACCTTAAAGATTTTCCGAGATGGAGAAGAGCAGGAACCTATGGATGGGCCCAGACAGCAGGTAAGAGGGTCATTGGCAACATCTGGTGTGCCAACACAGTGCTGGAGGATAGGCCCACAGGTAACAGACTTGTGGCCAGGGCTGCTGTGTGGTTGAGGGACACAGGAAAGGTTCCACCTACACACACACGCCTGCCCTCACCCTTTCCCGAGAGCCCTTGATGCTTGTTTATACCTTAAGTTTCTCCTTTAAAGGTGAAGGTTTCCTCTGCTATTTTTAACTCCCTGTACCCTTGATGGGCAGTATCTTGAAAGTTCCTGTGTGAGGTTGGTGATAGCACTTGCTTAATTCATGTGGACTCATGGGATATTTGGATTCTGCAGGAACATCTCGTGTTTTAGGAGGCTTGAAAAATGTTGTGTGGAGCTCAATACTGATCCTGTTCATCTCACTTTTCTTTTAAGATGGGATTGTCAGTACCTCAAGAAAACAGGCAGGACCTGCTTCGGTGGCTCCTCAGTTCTGTGGCTGATTTTGAGAAATTCATTGGTGATAAAGATGCTTCTGTTGTGGGTGAGTAGAGGCAGGCACTGGAAGGAGCAGTCTCTGGGGGATGACTGGGGAATATGCTGTTGCAGGGTGAGTGTCATAGGCTGTACCCAGGGAAATTCCAAATGGACATGAACAAAGAAGTTTGTCTTGATGAGAACAATAAAACTCTGGAATGTGTGCTCAGGTCAGATTTTGAGACATTCAGTGGGAAGATTGTCCAAACTCAGCTGGACAAAGCTCAGAGCAACCTGATCTGACTGAAGCTGGTCCTTCTCTGGGCAGGAGGTTGAACTTGGTGACCTCTGGGGATTCCTTCCAACTTTTTTTTTTTTTTCCTTCTTCTTTCCTGTGACTGGTTATCTGTCAGACCTCCTGGCACCATGGTGTATACTTTTTTAAAGTTGTTGCTTTTTTGTCTGGCTGACAACAGGTATCTCTGTGTCACTAGTGGGACACATTTGGGTGCTGTCCCGTGACATGAGTGGCTGTCCACGTCCTGCATGGTTCACAAGTGGCAATAGCAGCTTCCCCTTAGGCTGGTCAGGTCTGGTCTTACAAGTGCAGCCAGATGAGTGCTCCCAGGCATGAAGTACCACTGGCTGTTTCCACCAACAGTGGTGCCACATGGTCATAACAAAGGTGTCTGTGCTCGGAGGAAAGCTGACTGGGCTGTGTGGGGACAGCTGCTGAGGCCCTTTGGGGTCACCATCTGTCTCTCTGCTGCAGGCTTCTTTGGAGATGCATCTGGTGATGCTTATTCAGAATTCATGAGAGCTGCCAACAACCTCAGAGATAACTACCGTTTTGCACACACCAGTGTGGACCAACTGGTACAGAAGTATGAGGAAGATGGAGAGTAAGTTGTTTAACATCAGGATTTCTTGTTTTGAAACATCTGGATCAGAGCCATTCTGAACAGACCTTAAGCTCATGTTTCTTCCCCAGCAGCCAGTTCCATGTCTCTCTTCTCTTTGGAACTGAGATGGAAAGGTACAAGTGGCTGCAGGCCCTGGGGGTCAGTGCTGTCTCTGGAGGGGAGGTGTCCTCAGCAGAGGTGTTTGCCTTCCCACTTGCTTGTTACAGGTTCTTTTCTTCTCATTGTGGCCTGTCTGAATAACAAAGAAGGGTCTTACAGGCAGGTCTAACACAGCAGTGCCACCAGGAAACCAGGCAGCCTTGTTGAAGCTCTGAACCCTGACTGGGTGTGCACTGGAGACAGGCTGCTCACCTCATCAGCTGCTGTCCTTGGAAGCCCAGGGTGGTTAAACTGACCCATGATACCTGCTTCCCTGCAGGGGCATAATCTTGTTCCGACCTCCACGCTTGACAAACAAGTTTGAGGACAGCTCTGTCAAGTACCCTGAAGACAAAATCACCAGTGGGAAGATCAAGAAATTTATCCAGGAGAACATGTGAGTTTCTTTGGTATTGAATGTTCTTGGTGGGAAACAGGAAGTGTGCTGCACCAGCCCATCCAAGAAGGTGATGGGTTCTGAGCAGTGGAGATGAGACTGTTAACATCTGTCTCATTGACAGCTTTGGCATCTGTCCACACATGACTGAGGACAACAAGGACTTGATACAGGGCAAGGACTTGTTGGTGGCATACTATGATGTGGACTATGAGAAAGAACGCGAAGGGATCCAACTACTGGCGCAACAGGTACAGGGTGGGCAGTGGTGAACAGCCCCTCTCCCCCATGTTTCAGCACCCGTGCTCTTCCCTAACTCAGCTGACAAAGCTTCTCCTGATGCTCACAGCTGAATCCTTGTCTCCCAGAAACCTTCCAGATGAATTTCTAGCTGCAGCTATTGAGGTGGCTGCTGCAGTGTGTGTCCTTCGATGCCCCACCTGCTACCTTTGGGATCCCAAGTCCTTAGACCTTAAGGCACAAACTTCCCTAGGGGTGTTGGGTGGGGCTCTGTCCTTTCCCTGGTGCTTGTGTGGGCAGGTGGAGAATTAATGCATAATGTTTGCACAGGCCTCCTTCACAGCAGACATAAGCTCACTCCTCTGCTTCTCAGCACCATATCTGTAGGCCTTAACCTGTGCAGGACACACCACTGAATTCCTCCTCCAGCACACACTTCAGCTGAAGGGTGTTGAGGTAACGTTCCAAGTGCGTTTTTTTGTTGTGGGTTTTTTTCCTCTCAGAGTTATGATGGTTGCAAAGAAGTTCTTGGATGCAGGCCACAAGCTGTTCTTTGCTGTCGCTAGTCGGAAAACCTTTGGCCATGAACTGTCAGAGTTTGGTCTAGACAGCAGCGTGGGTGAGGCTCCAGTTGTTGCCATCAGAACTGCCAAAGGAGATAAATATGTCATGCAGGAAGAGTTCTCGTAAGTTGATGAAAGTGGCTGTGTTGCCTCTCACTTGGAGGACTTTGGCCTGGGGGTCTCTTGACCAGAGTAGACTTTGTGAGCTTGGAGGAAATGGGAAAGCTGGATGTTCCAGCTGGAAGAAATTATTTCTGGGTCAGAACAGCTCCTACTGGTGTGTTTTCCTGCCCTCCAGAGAACTTGTAGCCCCTCCTGTTACACAGAAGCAGATAGATTAATTCAAGATATTTTAGGGTCTGTTTGGGAGCTAAGATGTGTTAAAGGGCACAGGAAATAGTAGAAGCTTCCTTCTTGAAAAAAAGGAACTGTAGAGTGCTGGAAAGCAGCCTCCTGTCAGAACATGAGGGCATCTTTCCACTTTTCTGGAGTCTTCTAAACCAGCCTGTGGCTGGCACTCAGGGAGTGGCATCTGTTCTGTGGGTGGAAGGAGCTTAAATCAGCCTTGAAAGTTTTTCCCTCACATCCTGCATGTATGATGATGGCTGTAAAACGTCACTTCATTTTCAGCCGTGATGGAAAGGCTCTAGAGAGGTTCCTGCAGGATTACTTCGATGGAAACTTGAAAAAGTATCTGAAATCAGAGCCTGTCCCTGAGAGCAACGATGGGCCTGTGAAGGTGAGTGCTGCACCCAGCCCAGCAGTGTCCAGCAGCAGCTCCTGTGTCCTGTGGTGTCTGGAGAAGACCTTCTGGGACAGATGGAAGAATTCATTCCCCTGTTGTATTGCAGTTTTCTGAGCTGAGGGAGGGATGCAGCTTGCAGTTGTAATTCCAGTTTGTTCTCTCAGCACAGGAAGCACTGCTTGAGCCACACCAGTGCTGAGCTCAGCTCCCAAGCATGGGACCATCTGGGGAAGGCTCCTGCTCCCTCAGGGCCTGGCCTTCCCCTGGGTCCTCAGGGCAGTGTTTCTGAGGAGGTTCATCACTGGGGCATGGTGTAATTCCTGTCTTTCCTCCCTCCAAGGAAATTCTGCCCTGAAGGATAGCATTCCATGGCCTGGCTTTACAATGAGGGAGTGAAAATCACTGTGTGTTGTGGGTGGGGATGGCCTCAGCCAGCCTTGTTAAACTGATCCCTCACCCCAGAACTTTCTGGGGTTAAAATTTAATGATTTAATGATCCTGTGGGTGTACCAGATACACAGATCACTTGCATGTGATGCTAGTGCCTTCTGACAGGTTTTTACTGCAGTTCAAGGATGTTGCAGCTCAGTGAAGAGTGGTGTGCTGGGACATTTTGCTGCTTGCTGGGTGGTGCAGTGTCACTTCTGCAGGAGGGCTGGCCTGTCTCGGGCCATGTTACAAACCCACTGCTGACAGGAGAACTGACTTGTTTGATCAAATATCAGGTGGTGGTTGCTGAGAACTTTGATGAAATTGTAAATGCAGAAGACAAAGATGTCCTGATAGAGTTCTACGCACCTTGGTGTGGCCATTGCAAGAATCTGGAGCCCAAATACAAAGAGTTGGGGGAGAAGGTAGGTCTGGGATATGGCTGTAAATGCAAACTAGTATTTTGCAGCACTAAACATGGGTTCTGTCTGTCCAGGCTCTCTGTAGTAACGGGGCATAACTGCCTTCCTGAGGACTGTGAGTCCTGGCATCTCCTGTGAATGCAGAAGTACATTAGCAGGATCTGGAATGTGGTAGCAACCACCCTTGAAATGTTTTTTTCCTGTGCTCTTGCTGCTGAACATACATATTCCCTTTTTGGGTCCTTTCCCTCTGCATGATGATAACCCCTGTCTGGTGAGGCATCAGACCAGCTCAGCTGATACTGTTGGAGTTGTGTCTCCAGGCAGCTGATTCTGAAAGCACTTTGTTCCCTCTGCCCCTCCTGAGGCAAAAGAAAACGACATTTTCTTCCCTTGTATCATACTGTGTGTGCTGCCTGCTGACATCACTATCTTGATGATTTTCTGATGTGAACTACTATGGTTTGCTTACTAATAAGGTCTTTCTACCAACAGCTCAGTAAAGACCCCAATATTGTCATTGCCAAAATGGATGCTACAGCCAATGATGTGCCTTCTCCATATGAAGTCAGAGGGTAGGTCTTTCTGTTGTCACACCATTGTGTCAGTGGGTGAGCTCAGCCAGTTCTGTGGACAGGCACAGGCCTCTGGAGGCCACAGCTCAGGAGCTGCTGAAGCTGTTCCCACGTTGACCCAGGAGACATGCAGGGTGCAAGTCCCTTCAGTAAGGTCTGAGAAAAAGAGCACATTGGGAGCTCAAATGTCTCTTCTCTTTTGCCAGCTTCCCCACCATCTATTTTGCTCCAGCTGGCAAGAAGCAGTCTCCAAAGAAGTACGAGGTGAGTCTTCCACTGTGTCACAAAGAAGTGAGGCAGCATCCATGTGTGCAAATGATGCTGAGCCTTTCTGGAGTGTTTCCATGGTTTTCCTGGGAGCGCAACTGGTGGTACCTGCTGAGAGTGCTGTGTGTACTGCAGGCCCACAGGGAGAGCTCTGGTCTCTTCTCTGGGACCTGATCCCCCCCACCTGAGCCAAGACAAGTCCCAGTGGGGGTGTTTAGGCACTGCATCACTGTCTTGTGCTTCCTGCAGGGTGGCAGAGAAGTGAGTGACTTCATCAGCTACTTGAAGCGGGAGGCCACCAACACTCCTGTGCTGCAGGAGGAAGATAAACCCAAGAAATCCAAGAAGAAGGTGAAGGAGGACTTGTAAAGTACCCACTCACCATCTTGTCAGAATGAGCTCTGTGTGAATTGGGGAAGAACTGGGCAGACTGGGGCCAGTTCTGGGTTGTGAAGAGCCAGTGACCATGTGGGCTGAGGGGACCCAGCTGCTGTATCTAGTTCTGTTTCATTTTCTGCCGTCTCTTAGCTGCACTGTTGTGGGGCTCCCCAGACTGGTTTGTTTTGTGGTTTGGGAGGGGGTGGGGGGTAGGGTTATTTTCTAATTTTTTTTGTACATTTGGAGAAGTGAAACACAATAAAACAACCCCCTTAAGACCAAGTGTTCTTGCGCTGTGCAGCCCTGTCAAACCGAGCACCAGGATCCTGCTCTTAGAGATGTTAAGGTCAGCCTTTAGCATGTTCTTCCTTGGCTAATTAAAGTCCTTTCCCAATGTGCAGTGTGGTTAGTACAGGGAAGACCAGTCAATTGTAAGACCTCTTGGTAGGAAGGGGGCTGGTAGCTGTGGCTTTCTGTTTAAGAGAGGAGCAGGGTTCTGTGTAGCAGTCAGTGTGGGCTGTGACTGCACAACAGGGCATCCGGACATCCCTTTGGCCCAGAGGAGAAGGTCAGGAGTGAGGGTGGGTGAAGGAAGAGGGTATGGGCTGTCACTACCCTGGCTCTGGGTTTCTTGGGCTGCCTGTGAGCTGGAGTGAGGAGCAGCAGCCTCGAGGCGCTGCTGTTGCAGCAGTTACCATGGTAAGAGCTGGTCTTGCTTTCTCTGTGGATTCCTCCCCCACAGCTCTAAAGGGTTTGCAGCAATTATTTATTGCTGCTGGAATTCTCAAGGTACACAGTGCTCAGCATAGGGCTCTCTGTCTACAGCAGCTACAAGGCACAAGAATTTCTTCCCCAGCTACATGGTGTCTGCCTAGGTGTCCTTTCCTGAGTTTTGCAACTAAATGCAGCTAATGAATCACATCTGAGGAAGGAGGCCCTGGTGGCAGGAGGACATTTCTGAACCTCACCCTTAGTCTAATGCACTCTCTGGATCTGCTCCCTCCATCACTTCAGGGGCAAATCCTGATAAGCAAGGAAACAAATTGCAGCAGGGGAGCAGCTGGGAGCTCCCACTTCTTTCAAACTGTAGAATCAGGCTCTTGATGTGGGACAGCTTCTGGTGGAGGTATTCGCAGGGACTCTTCTGCTGGCAGCTGGGGTAAGTCTGAAGGGGAAAGAAAAAAACAACACATGGATGAGCTCTGGCAGGGAACCCAGACCCTGCCCTGTACCCAGCCTCACCTTCTTGATGGGCCTGTACTCATGCAAAATTGTAGCTTCAAATGCCTAAAACCCAAAAGAAGAGGGTGAGCAGAACCCAACCTTGGCTGCATGGTGCCCTCACAACACCGGTCTCCTGCTTGCCTTGTGTTCTTCCGTTCCTTGTTTTGCTGTCCTCATTTTGGCTCCCAGATGGATGAATCTCTGGATCACATTCCCAACGCGGGCACGTAGGCACCGGTACTCTGACGAGCAGTCTGGTTGTTCTGCCATGAGCAGGAGAAGCTGGGTCTCCCTGGGCCTGTGGGACCTCTGCAGCAGAGCAGAGCCCTTGCTCCCGGTGGGATGGGGGTAGCTGGTCTGCCTCCTCGCCATGCGTCGGGAGAGGGAGAAAGCGAAGGCCTGCGGGGGCTCCCCGATACCTCTCGGCACCATCAAGCACGGCCGGCGGGACGGGCTGTCAGTGCCCCCCCAAGTTATCCCCCCGAGCTTCCGCGGATCCACCCCCTGGCGTCGCCCCCTGCCCTCACTAACGGGACCGCCGCGGCCCGGCCCTTCGATTTCCCCCGTGCCCTGACCCACTCACCCCCCTCCATTCCCTGTCCCCGTTCCTCCCCTCCCCCCAATCCACCAGCCCCCCACTGCTCTGGGGTCACCCCGGTTCCTCGTGACCCTCAAGCCCCCGGGTCCTCTTGTGTGTCCCCCGTTCTCCTGGTTTCGACAGTGCCCCCAGTCCCCCCTGGCTGCTCTGGAAGACGATCACGGATCCCGGCGCCCCCTGCAACAATAGCGGGGGGAGATGAGTCCAGTCTGTCCCCGCCGGGCCCGGCTCTCGCCGCCCTGCCCGGTCCTACCAGCCCCCCACCGCTCGCGCCGCCTTCGCCGAGAGCCGCACGTGCAGGAGGCTGAGCCGAGGGCCCGGCCCACAGGCCCGGTACCGGAGCCGCCCGCGCAGCTCCGCCTGCGGTCGCGGCATGGTCCGGAGTGCGGGACCGTGGCGGGTGGGGCGGGCGGTCCCGGGGGGCAGGAGGGGGGCGGCGGCGGGAGCTCCGCTGCGGGGCTCGGCCTGAGCCGGCTATTTTTGCCGCCAGCCCCAGCTAATCTCCTGAGCGGCTTCCCGGTGTTAGGTAACGGCCCGGAGGGTTGCGCTCGGCGGCGCCCCCGGCCAGGGCGGCCCTGGGCAGTCGCGGCGCGGCCAGTGCGGGCTGGGGGCTGCGGACGCCCACCGCCGAGCTCCGGGGGAGCCTGAACCGAGGCCGGCTGGTAGCGGCGAGCGGCAGGGTGGGCCGGGGGTGGACATGCCGGTACACTCTCCAGACGGTTCCCCGGATCTCGAGTCGGGGGACGAAGGGCGGCAGCGGAGGTCCGGCGGGGGCAGGCGGGTGCGGTTCGTCCTGCCCCACACCGCCATCCTGCTGCCGTCGGAGCGCGATGAGGAGCAGCTCTTCTACCAGCGGCTGGAGGAAGTGGCGGGCCCGGGCACCGGAGGCTTCGCGCCGCTCTTCGCGGCCGACGGCTGGAGCGACCTGACAGGTGAGGGCTCGGAGTGAAAGCCGGGAGTGGGGATCTCGGCAACAGCTGAGCCGAGGGATTCGGGGAGAACCGGGCCCAGAGGTTCTGGGGCATCTCTCAGTGCATCCCCCGCTCGCAGAGGACCGGCTGCTGCGGAAGCGTGTAGTGCGGGACGGGTGGGACAGGCCGCGGCCGCAGCCAGGCCAGGAGGTGTCCGTGAAGGTGCTGGGCGCCCTGGAGGACGGCGGGCTGGTAGAACGCGACCAGCGGCTCACCTTCGTGCCGGGACACGGCGACGTCGTGCAGGTCAGCCCCGGCCGGGGCGCGGTGAGGGGCTGAGTGATGCTCGGTACCGCGCCCGGCCAGCCCCGCCCTGCCCGTCCCCGCAGGCCCTGGAGCTGGGCGTCCCCACCATGCAGCCCGGCGAGGTCTCCTTCTTCCTCGCCGCCTTCCCCTACGGCTACGGCCGCCCGGGCAGGTAAGGTGGGTCGGTGGCCAGGGAGTCTGGGGGGAGATCAGGGGCAGAAGCGGGGAGGGCAGGGGCAGTAGGACCGGGCGGGCAGGAGGTCAGGGGCAGCCAGTGGCAGGGGCCGGGCAGGGACAGCCGGCGCTGTGCCCGCAGGGAGCCGGACGTGCCGCCCGAAGCGTCGCTGCTGTTCGAGGTGACGCTGCTGGAGGTACGGGACGACCCCGACCCGCAGCCGCTGCCGCCTGGTGCCCGCTTGCGCCTGGGCTCGCAGCGCCGGGAGCGGGGCAACTTCCACTTCGCCCGGGGTGACTTCGAGGCTGCCTTGCGTTCGTACCGCCTGGCCCTGCGCGCCCTGGACGGCCCCGCCGCCGGTGAGAGCGGGCGCAGAGAGAGAAGGGGGAGCTGCAGAGGGGATCCGGGCGCTGAGGCCGGCTCTCGCCCCGCAGTCCCGCCCGGACCGCAGGAGGAAGAGGAGCTGCGGGAGCAGCGCCTCAAGTGCCTCAACAACTGCGCGGCCGCCGCCCTGAAGTTGGAGCGGGGGGACGAGGCGCTGGCAGCCTGCGAGGAAGTGCTGGGCATCAGCCCCGACAACGGCCGGGCGCTGCTCCGGCGGGGGCAGGTGCGCCCCACGCCTCCCGCCCCATCCCCCGCCCCCCGCCTCGGCCTCCCGCCACCCCTCTGCTCCTCTTCCCGTAGCTGCTGGCGCAGCAGGGCCGGGACGCAGAGGCTGCGATCGACCTGAAGAGAGCCCTGGAGCTGGACCCGGCCAGCAAGGTCCGGCCCAACGGGGCGCGGCGGGAGCGATGGAGCGGGCGGGAGGCTGCAGGAACCCGGCACTGGGGCCGTCGGGGGTCCGCAGGAGACGGGCACCGGGAGTGCTGGGTGGACAGGGGTCCCACAGGATCCCGGATCGAGGGGCACCAGGCCCGTCAGAGGTCCCGCTGTATCCGCCACGCTGCCCGCAGGTGATCCACGCCGAGCTGTCCCGGCTGGTGAAGCGCCGGAGCCTCCTGGGCCGCGCCGCTCCCGAGGAGCCCCGCCACAGCCCGCCGCCGCCGCCCAGTCCTGGGTGCGTATCACCGCCGAGGGACCGGGACCGGGCCGTCGGGAGGCGTGAACATGTACCCGTCCCGGGTCCGGTTGCCCGGCGGCGTGGGTGGCCCTGACAGCAGCCTCTACCCGCAGAGCCCCGACACCGCCCGCGGAGGAGGGAGCGGCCTGAGCGTCCCTACCGAATCCCTCGGAGGTCCCCCCGGAGGATCCGCCCCGCGGGGATGGACTGAGGGACGGGGAACGGGCCCGCATCGGTACCCCCGAATCCGCATCCATACCTCCCCTCCCCTCCCCTCGCACCGGTACCATCCCCGGTACTGCCCCGCACTGCCCCCAGTGCCCCCCTGGCCCCACCCCCTGCGCGTGGGCGCTGCCCCGCCGCTCCGGCGCGTGCGCTGCAGCTTCCGTCTTTTCGCCCCCGCCGGCGGAGCGGCGCTCGTAGCCCGCGGCCAATCAGGCGGGGCAGAGGTGCAGACGGCGCACCAATGGAAAGGCAGCAAGGGCGGGCTCAGCGCGGTGATTGGCTGACCGGCGCTGTTAAAGCGCTGTGCGGGGCGGAGCGCGGGGGGGCAGTGCGGGACGTGGCGGCGGAGCGGAGGGGGAGGCAGCGGCGCCATGACCCGTGAGTGCGGGCCGGGGCCGGCTGTGGGACCGGGGGGGAATAGTGGTGGGGTCAGTCGGGGCGGGGGCGGGGGCAGCGCTGGGCCCATGGTCGCGGGTCTGGGCCCGGCGCGGCGCTGGGTCGTGATCCTGGGGCCCGGCCCCGGGCTGGGCCGTGCTGAGGCGACGGCGCCGTCACAGGCGGGAACCAGCGCGAACTGGCGCGGCAGAAGAACCTGAAGAAGCAGAGCGACTCGGGCAAGGGCAAGCGGCGGGACGACGGGCTCTCGGCCGCCGCTCGCAAGCAGAGGTGAGTGCCGGGCCGTCCCCGTCGCCCCCCGCCCGGCCCCCGGTCCCGCCCGGTGGTAGTGCCGGTGCCGGTACCGCTGCCAGCCCGGCACCGCGCTCTCCCGCAGGGACTCGGAGATAATGCAGCAAAAGCAGAAGAAGGCTGATGAGAAGAAGGAGGGCGCCAAGTAGCCCACGGCCGGGCCGACCGCCGGCAGGATGCCCAGCGCAGCCCCACGGCCGGGCCGCCCTGCCGGGGGCCCCAGCAGTGCCCCGCGCCCACCTTGGGCCCGACTCCTATTAAAGTAGCTTGTGGAGCCCTGCAGGGCTCGTGTCCTCCCTCCGTGCGTCAGGGAGTTGGGGCTGGGGAGGCGGGTGGGCTCTATCGCTGTTCTCACCGGGTGGGACGCGGTCCGCGGTGGTGAATCGGAGGGATGAAGCCGGCCCGGTGGCTGCGGCGTGGAGCGGCAGCATCTTAACGGTGAGGAGCAAAGGTGGGGCCTGGCCTGCGAGGCTGCCGCAACCTCGGGCTGTGGGGACCCCGGGGACGAGGCTCGGGGAGGTGGAAGGCAGATGCCCAGGGAGGATGGGATTGCTGGAAACCGAAGGAACGACAGCAGGCGATGATAGTGCGGATGAGGACTGGGCTGTAGTGAGGGTGGGGAGGAGGGCTGGGGGGTCATGGTGGCTGTGGGGAGGGGCAGAGGGCTGAGGGGGAGGGGGTGGTGGCTGGGCTGCTCCTGCAGCCGACGGGATGAGCAGGTGCAGGAGGCACAGTGGGGTGAGCTACCTGCTCTGCCGCACTGCTGGGGCACGGTGGAGCAGGGGATTGTCACTGGAAGGCGACATGAAGCCAGGAGCTAGCCAGATGCTGCTCTAGGCCCAACGTCAGCATGGAGCTGCCCTTGGCGGGACGTTGAGGTCCAGCCCAGTGCCATGGTCTGTCTCGTTGCCCGCCAGGATGAGGGGCAGTGGCCTGCAGAGGTGAGGGTGGCTCAGGGCTCGGTGGGGCCAGTAGCCTCCAGCCACAGCCCTGGCCCCCTCGGGCAGCCCTCCAGCTGTGCAGAACACATGCTGGCTGCCTGCCAGCGCCAGCGTCCGAGTGGAGCGTGGCTCCAGGCCCAACACAAGCCCTGGGAAATGGGGGAGCGCTTCGCGCTGCTCCTGGAGGTGGTGAGCAGCCCAGCTCCTGCCCCCTCATGCTCCCCAGTGACTGGGGGACATGGCACTGCCTTCTCTATGGGGATCGCAGGACCCTTCCCTCTACCTTGATGTCGTCAATCCACTGTCAGATGCTGAGGAAGCTGCTTGGGGAGCTGATGTCATGGAGGAGCAGCATCTCCGGGCCTTGCGGAAGTAGGAGTGGACGATGCTGGGGCTCAGGGGTGTCAGGGCCAGGGGGCTGTGAGGCACTGACTACCAGCCCTAGGGGCTGCTGCTGGAGCAGGACACTGCCTGGCACAGGCATGGGAGTCCTCATGCCATGCGCTCTCACCTCTCCTGCCCAGCTGTGTCCTTGATCTGTAGTGTGGTTTGCTCTCCATCCACCAGCATCTGCTTTATCGGGAAGTCCACCCTTGCTGGGAGGGACAGTCAGATGCTGCTCCAGTGCCCCTGACCCACCTGGGTGCCTGGGGAAGGTGCTGGGGGTACCAAGAGTGCTGGAGATGTCTCCTCTGAACTTGGTGGTGCAGAGTTGCAGCAGGAAGCCGGACTTCCCTGTGCCCATCTCCTGCCAGCGCCAGACAGTATACGGGGCAGGTGGCTGTGGGTCCTTCTCTTGGCCCCTGGTATGAGACAAGCAGCTGTGGGGGCCAATGCAGGGTGTGGGGAGCCCCGGCTGCCCCCTCCCGGCCCTTTGCAATGGATGGGGAGTTGCTGGCTACCTCTGGTGCAAAGGCAGACAGCTTCCTCTTGCTGAAGGGCCTGGCAGCGCAGTGCAGCACAGTATGGTGCCCACAGGACCCCAGGGTCTGGCATTGTTCCCGGTGTCCTAGGGCAGGTCATTGGGCCCTGCTGCCTGGGCAGGTGCTTGTTTGAGGCCCCTGTCCTTGCACTGTCCCCACCGCTGGGCCAGGCTGGTGCCCTGATGGCTCATGGGCATCTTTCAGAACACTGCAGCCAGCACTGCGTTGTCCTGGACCCATCCTTGTGTACTAGGGGTTGTGGGATTTGGCCACTCCAGGGGCTCCACCAGGTCTGTGCTGGGGCACCAGTGAAGAGCTGAATGCCCTCCTGGAGCCCCATGCCAGCAATCCCTGCTCTGACACCCCTGCTTGTCCCTTCCTCCAGCAGAGCCACCCCAAAGCTGCCTGTGGCCGTGGCTGCTGTATAGATGGGGCTGTCACTGGGACAACCCGCTGCCCAGCTCCACGGCAGAGGCTCAGCTCAGAGTTTTATGTAAAAATGCATTGAAGGAGCTATTTACAAGTACATCACCACCCAGCCGGCCTCTCAGCTGGTTCTGGCCCCACACAAGACAAGCGTCCTGGGAGCAGCCACCTCCTGAGTACCCCCGGCCTCTCTGGTGCCGCCGTCTCCTGGGACAGGGTCCAGGGCCAGGATGCGGCAGAGACGATCCCCGGCAGCTGCCGCTTGGGGCCGGGCACAGTCCGTCCCTGCAGGGGCTACGTGGAGACGCTGATGCGCTGCGGGGCGCGACGTCGCCGCAGGACACGCAGGGAGTGGCTGTTGCGTTGCTGCTGGGGGGAGCTGTGGAGGCAGAAGGGGCTCAGCAGTAGCCACAGGTAGAGCAGGACGCAAGCCCAGCACGACGACGCCTTCACCCAGAAGGTTGACCAGCTGCCATGCGTGAAGGTGGTCTCCAACACCGCGTCCTCATAGCTGGCGGGAGAAGGGCTGGCGTCAGGAGCCTGGGGGATGCTGACATGGAGGGTCCCAGCACCAGGTTACCCCCTGTGCCTGCAGCTGCATGTCCCTGGGCACATCCCACAGAGCCCCCGGCCCTGCAGACCCCATTTAGCTCATGCTGCCTTCGATGGGGCTGCTGCTCGAAGCAGTGTGGGTCTGCCATGTGCTTCCCTGGCAGGTGACAGCTCGGGGACGCTGGCAGACCCCAGTGCAGGGGGACAAAGAAGAGAGCAATGCTACAGCCTGAGCAGGGGGTGGGATAGAGCTGGGGAGGTGGTGATCCTGGAGGGAGTCATGCTGAGCAGGGTGACAGTCCTAGGGAGGGGTGCAGCTATGCTGGGGAGGTGGTGATGTTGCAGGTCTGGCTGGGCAGCAGCACGGGGCCCTACCTGAACCAGTTGGTGAGGGTCATCATGACATAGAGTGAGGCAAGGAAGAAGACAAAGTGGAAGGCTGAGTAGCTGTAGACCACCCGGTCTCGCTCATCCTGGACCATCCACTGTCCCTCATCCATCTCTTCCACTTGCTCACACGTCTTCCGGGTGCCTGGGAAGGTGCAGGGGCTCAGCAGCTCCTGCACCCCCTCCCCACCAGCACCCCCACGCTGGGCATGGGCTTCTGAGTGTGTCTTACAACAGGTGGTGCCTGAATCCCCCTGGCACCCACCTCTCAGCTCCTCCTCCATCTTGTCAGGGCAACAGAAGCAGCAGGAGGGTTCCTGTAGAGAGCGGTGTGATGGTCACCAGGGCCGTGCCTGCCAGCAGGGCTGCCAGCTCTGAGGGACCAGCATAGGTGGGGGGTGTGCTATGGGACCCTCTGTGTTGGTCTGGACAAACTCCCCAGGTCTGTGCTGAGGACTCAGGAAGGGCTTGGAGCAGCGGGGCTGGGGTGCCCATGGGGACACAGCACATGTGGCACTGCTGGCAGGGGCAGTGTCTGCACTCACTTTAAACTCAAACCTGTAGACTTTGACCATCCAAAGAGGCCCGAAGACCTCGGCGAGGTAGGAGGCTTCATTGCTGTACCCAGGAGAGAGGCAGAAATCATAACACAGGCACCCACCACCTGCACCAGGCCCCCAGCCCTCCCCATAGACCAACATGGCCACAGAGCTCCCACTGTGCCCTGCCTGGGGTCACCACATTGTCCCTGCCCAGCATAGAGGCCCAGCCCTGCCACCCCTTGGGACACTCCCAGGGCTGGGGTTGGGATCCTGCTGCAGAGCTGCCGGGGTGGCTGTGCCCAGAGGAATGGAGCTGCGGGCACCCTGCCTGCCCCACACCCCCAGCACACGCACCATGCAAAGAGCACACAGGCGTACATGATGGCAGCCCCTAGGATGGCCACGGTGGTGTCCTCGGCCTGCAGCTCATCCTGCCGAACCCCTGGGAAGCAGACGGTGATGTTCTGCCCCTTGTAGAGCACTGCGGGAAGGTGGAGGTGAGATGGGCTCCCACCCTAGAGGGGGGCTGCCAACAGCACTGTGGGGGCACCCACCTCTCTCTGGGGGACGGCTGGACAGTGCAGAGAAGGTGAGGTACATCACATAGCAGCTGATGATGGAGGACTGCAGCAGCCCTGAGCGTGGTTGCTCTGCAAGAATGGGGTCAGAGGCAGCTCTGGGGCCCTGGGAGTGCCAGGAGCCTGTGGATGTGCCGTGAGCAGCCCCTTCCCCCCCCCATACACCCTGCGCTAGGGCATATGGGGGGCTGGAGGGCACCCTGGAAAACTGGATCCCCTCCCCAGGTGCCCAAGGGCTTCCCCTAAGCTGTGACCCCACATCCACTCCCTAGCCAGCCCACCAGCGTGGGGACCGTGCCGTGCAGTACTTACTGAGCCGCACACAGGGGGTGATGGAGATGAAGGACATGACCCCGCAGAGGCTCCCGTTGAGGGTCAGCAGCACTTTGTTGAGGTTGCAGGCAGCTGGGTGGGTATAGAACTTGTAGAGGAAAGAGAAGGCGGCAGAGGCGAGGGTGTAGAAGGCGGCAGTGGCCATCAGCACGGCCAAGTACCAGCGCTTGTCCTGTGCGGCGCCCGTCAGCCTGCGGGAGAGCGGGTGAGAGGGGACAGGGGCAGGGGGCAGCACCCACCCGGCCCCCCAGCACTCACCAGTTCTTGTTCCAGGTGTGTGCGAAGGCCGTGATCAGCACCAGCTGGATGAGGATGAAGGCAAAGCCCCCGCAGACTCCAGTGTAGTGCCAGGCTGTGGGGAGAGGGCAGCGTGGGGCTACCCCAGCACACCTGGGGGCCTGGGCATGCCAGCTTAGGCAGGATGGAGGACCCACCTTGCATGAAGCCTTCTTCAGGGATGAAAAAGCTGGCAGCACAGAGCCCCACCAGCACCAGCACCTTCAGGAGCCAGAACCTGTGGGATAGTGAGCATCAGGGGGACAGGGCCCCCACCAGCCCCCTTCATAGCCCTCCTTACCCCTTGGCGGCCCCCAGCCGCCCCCATTCCATCTCATCCCACCCCACCCAAGGGCCCCCTGGCGCAGCCCCATCCCTGTACCCATTGTGGAGCTGGGCACGGCAGTCGGTGCTGGAGCGCACGTTGAGGAGCAGGGCAGCCTGGGCCAGGTGGAAGCAGGAGGTGCCGAAGCAGACCCGGTACACGGCCGAAGAGCCCACCAGCCACTCGCAGTCCCTGCCCCCGGGGAGGTGTTGACACAGCACTGCTGAGAAGGGCACCTGCAGGAACAGCAAGCAGCAGGACAGGGCTGCTGGTGGGACCAGCACCCCTCAGCCCCAGGATGTCTGGGACCCTCAGCACCCCACTCACAGGGAGAATCCTGCATCTTGGGTCCCCCTGTCACCCCTCCCCTTGGACTTCCAGCACCCTCAGCACTCCTGGCAGCCTGATTCCCCCTGGTATCCCTGTGATCCCAGTATTCCCAGCACTCCTAGCTCCCTGGGCGATCCTGGCACCTTTGTTGTTCCTGGGACCCCTGAGAGCCCCTGGGATGCCCAGCATCCCAGAATCCCCAGTACCCCTGGGAGTCCCGGGACCCCCGGCAGTCCCGGCACCCCAGGTGTCCCAGATCCCCCTGTCACCTGCTCCCGGAAGGCTTGTGCCACGGTGCGGGATAGCATGAGGCAGCACACGGCAGAGGCCAGGACGTGCAGCAGGGTGTAGAGGATGCGGGTGCCGGTGGAGACACGGAGCCCGCGGCAGGGGCTGCAGCCACAGCACAGCTGGGGGGGAACGTGGTAAGCAGGGCCCCCCCTGGCCCGAGCTGCACCCCAGGCTGAGCTGTCACCCCCCCCAGTTCCACACCCCGAGCCCCAGTAGTCCCCTCAGTCCCACCTGGCCGAGCGAATGCAGGAGGCGGCCCTGTGCCCGTGTGCCCGCCATGGCCCAGCTCAGCTCCCCGCAGCCCCTCCCGGCCCTGATGGGATTAGGGGGATTGTCAGCTCGGCCCACCCCACCATCTGCTCCCTGCCACCTCCAGCCACCGGGGCACTCCATGTGGAGCCGGTCCAGTGACCAACGGTGACCTCAGCCACGGGGTCACTGGTCAGGATGAGTCCCCCGGCTGGCCTGGGGGGTCTGTGGGGTGCTGTCACCTGCGTGGCCGTGGTTGGGGACAGTGGGGGTACTCAAGGGCACCCAAGAGACACGGGTGGGCATGAAGGTGGGGAGCGGGATCTCCCCTTTGTGGGCAGGAGCTTGGTGTGTTTTCCCTCTTTCCTTCACAGGTTGAAGTGTCCTGAACTCACGAGAATTTTCTCTTTTACAGCTCCTGATCTCTCCCTGTCCCGCTGCGGGTGGGTGCGTGGCTGCTGAGGGTCAGCCCAGCGCAGTCCGGGGGCTCGGAGCGTGCAAAAGGCGTGTGATGGCGGCGGTAGCCAAATCGGGATCTCTAACCCTCTTACTCGTCTTAGCGCCGGACCGGCCGTGGGGAGCCCGGGGGGGCGGCCCTACTGCGTCCTCCCCCGAGGCCCGGCAGCCCCCGCGGGAGCCCCTCGGCCGGGACCGGAACCAGAACCGGGAATGGGGCGGGGGGAAAGCGGGCAGGTGCGAAGCCACGGGCGATAGGGGGGGTGCAGTGGGCAGGGCTTGTCCGCCCCCGCCCCCAGCGCCGCTCTATCCCCGCGGCGGCGCCGCTTGCTAGTCCATGCGGCGCACGTGACCGGAAGTGGGTGCCGGCGGCGCGATGGCGGCGGAGGGGGACGTGGAGCTGGAGCTGGAGACGGAGCCCAACGGCGGGGGCGGCGGCGGCGATGGGGCGGGCGGGCGGCAGGCCGAGAAGCCACGGAAGCACGACAGCGGGGCGGCGGACCTGGAGCGCGTCACCGACTACGCGGAGGAGAAGGAGATTCAGAGCTCCAACCTGGAGACGGTGTGGCGGGACCGGGACCGGAGCAGGAGGGAGGGAGGGAGGGAGCTGCTTGCGGGGCGACTGCCTGCACCGGCACCGGGGCGACTGCTGCCTCCGGTGCCGGCAGCGCTGTGACTGTGCTCGTCCCGGCAGGCGATGTCGGTGATAGGAGACCGGAGGTCCCGGGAGCAGAAGGCGAAGCAGGAGAGGTAACGGGGGGGCTGCCGGTCACCGGGGGAGGCTGTGGGCCACCGCAGGGGCGGGGCCGTCGGTCACGGGCGTTTGTGTGTGTCTGGCTGCAGGGAGAAGGAACTGGCCAAGGTGACCATCAAGAAGGAGGACCTGGAGCTGATCGTGAGTGGGGGGACGCGGGGCGGGGAGCACCCGCGGCGGGGGGGGGAGCCGGGCTGAGCATCCCCCGGTGCCGATCCCCCGGCAGATGACAGAGATGGAGATCTCCCGGGCGGCAGCTGAGCGCAGCCTGCGGGAGCACATGGGGAACGTGGTGGAGGCCCTCATCGCCCTCACCAACTGAGTGCCAGCCTGGCACCGCCCTCGCCAGCGGAACACCGGGCCCAGGATTGCCCCCGCCAGATGGGCACCGGGCCCAGCACCGTCCTCACCACCGAGTGCTGGGCCAGAACTGGCTCTGCTGCAGCAGGCACGGGGCAGCTGGACTAGGAGTGGTACCAAACCCAATAAAGGCACTGGTGGGAGCAGGTGTCACACCGGGGTGTCTGTGCCCCTTCCCGGGAGGGACAGGCAGGAGCCCCAGGAGCAGCAGTGACCTGGGTGTGGTGACAGCTCCTCCCACTTGGGCAGCACCAGCACATCAGGGCAGAGGGAGGCTCAAGGGCACACCCACAAAACACACCCACAACACCTAAGAAAAGGACGATTTAATCAAAACTCCCCCACCCCACGCAGGTGTAAAAGCCAAGCCCTGTGGAAATGGGGAGGGGACGAGGTCACTGCTGTCCCACACCAAAGGGGACCCCAGCTCCAGGGCAGATCAATGTGACAGGGTTCAAAAGTCCATGAACTCCTCCAGAATGGTGAGTGGTGGGGCTGTTCCCAGGTGCCTGTAGGGCCACATCGGGCGCCATCCCCTGCAGCACTGGGGCAGGAGCCCACGGTGTCATGGGGGGCGTGGCACTGCAGGTTGGTCACCCCAGGAGTCCCCATGCCACCTGCTGTCCCTGCTGTCCCCGGGAAGCACGGAGCCCCCCTGCCCTTAGGTGGTTTTTCGCTTCTTGGCCGAGGGTCTCTCGAAGACATCCCGCACGCCTGCTGCCTTCTGCTTGAAGAACTTGGTGTTCTGGGCACTCTCCTGGCCCCAGGCCGAGTCAAAGGAGGTGGTGTCCTGGTCCACCAGGTGCGTGTATTTGGTCCGCCCTGAGCGTCCAAAGTTCTTGACCTGGGGAGCAGAAGAGCCTCTCAGCAGTGCAGGAGGGTCCCTGACCTTCATCCCCCCGCGCCCTCAGCCCTGACCCCCACCTGCATGACTTTGGGCAGGATGGTCTTGTTGAAGTGGTCCTCGAGGGTGGGGGCGCTGAAGTCCCTCTTGTAAACCTCCTCATCCTCGTCCTATGGGAGGGACAGGGCCTGCTCAGCCTGGGGCTTCGGGTGGGCAGCTCCTGTCCCAGCCCCGCGCCCGTCCCACTCACCATGAAGAAGGCTCCTCGGTGGTAGTACTTCTGCAGGAACTTGTACTTGCCCTTCACTGCCTTGTTGGTGATGACCTTGCCGTTGGCCCGCAGCTCGGCGCGGCGCTCCTCCTCCGTCAGGTTCCTCATGCGCTCGATCTCCGCCTTCTCCTTCTCCATCCTAGGCAGGAGAGACCCCTGAGACCCTCCCCACGCCTCCCGAGCGGCAGCCGGCAGAGGGGAGGAGCTTGGGCCTCCCGAGGGGGGCAGGAGGGTCTTTGTGGGACCCCTCCCCATGGCAGGGCAGAGCACACTCACGCCTCTCGCTCCTCGCGGTCCCGCTTGATGCGTTTCAGCTCCCGCACCTTCCAGGCCTCGTACTCCTCCTCGTCGTTCTCGTCGTCCGTGTCCAGCGCGTCCAGCGCCGCCAGAGAACGCTTGTTCTCCTCCAGCTCCTTCTTGGCCTCCTCCTCCACGATCTGCAGCAGGGAGGGGGCTCAGCTGGCCGTGCCCGCAGCCCCCTCCCCGCGCAGCCCCCTCCCCGCACAGCCCCCACACCTTCAGCGTGTACTTGCGCCTCTCCTCCGCCATCCTCTTGGCCTCCTGCTCCAGCTCCTTCTGCTTCAGGGCCTCTGCCTCGCGCTCCTGCACCGTGATCCGGTCCTTCCTGCCCACGAGACCACCTCAGCCACTCTGGTGGCTGCTACAGACCCCCCCCTACTCTGCAGCCATCGTCTCCTCCCCCCTGCCCGGGGCTGCCTGTGGGTGATGGGGACTCGGCCCCACCGCTGCCCTCAGGACTGGACAAGGGTTCCAGTCAGACCTCAGCCTCAGCCTGCAGCCAGACCCCTCAGCTGCCGAGGAGCTGGGATCACCTCTAGAGCCCCCTGAGGCTGCTGCTGTCCGTCCCCCCAGCACACCTAAGGGTCCCCTGGGGTCCCTCTGCCCCACCCCGTGTCCCCAGGGCACCCACTTGCGGATGAAGACGGGCTTGAGGCGTGGCTCCATCTCATCCTCGCTGTCCGTGTACTCCTCGTACTCAGACTCTGACTCAGACTCCTCTCCAGAGCGACCCTCATCCTCCAGCTCCATCACCTCCAGCTCCTCTGTTTTCCTCTCCTGTGCTCGCTGTCGCATCATCCCACGCCGGCGCTCGATCTCCTGAGGGGGGCACAGGGGTCAGACCTGCCCCGACGCTGCCTCCCTGCTGGCCTCCTGCCCCGGCTCTCAGCTCCAGGACAAGCTGCCTCTCCCTCCAGACGTGGGGTGGCCCCTCCTGTCACACCCGTGCCAAGGGCAGGATGTGCCACTCGGGGGCTTCTCTGGGCTGGCTGCTCAGCTCCACACCTCATCATCGATCTCCTCCTCCTCCTCCTCGCTGGTGTCCTCCCGCTCCAGGCGCCAGGCCTCCCCCTCCACCTCCGAGTCACTTTCTCCAACCACCTCAGGCTCCACGATCTTGCGGTGTCTCGCCAGCCTGCAGCAGACCCCAGTTACCTGACAGCACTGTGCAGGGAGAGGCTGCCAGAACTGTGTTTGTCTGCTCCGTGTCAGACTGTCCCTTCCCACCAGCCCTCCCTAAGCACACTGCAGTGACTCTTATTCCAGAGCCTCTTGTTACCTGCACCCACCAAGGCACAGCGCAGAGCTGGGGAGCCAGAGGTGCTGCTGCACTGCAGCCGCCTCCAGCCCGGCCTGCCCGGCCCCCCGTGAGGGTGAAGCAGAGTCCCTGCTGCCCCCCACTCACCGCTCCTCCACATCCTCGGCGATGCGGTTCTGGAGGCGGCGGAGCCGGGGATCGTTGGCCAGCTCCTCCTCCTGCTCCTCGGGCTCCACCTCCTGCTCCTTCGCCTTTTTGATGAACTGGAACTCCTCGTCCTCCTCCTCCGAGGACTCCATGGGCGCATAGTCGGGCCGCTTCCCCGACACGTACCGCTTCACCTTCACCTTCTCCATGGACAGCTCGCCTGCGGGCACCCGGGCCGTCAGCAGGGGCTCCGCGCCCACAGCCCCCCGACCCTCGGCCCGGCTCGGCCTCGGCCGCCGCCCCCCCACTCACCCTTCTCGTTGCGGACGGGCACGGCGCCCGCCGTGGACTGGATCGGCGGCTGCTTCATCAGGGCGCTGGGGACCGACATGGCGGCGGCGGAGCCGGGCCGGGCCCGGGGCTGGGACAGGGACAAGGCCGGGGACGAGACCGGGCCGGGCGGAGCGGAGCGGCGGCCGCTGACACCGCGCAGCTGCGCACCCGGAACGGCAACAGCGGGACCGCTTCCGCCGGAACCGGCTGCCGGGTGACCGGAAGTGACGCTAAAGAGGCGCGGGAGTCACTTCCGCCGTGCGGCGGGCGGTGGCGGCCCCGGTGCGAGGCCTGGGCAGGGCCGGGCTCGTCCTGCGCGGAGCAGGCGGCGTCTTGGGCGGGGTCGAGGAGCTCCGGGCGGGAGCAGGGTGCGGGCGGCTGCCCCCGCTTCCTTCCCCTGACGCAGCGGGGCTGCTTTTCCGGGAAAACCCCAACGCGGGCCGCTCCGCAGGGGCCGGGCTGGGGCCCGGCTGTGTCCTCCCTGCTCCCCGATCTCCCAGCGCAGGAGGCTGTGGTGTCCTCCCTGCTCCCCGATCTCCCAGCGCAGGAGGCTGTGGTGTCCTCCCTGCTCCCCGATCTCCCAGCCGGGGATTTCGCGGAAACCCAAACCTCTCCATCTGCCCGGAAGGCGGCCGGCGCGGTTGCGGCTGCTCCTGACGCAGTTTTGCCCAATTTGCAGAGAATTCTTCTGCCCTGCGGCTCCCTGCCCTCGCGTCTTCCCCGCAGCCCCGGGGGCCCTGAGGCAGCACCGGCTGCCGGCGGGAAACCCCTCCCGGCTGCCGCGAAGCAGCCCCGGTCCCTTCCGGTATTGGCGGGGCCAGCGGGACGTCCTGGCGCTCAGTTTATGCAATCGTTGACTGAAAACGCACTCTTTTAAAAAAATTATTTCCTAATTGTCACCCCTAGAAAATCTCTTAAATTCAGGGTGAGATCTCGGGGTTTCTGCAATTAATGATTTCTTGCTGCAAATGAACTCAGTGCTCATCTTTACAGGTGGAGACTCTGCTATAGCACAACACAACACTAGTTCTGCTCTTGTGGTGGGTGTGAGGGTTGTTTCACACCAGACGCCCTGCCGTGGATCTCAGCACCCTAAGACAGGTGTGCTTCTCCAGTGGGGTCAGTGCTGGGCTGCAACCCCAAAGGATTCTACTCCCAGAAGGATCCCGTCCAGCCTCGCCCAGGGGCAGCCAGAGCTCACTGGGCTCATTCTGGCCTTGGTACCTGGATGATAATTGGAGTGTTTGGTGACCTGGTGAGATCTGGGTCTGGTGTGTGCTGACAGTGTGTCCCCCGGGGCAGGGGCAGCACACAAGGCACAGGCTGTCCTGGGCAGGTGAAGCAGAAGGGAAAACCTCAGCAAACAGGGAAGCACTCTGATGGCCCAGGGTGGCTCTGTGACCACAGGCACTGGAGGAGCAGCCCCAGCCTGACACGTGGCTCAACATGGGTCAGGAACACGTGTCAGGCTGGGGCTGCTCCTCCACACTATCCACATCCCCACTCCTGGCTCACCAAACCCTGCAGGGCTCGTGTGGAGGGGCTGAGCTGGGGTTCTGCTGCTGTTCACTGGTGTGGGACCCCCCGAGTGCTGCTGGCACCTCACGGGAAGGCACAGGGATAGCTGTGGGGGCAGGCGATGGCAGGGTGGGTGCTGTGGGTTGGTGTTAGGGTGGTGGTGGGGCTGAAAAGCCAGACTCAGCCCTGTTGGTGTCTGCGGGGCAAGGACAGGGCGTGGGGGCAGGGCCCGGCGTCCCCGCCTGTGACTGCAGCGGGTGTTGTGTCTGGAGTGTGGCCCTGGGCACTGCGAGGGGGGCCCTGCAGAACCCAGATCCTGGCTGGTGCTGGGGCCTTCCCAGGAGCCAGGCAGTGCCCATTGGTGGGGGAGCACTGGGGGAAAGGAGGAGGTGGATGGAGCTTCAGGAGGGATCGCAGGGGGGCTGGGGAAGGGCAGAAGGGCACGGGCAGAGCGGGTTGCTGTGCTCCAGATGTGGTCCCTTGGGTGTCCCCTGCCTGCCTCTCTGCTTTTTCCTGCTGCTTGTGAGGGCCCTTGGCCCTTCCTCCACCAGCTCCTGCTCCCTGGGCTGCTACTGAGCAGTGCCATGGCCCCTGACTGCATCCCCGAGCCCCTCCGAGTAGGGGTGCAGCCACCTCACTGCCCTGCCCCCTGGCAAGCTGGGGCACAGAGCAGTTGCATCACTGTCAGGGCTTGTGCAGTCCCTGCCAGACAAAAGCCTAAAACTGACCTGATTTTTCCATGGAAGTGGGTTTGTGTCAATTGCTGCGTGCTGCCGTGCCGTGCCGCAGCGTGCGGGGGGCAGGGGGGTCACTCCCCAGTGCTGGGCATGGGGGCTCATGCTCCTGGCAGACCCCCCTGTGAGGAGGGGGATGCTGAGCAGCTGTTTGGGTCTGGCCTGGGCCTGTGCTCCCTCTGGTGCTCCCTCTGGCCCTGGGGGCTGCTGGTCCGGTGGCCTCTCCGGCCCCATCCCGGTGGTCCAGGTGCCAGGTGTTGCCTTTGGCAGGGGTGCAGGGTCAGCGTGCAGGGCCAACACCAACAGTTGGTGTAAAGGAGCAGTTCCTCCTGCCCACGGCACACAGATAAGTGTACAAGGGCCCTTTGTCAGCTCCTCTGCCCAGGTGCCACGGCTTGTCACCAGCTGGGGCACAGCCAGCACCCGGGTGTGGTGGGGGCAGGGGGAGGCCCTGCTGGGCTGGGGTCAAGCCCAGGACCTGCCCCTGGCACACAGATCCCCCCATATATCCCCATGGGTGCTCCCGGGACACCAGGAACAGGCTCCTGAGCAGGCTGTGGGGTTGTGGGGTGACTGCTGTGTGCCCTGGGATGCTGGGGATTCCCCGGGACTGGGGCACTGGAGGGTGGTCCCAGGGTCCCCGGTGTCTCTCAGGGCCTCTGCCCCAGGGAAAGCTGCAGCCGGGGGTGTCCTGCGGAACTAACCCAGTTTCACAGAAATCTGCCCTGTGCCAGATTTTCTGGGCTGTTCTCGGCATCCCGGTTACCACGGTGACTGCTTCCTGTGCGATCGTGAGTGCCGCACGATCTGAGCGCTGATAAGAGCTGTTCGGTGACAACCCAGCCAGTCCCTTCCCCCTGCCTGGACCCGCCGCAGGATCCAGGATCCAGGTTAGTTGGGGTTCTGCTGCCTTGGCTCTTCGGTCCCGGCTGTCACCTCTCGACACGCTCCCGCGCACCGGGACAGGAGCGCTCTGCGTTTCTGGAAGCCGCAGCTCACCCCGCACCTCTCCGCGGCTCGAGTCTCTCTCCTGCGTTTTCCTGGTGTTGCCGCTTCCCGGACAGCCCCGTCGGGAGTGCAGCCCCCGCGGTACGAGAAGGCCGGTGCCGTTGACCCGGTTGAGGAACCCCGTGTTCTGGCAGCTGCTGGGGCTGAAACGGGTCGGCCTGGGTGGGCTTGTGTCCCACCAGCCCTCAGAGCAGGGACGTGGGACAAGGTGTCTTTGAGGGCCCGTATCTGTGGGCACCCAGCACCCTGGTCTGTGCCCAGGACCCACGGGGGTCTGGGCCCTTTGAGGCAGGTCCAGGACGACTGCACGGAGGGCACGGGCAAGTCCTTGGTGGGCACCGGCAGGCCCCGGTGGGCACGGGCGGATCCGAGTGGGCACTGAATGTCCCCAGTGGGCATCGGCAGTCTCGGGTGGGCACCGGCTGTCCCCAGAGGGCACGGGAAGACCCCAATGCACGTGGACAGTCCTGAGTGGGCACTGGCAGCACCGGGTGGGCACGGGCATCCCCCAATGCACGTGGGCAGCCCCGGGTGGGCATGGGCAGCCCCCAGTGGCCGCGGACCGGTCCGGGGTCAGCCCCGTGGTATCCCTGCCATGCCCGTTGCGGGCGGAGGGCCGTTGTCCGCAGGCCCAGGCGGGTTTTTTGCGGTGCTGCGGGAGGGTATCGGTCCCCGCTGCGCCCGGGGGTCCGCGTCCCCGTGTCGGGGCGGGCGGGGCGGTCGTCGGTGACGGCATCCGGCAGCGCCCGGCGGAGCGGCGGGGCCGGGCCGGGCCGTGCCGGTCCGTGGGCGGGCGGAGCGGTCCCGGCGCAACGGGGCCGGTCGGCGCGGGGAGGGGCGGGACGAGGTCCTGACAGCTGCGGGGCTGGTAAACAAGCGGCCCCGCCGGCCGTCCCGGCCGCCCCTGCCTGGGCCGGGCCCGGCTCCGGGGCGGGCGCTGCGGGCGGTGTGACGCGGCGGCGCCGCCGACATTGGGGCCGGGCCGGCGGCGGGACGGGACCGGGAGCGGAACCGGGAGAGGCCGCGGTAAGGGAACGGCCCCATGGCGGGGAGAGAAGCCGGATTTTGGGAGAAGGAAGGGGTCAGGACGCCTCCCGGCATGGTCGGGGGCCACGGCCGAGCCGCCAGCCGTCCCCACGGCACGAAGGTGGCCATGGGGACGGCTGGCGGCTCGACCGTGCCCCCGGGGAATGTGTTGGGACTGGCGAGGAGGGTTTAGCATCCCGGATAGGCTGGGGAAGGGCTTTCTGGGCACTGCAGAGCATGGCGGCACGGCTTCCCTCGCCTTCTGCCTTCTCTCTCCCCTCCCGCTTCGTACCCTCCGTGTTTGGAAGCGCGGAGTCTAAGTACACATTGGGCAATGCGAAGGTAAACAGCGGAGGTAAACAGGCGGGACAAGCCATGCACAGAGCCACCACGGTGTGCCTGAGCCGCGGTGACAGCAGGCACTCTGTGCCCAAAGCCCCTTGTCCCCACGCCAGGTCTCGGTCCGGTGCCTTTCCCAAGCTCTGACGGCTCTTTCCTTTCTCCACAGATCGTGCTGCTGCCCCGGACGGTGTGTCCCTGCCGCTGTCCCCACCTCAGCTGTCACGGGCTTGTCCCCATGCCCCCTCGGGCTGAGCAGTGGCCAGCGGGGCAGAGAGGCCAGTGTGCCCCGGGGTGCTGAGGCTGGGAGGTCACTGGACCCCCTGCTCCCGGGACCCTCCTGCTCCCTGGCCAGAGGAACCCCGATTCTCTGATGGATCTGAGACCCTGCTCGCTGCTCCTGCTCCAGACACTGGTGGTTGCCCTTGCTCTCCTAGCCCAGGAGGTGCTGGCCCAGCGGGTTTACACCAACACCTGGGCCGTGCTCGTCCCTGCGGGGCCCCAGGAGGCTGACAGGCTGGCCAGGAAGCATGGATTCCTCAACCTGGGCCCGGTAGGTTCCCAGCTTTCCTCTGCCTTTGGAATCAGTGTCCTCTGCTGTCTCTGCTGAGGTCTGTTTGGGCAATGCGCTCACTTCAGGGCTGCTCTGTCTGGCAGTGGGGTCATTGCATGTCCACCCCTTCCCTGCTACCTCCCAGCACCCGCTGTGTTAACTGGAGGGTGGTGATTACCTGGATGGAGCTGGGGCCTCCTTCTGCCAGTGGGATGGTCTGGTGGCACATCATGGCACAACATGGCATAGCACACATTGCCTGCTAGAGGGGGAACCAGGAAAACTGATCCCAGCATGAAAAAATTGGGAGTGCCTAGTGCTGGTGGAGGAGGAGAGCCATGTGTCCTCAACCCTGAGCTGCCCTTGGCAGGAGGTGTCTCAGCAGCTCCCAATTACTCTGGACTCTCTGTCTTTGGCAAGGGCTGCCACGTGGCTTTGCCAGCCCCCAGCGGGGGTCTGTTACCCCTAGATCAGGGTGGTGCCGGGCTGGGCTGGCTCTCTGGGAAGGAAGCAAGGGGTGAAATCCCAGAGGAAATTGCACAACTCATGGCTGTGGTGTCAGGACCTCTCTGGGAGCAGCTCTGGGAGCCATGGTGGGTGGGGAAGGTGGCTGCCACCTCAGCTGATCCCTGCTGGGGAGAGGGAGCCCCGAATCCTGAGGGGCTCATGCCTGAGAAAGGGGCTATGGGGGGAGGGGGGCAGGTCCCACTGAGGGTCTCTATGCTGCAGGGGCTGTAGGCAGCCTCATACTGGTGCTGTCTGCATGGAGATGACTGAGAAATAATGTCAGGGCAAGGGATGTGTGGGGCCAGAGCTGCTGCTGTGCAGAGGGGACTGGGATGTGCCCTACTGGTCTGAGTCTCTGCCAGGACCCCTGGGAGTGGGATTGGGGCTGAGGTGCTGGGCTCCAGCATCATTCCCCATTGTGCTGCAGAGCTGGGTCCCAGATCCAGCTGCCGGGGCCAAGTGGCACTGGTCTCAATAGCCATGCCTCCCCTGGCCCAGGGGTGCTCATCAGGCCCTGTGGTACAATGGAGAACCAGCTGTGTCAGGCCCTGTGGCTCTGCAGGGAGCCCGGGCCCATCTGGGATCTGTATTCACAAGCCATGGAGGCTACATGCCAGCTCTGTGCCCACCTTGTCCTCATGCTGTTGGCTCTGTGGCCAGATCTGGCACCTCCCAGCTCTCCTGGCCTGCTCCGTGGCTGGCAGGACATGCAGGCAGAGCCCCATGGGTTGTGTAGGACCTGCGGGTCTGGGTTCAGTTTCTCCCCTTCTGTAGCCTGTCCTGGTGTCAGGGCTGTGGGGAGCCAGGCTTCTCCAGTGGGTTCCTGGGCTGCTGTTCCTGTGGGGTGCCACTGGGACAGGATGTGCAGTTGGGACAGGGAGGATGGGACAGGGCGTTTCTGGTGCCCCGTGAGAGGCCCCCAGGGTCCTTATCTGAGAGGATCCTGGCCTCAGCACAGGGTCTGGACACTGTCCTCGCAGGCGTGCTGTCCTGGTGTACACCCTGCTCCTCCACCGCATGCGTCCCAGGGCAGCCCCCTGCTCTGCCGGGACCCACATCCGCTGCTGGTGGTCTTGCAGGGGCTGCAGAGCACAGTGAGGGTCCCTCGTCCTCACAGAGAAGAGGGATGGGTGCAGCATTGGGGTGGGAGCGTGGTGGTTCATGCACTCTCACCTCCTACACCCCTGGGGTGCAGGTCCTTGCTGGTACATTGCCCTGCTCCCAGGGGACACTGGTGGGAGCAGAGCTGGCTGGGGTGGCCATGAGCTGTGGCAGGAGGGGGGGGCAGGAGCAGGGAGGTGGCCGTCGGGGACGCAGGGGCCTGGGGGCAGCTGTGCCTTTGCTGAGGACAGGTATTGTGGGGATTAGGGGGGAAGCGTGTGGGCCCTGCCTGCCACCACGGTGTCCCTGCAGACCTAATCCAGCCGGATAGCCAGGCAGAGCTGCAGCCTGAGAGCGGGAACAATCAGGGCTCTGTCCTTACCCCCGGAGGGGTGGAGGTGCTGGGGGAGGGTGGTGAGCCTGCAGCTCGCTGTCACCTCTGCCAGCCCGGTGCAGTGGCCTCATCCCAGCACCTCCCCGGGTGCTAGAGCTGCCGGGAGTCCTCGCCTGTGCCAGTCAGTGGGGACACCTTTCCCCTTCTGCCCGGTGGTGTTGTGGCACATCTGCAGGGCTCTGATAAGCTGGGGGGGGGGGTTTTGTTAACTCCAACCAAGCTGTTGCAGCAGCCTGGGGCAGTGGGGGTGAAACATCCTCTCCTTTATGTTCTCGCAGCCCTTGAAGCCATATCCTGTGGCTGCCATGGCCTCATGGCTTCCAGGGGGGCAGAGTGGGCTCTCAGCCCCTTCTCCCCTGCCCAGGCAGGCTGCTGGGCTTCAGGCCCTGGGTGGTGGGGATCACCACAGGCAGGACAGCCTCTGGGATGTGATGGAGGGGATAAGGAAATGACAGCATAGGAGAGGGTTCAGGGTTTTAAAATAACCATCTGGATGGCTGGGTGGCTGATGTCCTCCCAGCCCAGCCAGGCTGCACTGAAGTCCCTTCCTGCTGTCCCTGTCTGTGGGGCTAAGCCAGGGCCATGACAGCACCATTGCTGTCCCCTAGGGTCAGACATCTGCATGCCCCTCTGAGTGGAGCATGGTGGGCAGAGGCTGCATTGCCACAGCCCCAGCTTGTCACCAGTGCTGCAGTCTGTCACCAGTGGTCCTGCCCTGAGTGTCCAAACACGATCCCCACCATCCCTGGGGCTCAGGATGGCAGCTGGGGTATGGGAAATTGGGGAGACTGGGCTCTCACTGCCATCCTGCTTTCTTCTACCCTGCAGATCTTTGGTGACTATTACCACTTTCGGCACAGCGGTGTGGTGAAGCGTTCCCTCTCTCCCCACCGGTCCTGGCACAGACGTTTGGCCTGGGAACCACAGGTATGTGCAGGGGGGGGGTGTCCTGCCTACCATCTGCAGTGGGCTGGCCCTAGTCTGGGGGGCTTCACCATCAGGCCTGGGGCAACCATGGCTGGGCAGAGCTCTGTGCCATGCCCTCTCTGTCCCCAGAGTTCCACAACCTCTCTGTCCACAGGTGCAGTGGCTGGAGCAGCAGGTGGCAAAACGCAGGACCAAGAGAGACGTTTTCATGGAGCCCACAGACCCCAAGTTCCCTCAGCAGTGGTACCTGGTGAGTGCCAGGCAGGGCAGGGAGCTGCAGAGTTGTGACAGGAACGGGATCCATGCCCCTGCCTGTCTGTGTCTTGGGCACAAGCCTGATCTCCATGCAGGGAGCTGTGTGCATGTGGTCCAGGCACAGCCTGGGGCTCTGTCTCATTTCAGAGTGGCTCCTCGGGTGGCCATGCCCAGCTCTCTGTGCCCAGTCCCTGGGGTCTTCTTGTCCCTGTGGCCCACTGAGCAGGGTGAGGGGCAGCCAGGAAGTGTCTGGGCAGACCCCACCGTGGTGCCAGACATGGGCACAGCTCCTATTGCCAGGACTTTTTTTGCAGTACAATACCAACCAGCGGGACCTGAACGTGCGCCAGGCCTGGGCGCAGGGCTACACGGGCAAGGGCATCGTGGTCTCCATCCTGGATGATGGAATTGAGAAGAACCACCCTGACCTGGAGGCCAATTATGTAAGTGTGGGTGATGCTACAGGGCAGTGTGCCACAGAAACCTGCCTGGGCTGCCCTGAAGCTGCCTGGCACAGGGCTCCTGCCTGCCCTGGTGGGATGTGGAGGAAAGTGGTGGAGGTGCATCTGGAGCCTGCTCCCCCTGCTCAGCTCAGCTCAGCCCCAGGGCAGGGAGCACAGGCGTGGCCCCAGGGTGGTGGGGCTTGGTGAGCCTGGTGGATGGTCTCTGACTGCCAGATCTGCCTTTCAGGATCCAGGGGCCAGCTTTGACGTCAATGACCAGGACCCAGACCCACAGCCCCGCTACACGCAGATGAATGACAACAGGTGAGGCAAGTTCAGAGCAGCAGAGCCCAGCCACAGCAGAGATTGGGTGGCAGCACCAGCCCACAGCATTGCTGGAGGAGCAGGAACATACTTCTGCCCCATGGAGCAACCCCCTGCCTCCTGTTCTGATAGATCAGCATCCTTTGGGACTGCTCAATGCCAGCATGGGCCATTCAGTCCCCCCAGCTCTGGAGCAGAGGAGGGATGGAGGAGCCCCACGGGGCCTCTCTCGGTGTGGGAAGGAAGGGAGGCAGCCTGGGTGCTGGTCCCTATGGCTATGGCTGGTGCCCAGCCCCACACTCATGCCCTGTCTGAGCACTCTTGGTCCTGTTTGAACTGCAGACACGGCACACGCTGCGCTGGGGAAGTTGCTGCGGTGGCAAACAACGGTATCTGTGGTGTTGGCGTGGCTTACAACGCCAGGATTGGAGGTGGGTGCCCCCTGTCCTGTGCCAGCCTGTATGGGTGCCCTGTAGCCAGCAGGAGTGGGCTGTGCTGGGGGTCTTAGTGCTGCTGGCCAAGGCAGGCCTGCAGTGGCTGGTGGCATGGGGTGGCTGTGGTGGCCAGAGGGCCCTTGCCATTGGCACAGCTGCCCTGAGGCCACCCTGCCCTATGGCCACCCTGCCCTATGGCCACCGTGCCCCGTGACATCTGCTCTCTGGCCCTAGGTGTGCGCATGCTGGATGGGGAGGTGACTGATGCTGTGGAGGCCCATTCACTAGGTCTCAATCCCAACCACATCCACATCTACAGTGCCAGCTGGGGCCCTGAGGATGATGGCAAGACAGTGGATGGCCCTGCCCGGCTGGCAGAGGAGGCTTTCTTCCGTGGGGTCAACCAGGTGAGCTGACCCGTGGCTCAGGTGGAGCTCCTGGCCCCTTCCCCTGCTCTGCTGGCCCTGGCTGCTCTCCTGGCACTCCCACAGTGTCTTCCAGTCCAGCTCCAGGATCAGGCTCTGTTGGTTTTTCCTGTTCTTCCTGCAGGGTGGCTCTGAGTCAGGGCTCCTCCTTTGCTGCTTATCCCTGTTCTCTCCTTGCTTTCCAAAGACCTGTGCTCCTGCCTGGCTCTGTGCCAGGCCCTCCATTGCCCTACCCCTTCTCCCTGTGCTGTCCCTGCTTGCTGTCAGCCTTGGCCAAGTCACTGGTTGGGATGTTCTGCTGAGCTCCTGCAGTGCTGCAGGTCCCATGCAGGCTGTCAACCTGGGTGACTCTCCAGTGGGAAAGATATTGGCTGGTGAAAGCCCCGCTTGAGTGAGGCCTCCTCTTACCCTCAACACTGACCTCTCAGAGCAGTCCCCGTAGCTTTGGCAGAGGGGTCTGGGCACCCTCGGTAGGCACAGCAGTGGTGAGGAGTGGCAGTGCTGGGTGCCCAGGCTGGCAGCTGTGACCGGTGGTGTCCCTGTCCCCCAGTGTCCCAGCTGCATCTGCTCCATCTTTCCCACTCCAGCTACAGGAGCCCCGGGGCTGGCACTGTTGGCTTGTCTCCAGATCCAGCCCTCACCCTGCCTCTGTCACCAGGGCCGAGGGGGATTGGGCTCCATCTTCGTCTGGGCATCTGGGAACGGGGGCCGCGAGCACGACAGCTGCAATTGTGACGGTTACACCAACAGCATCTACACCCTGTCCATCAGCAGCACCACGCAGTACGGCAACGTGCCCTGGTACAGCGAGGCCTGCTCCTCCACCCTGGCCACCACCTACAGCAGTGGCAACCAGGACGAGAAGCAGATTGTGAGTTGGGGCTGTGGGTCCCTGGGGACAGGATGCTCTGTGACCTGTGGGGATCCCTCTGAGAGCTGAGCTGCTCTGGTGCTGGGAGCAGGGCTAGTCCTGGCTGCCACCCCCGGGTCACTCCTGGGGCTTGAGTTTGAGGGGAAGATCATGAGTGGCCCCAGAACAGTGGCTCTGCCTCACCTCTCATGCCCTTTGTGGGGACATCAAGAGCCCCCAGGCCAGCTCCTGGACATGGCTGGTGCCTGCAGCACCCACCCTGGTGCTCCTCCTTGCAGGTGACCACTGACCTTAGGCAGAAATGCACCGAATCACACACGGGGACGTCAGCCTCGGCGCCGCTGGCTGCCGGCATCATCGCCCTTGCCCTGGAAGCCAAGTAAGGGCCTGGGGAGTGGGGCTGGGGCAGCTGCACAGGGCAGGGACCCGCCTGGGGCCGTTCCCTGAGCACCGCATCTCCCTGCAGCAAGAACCTGACCTGGCGGGACATGCAGCACCTGGTGGTGCAGACCTCGAAGCCCTCTCACCTCAATGCCAACGACTGGGTTACCAATGGCGTTGGCCGCAAAGGTACCGGGGGGCTAGGGACAGGCTAGGTGCTGGGGAGGAGCAGCCAGCAGCCCTGGGGGCAAAGGCACACATCCCCACTGGTGTTCTGTGGCCCCAGGAGCAGTGCTGACCACCTCTCTGCCCACAGTCAGCCACTCCTACGGCTATGGCCTGCTGGATGCCGGTGCCATGGTGAACCTGGCCAAGAACTGGACCACAGTGGGACCTCAGCGGAAGTGTGTCATTGATGTCCTCACGGAGCCAAAGTAAGGGCCAGTGAGCTGAGGAGGGCATTGCCCGGTAGCTGCCTGTGCACGGTCCCACACAGGAGCCCTAGTGCCTTAGGGTCCAAGGCAGGGAGTGGAAGGATCTTGGGTGCTGAGACGCCCCAAGAGCCCGACCATCCTCCCAGGAGAGCTCTGGGGGAGCTGCCGTCAGCCATCTAGCACTGAGGTCAGCTGCTGAGCCTGCTGGCTCTGGCCGGGCTGGGCACTGTGGTTTGGGAGCCACCAGCAGAAGTCATCCTGGACAGAGGGGTTTTTCAGGGGTGGACAGAAGCTCCTTTTTCTCCTGCTTGGCTGCTGCCACCACAACACAACATGTGCTGAGTCTCATGTGCAGCAGGGATGCTCCCTGGGGGCCCTGGGGGTGGGAGCATCCCAGGGCACAGAGAAGGCCGGGGCTAGGCTCTGCCTGCTGCACCTCCACTGTCCCCTGGGACCAGCCCTGCCCATCCAGGGCAGGCACTTCTTGTGAAATTAAGGATGGCTGAGCCTGTAATGTCCCCAGTCATGCCAGGCAGGGTGGAGTCAGCTCTGTGGTGGGTGAAGAAAGGTCCCATTCAGGGCCGGCACAGAGAAGCACTGGGGAGATGTGTCCCTGGGCTGGGCGCAGTCCCACTCTTGTCTCTGCTGGCAGGGACATTGGGAAGCGCCTGGAGGTGCGGCGGAAGGTGGATGCCTGCCTGGGGAAAGCCAACTACATCAGCCGTCTGGAGCACGCACAGGCACGGCTGACGCTGTCCTACAACCGACGTGGGGACTTGGCCATCCACCTCGTCAGTCCCATGGGCACCCGCTCCACCCTGCTTGCTGCCAGGTAGGTGCCGGGCTCTGAGGTGCTGGACTGGCACTGGGGGTCTGCAGGACACCAGCAGCCACCTCTTGCCCCTCCTTGCCCAGGCCCCATGACTTCTCAGCTGATGGCTTTAATGACTGGGCCTTCATGACAACACACTCGTGGGACGAGGACCCCTCCGGGGAGTGGGTGCTGGAGATTGAGAACACCAGCGATGCCAACAACTATGGTAGGGCTGGGCTGACCTTGCACCCCTGAGCCTTGCATGGGAGTGGGAGCAGTGCAGGCTCCCAGAATCCCCCTCCCCAGGCCAAGGGGCTGGTGGCACCTTGGGTACTTTGCTGGACCTGGCTGTGGGAGAGGCTGGAGTTGGACATGTGGGGAGGGGATGTGGCTGCTCCAGGGGGGGTGAGGGTCAGGGTCTGGGGCAGCAGGTGCCCTCCCTGCCAGCTGAACTGAATCCCTCCTGCCCTGTGGGCAGCCCTTTACAGGGGCCATGGTTCCATGTCAGGGGCTCCAGGCAATGGGCACAGCCCCAGTGCCCCCTGAAAACCCTGAGTGGTGCAAGCCCCCTCCCCGTGCCTGTCCCATGTGCAGGCAGTGTCCCTTGTGGTCCTCACCCCTGTGGTGCCCCCAGTGGTCCTCACCCCGTGTGGTTGCAGGCACACTGACCAAGTTCACGCTCGTGCTGTATGGGACGGCCACCGACTCCCCCAGCCTCTCCAACCAGCTGGAGAGCAGTGGCTGCAAGACCCTGACCCCCAGCCAGACCTGCGTGGGTGAGTGTGGGGCTTGTGGGGTGGGGATGGGGGCACAGGCAGCCCCCTGCCCATGCCAACCCCCTGCCCATGCTGACCCTGCCCTTCCTGCAGTCTGTGAGGAGGGGTACTACCTGCACCAGAAGAGCTGCCTGAAGCACTGCCCTCCCGGCTTCGCACCTGGCATCCAGAGCACCCACTACAACCTGGAGAACAGTGTGGAGCCCATCACACCCCACCTCTGCCTGCCCTGCCACCCCTCCTGTGCCACCTGTGTTGGGCCCGGCCCCAACCAGTGCCTGACCTGCCCCGCACACTCCCACTTCAGCAGCCTAGACCTCTCCTGCTCCCACCAGACGCAGAGCAGCCGCGCGTCCCCTGCCCTGACCGACAGCGAGGGGCTGGCTGAGCCCCCTGCTTCAGCCAACCTGCCCGTCCTCATTGCCAGCCTCAGCTGTGTCCTCATCGTGGTCATCTTTGTCACTGTCTTCCTGGTGCTACAGGCGCGCTCAGGCTTCAGCCTGCGGGGCGTGAAGGTCTACGCCCTGGACAGTGGGATCATCTCCTACAAGGGGCTCCCCTCTGACATCTGGCAGGAGGAGGGTCCCTCGGAGTCGGATGGTGAGGAGAACGAAGCCCGCAGCGAGAGGACTGCCTTCATCAGAGACCAAAGTGCCCTTTGATGAGCCCTCCTGCCCCTCCCTCCTCCCTGCCCAGCACCGTGGGCCCGGGGCAGGTGAGGCCGAGGGGCCCCGGACTCTGCCCCTGTCCCCCTCCCACACCGCAGCAGCCGAGGGCTCCCCCCCAGCCAACACCATATCTTGGCCCCAGCCTCAGCTGCTGGGCACAGCCCTGCCAGCACCATCCCCAGCACCACAACCTGCATCCTGCACCATCTCTCTTGGCCCCCACGTCCATCCTGTGCCCCCCAAGGGGTGTTTGATGGCAGCGGGGCCCTGGCACTCACTGCCCCTGCACTGGCAGCCATATCTCTGCTGCAGGCGGCTGCTGGGGGTCACACAAGTTCCCCAGGGCAGGCAGCCCGTGGAGTCCCTGGGTGCTGGTTGCTCAGGCCAGGACAGGGGCAACTCTGCCCAGAGCCTGGGACGTGCTCTGCCCACTGGGGCTGAGTCCACCCCTGGCATGGCCCACCCTCTGCAATGGAGGCACCCGCAAGGCTCTGCCAGTGTCCTGGGTCCCCACCGCCTCCCCGGGGCCCTGTCTGCCTGCACCGTGCCCTTCAACAGCAATAATGGCCGGGCCTCCGCTGCCCACAGAGCGGGGGGCAGGGCAGCGCCTTCCCCTGCGCCCGAGATTCGGCCCCAGGCACGGGCAGGGACCCCCTCGCACAACCCCTGCCCCGGCTCTCCCACCCCCCGTCTTGCCCCCGGCAGGGCTGTGCCGCTGCTGGCCGGGGGATCGTGCCCGTTCTGCCTGTGCTGGGCAGAGCCCGGCGCCCCTGCGGCCCCAGCCCCCCGACGTGCCTTGCCCCCATTTGGTGACAATCCGTTCTGCTCCCCGCTGGAGCTCCTGCCCTCGCCGCTCCCTTCCCGCGGGCTGGGGGCCGGTGCCACAGCCCCCTTGCCGTCCGCATACCGGGGCCGTGGCACGGGCACCCACCAGCCCCGTGCCAGCGCTGGCTCTGGCCCACTAAGGACGGAGCTGCCGGCCGGGGGCCACAGGACTATTTTTCTATAATAACTTTTTTTGGTGCACAGTAATTTTTTCTCGTAATTTAATCAGCCGGGAGCTGCCTCCTGAGCCTGTTTTTAATTTAATGGATGTGGATATAACGCTAGAGAGACTGAGTTATTAAATGTTCAGAACTATGCAAACCAGCTCCACTGCCTGTGCTCTGTGTCCCACGGCCGGGATCTGCTGGGGATCCGGGACCAGACCACCTCCCCCCCCCCAGCTCCCCCTTACAGCCAGAACCGGACCTGGGATTGCACTGGGACAACCCCTGCGTGCCACGGCCAGCTCTGGCAGAGCCCACCCGAGCCCCCCGCAGGGTGCCAGACCCCAGGAGGGTGCTGCTGGCTCCTGCTGCTCTCTGCGCGGTGGCCATGGTGGCTTTCTGCGGTCAGGACCGAGGTCCCTGCAGTCTGCAAGCTGCTCGGGCGCTTCTTGCCGGCATCTTCCTTTTTCGTGGGTCTGGGCCCCTGCCGCCCCTCGGCTCCGTGGGTCCGGGCTGGCAGCTGCTGCGACAGGGGTCCAGGGCCGGGCTGCGGGAGTGGGGTCCTGCTGTGCAGCGGGCGGAGGGCAATGCTGGCTGCCGAACGGGAACAGAGGATGTGAAACTGGGTGAGATGAGGTGCGGCTGCCGCAACCTTCCTGCTGCCGGCTGCGCTCGGGGTTTCCAGGGAAGGGGATTTAAGCTGCGCTCGTCCAAAGCTTCGCATCACAGTCCTGACCGTCCTGGTACTGCAGGGGGATGCAGCCCTCGCCCCACGCCCCAGCCCCAGGTTTGGATGTCTCCCACCAGCTGTGCCCGGTGTCTCTGGTGCGCCTGGAGCAGGCAGGAGGGCTCCTGTGCTGCCTGGGGGTGCTGGGGGTGTCGGAGGCATGCTGATGGTGCAGAGGAGCCCTTCGGCCCGGCTTGCAAACCCCTCGCTAAGCTCATGGCAATTCCGCAGGTGTCTGTGCAGCCGGAGGGCTGCTGGGAGCATCTGCAGCGCGGAGCTGCCCCCACCCGCTAATGAGCTCTGAAAAGCGCCTTTCCGAGGGAGCCTCAGCAGCACCGAGGGCTCCGGGGAGCTGGATGGGGCACAGAGGGCACAGTGGCAGACCCTGGCTGTGCCATGCCATGCCATGCCATTGTGCTGCTCCTTGGTGTCACCACCCGAATATTTCTCAGCCCTGGGAAGGCAAATCAGCAGCACTCCATTTGACATGGTTTCTTACCTCAGCTTCCTCCAAAAGTGGAATGAACTCAGCTGTGTCCCACAGGGGACCGTTGCCCCTGGGGGCTGCCGACCACAGAGCAGGGGCTCAGCATGGCCCCCTTCTGTGGGGCTGTTTGCAGCCTACGGGACCCACTGAGGGCCCCACCCCAGCTCTTGCAGCCTCTTAGGGACAAAGAGAAGTGGGGGACAGGCAGGACGGGGCACAACTGTAGGGGCTTTGCCGGGTGAAACCCCTGCAGGGATGGGTGGGACACAGCCAGGGCAAGGAGGATCCTGGTGGTGCCAGGACTCTGAATGAGGTGGTTGGTGGGGCTGGGGGCTGCCCATGGGAGGCAGGGCCTTGTGCTGGCGTCGGCCCCAAGTACGGGAACTGGCAGGGAGGGGAGGAAGGGCAGGAAATCTCGCAATGGCTGTACGGTCAGCACCGGGTTTCCTGTTCCTCTCCAGGAGACGGAGTTGCACCAGGTCCAGACTGCGCCAGCCTTGATCCCAGGAGGACGCCAGCACCAGCCCTGTGGTGGGAACCTCGCAGCAGACACAGGTTGGAGGGGCCGTGCCCCAGCAAGGCCCTGGCAGGGGCAGGGGAACCTTTGTGGGCCTGGGGGTGGTCTCAGCCCTGTCCCTCTGCGGGGTTGCGGGTTGTGCCAGGGGCCATCTTGCCCTTTGCAGGGATGTGCCCTAACACCCTCCTGCTCCTGCTGCACCCTTGCCAAGGTGGGGAGGGGTCTCTGTGACCCCAGCCAGGGCCTGTTTGGCCCCCACCAGCCATGCTGGGGTCCTGGGTGCTGAGACTTGTCCAGGCTCACCACCCTGTACCCCTCCTGCCGGCTTCCCACCCATGTGGTAGCCCTGGGAGTACCCCTGTTCCTGGCTGACCTTGCCAGTGAGTAGAACAGGGTCAGAGCTGCTGGATGGTGCCTGGGCCGGGGAGTATGGGGGGGCAGAGAGGCTGTGATGCCCTCAGAGGCAGCCCCACTGTGGGCAAAGATGCTGTCACTGTTTCTGACCCTAGGCTTCCTCCTCCCACGCAGAGTCCCCAGGGGCCCTGGCTGTCGTGGGGCTACTGGCTACTTTTACTGCGCTGCGGCAGGCGTGGGGCTTGGAGGGCTGTGCCCCCCACCCGGGCACCATGTCCTGCTGAGGGGGCAATGTGGCAGGAGGGTGCAGGGTACGCAGCCCCACTCAGGATCTGCTGTCGCTCCACAGTCTCCCCCGGCCCAGGACAGTGGGGCCATGGGCTTTGGCCCAGAGCTGTGGAGCCCGCAAGGGCACAGCGCGCTGCTGCGGCTGCAGGACGGGGAGCTGCGGCTGCTGGAGCTGATGAAGAAGTGGATGTCACAGCGTGCCAAGAGCGACCGGGAGTATGCAGGGATGCTACACCACATGTTCTCACAGCTGGAGAAGCAAGAGGGCTATGGGCAGCTCCGCACCGGCGACTACAGCAGCCAGATCGGGGAGGTAGCGATGGCCCAGGGTGAGCTCAGTGCAGGGTGGTAGTGGGGGCAGCTGTCCCTGACACCCTGTCCCCACAGTCCTGGTGGGTGCTGGCGAACCGGACCGAGTTGTTGAGCCAGATCCTGCGGCGACACGCTGAGGAGCTGAGCGCAGGGCCACTGGCCAAGCTGAGCCTTCTCATCCGTGACAAGCAGCAGCTCCGCAAGGCCTTCAGCGAGCGGTGGCAGCAGCTCAGCCAGGAGTACACGCGGGTACGTGGGTGCCAGGGGGCAGCGGCGGGCCCAGCCTGGCCTGGCCTCCCTGACAGCATCTACTCCCCCAGACCACGCATCAGGAGATGGAGAAGCTAAAGGCACAGTACCGCAGCCTGGCTCGTGACAGCGCCCAGGCCAAGCGCAAGTACCAGGAGGCCAGCAAAGGTGCCTGCCAGCCTGTCCCCTGCCTGCTGTGTCCCTGCCCTGGGACCCTGTCCCAGACAGCCCCCAGCCCCTTCCCTGTGATGGGACCAGCGGTGGTGGGTGTTTTTTTCCATGGCCTCTCCCTCCAGACAAGGAGCGGGACAAGGCGAAGGAGAAGTATGTGCGCAGCCTTTGGAAGCTCTATGCCCTGCACAACCAGTATGTGCTTGCTGTGCAGGCAGCCGCGCTCCACCACCACCACCACTACCAACGGGCACTGCCTACCCTCCACCAGTCCCTCTACAGCCTGCAGCAGGAGATGGTCCTCATCCTGTAAGAACACTGCCTGCCCCACATCCCACTGCCTGCCCTGTTGTCCCTCTGCTCATCCCTGGGTATAGCTGCTGTGCTCCCTCCTCCTGCCAAAGTCTCTGCCCCATCAGCTTTACCCTTCACAGTGATGTCCTGCTGCCATCTCAATGGTGCTACAGTGCCACCAGAAATGTGGGGATTGGCCAGCCCAGGCTGCAGTGCCAAGGCAGGGGTGGTGGCACCTAGCCTCGGGGACCCTGGGCATGGGAGACCAGCTGCCCCCAGCGTCTGCATCCCTGCAGGAAGGAGATCCTCGAGGAGTACTACAGCATCAGCAGCCTGGTGCAGGAGGATGTGCTAGCCCTGCATGAGGAAATTGCCAGTGCCATCCAGGCCATCAACCCGGCCACCGAGTACAGTGGCTTCATCCAGAGCCACAGGTATGGCCCCACGCAGCCGCAGCCCCTCTGCTGGTGTCTGGCACAGGGCAGGGGGGAGGCAGAGCCATGCTGGGTGCCCGCAGGTACAGCTCCGAGGTACCACCGGCTGTGTCGTTTGACGAGAGCTTGCTGGAGGAGACGGAGAGCCTGGAGCCAGGGCAGCTGCAGCTGAACGAACTGACTGTCGAGAGCGTCCAGCACTCGTGAGCGGGGTCGGGCCGCGGGCAGGGGCTGCTGCTGCGGGCAGCACGGCTCGGTGCCCACAGGCACGCGTGTCTTCGGCAGCCTGACGTCCATCGAAGAGGAGCTGTCAGCCGCCACCGAGGCCGTGAACAGCAAGGAGCAGCGGGTACGGGAGCTGCAGGCGGAGATCCGGAGCGAGGAGCAGGGCCGGAGCCCCGGGGAGCGGTGAGGAGCAGGGGGCGGGGGGCTAGGGCCGGGGGCGGCAGGGGCTGACCGCCCTGTCCTCTCACCAGACTGCACTTGCTGGGCAAGCGTCAGGAGCTGCAGGAGGCTCACCAGCAACTGGAGAGCTGCCTCTGTGCTCAGGACAAGCTGCGGGCACAGCGGGACCTGCTGGCCGGGAAGCTGGGAGAGCTAGGGGCTGGGGAACCCCTGCCCACCCTACCTCTGCTTGAGGACCGGCAGTCTGTGTCCTCCACGGTGAGTCCTGCCTTCCTCGCCGGGCGGGGCCATGGTGGGCTGTGGTGGCCCCTCACCCAGCGCCAAGCTCTCATCTCCCCCCAGGAGCAGGAGCGGAGTGGGCCCACTGCACTGGAGACCCTCAAGAACCACATCTCGGGCATCTTCAGCCCCAAGTTCTCAGTGAGTTCCTGGGCACCTCCAGCCACCCTGCCCTTCCACTTAGCTGCCTTGCCCAAGCCCCCTCCCCTCTGTGCCCCAGTCTCTCCAGCCTCTGCTCCGGGTATCACTGCTGCCCCCACTGCCGACATGACGGGGAGGGCATGGCTGTGCTCAGCCCGTCTCCATCCAGCTGCCACCGCCCGTGCCCCTGATCCCGGAGGTGCAGAAGCCGCTGTGCCAGCAGGTCTGGTACCACGGGGCCATCCCGCGCTCGGAGGTGCAGGAGCTGCTGAGCTGCAATGGGGATTTCTTGGTGCGGGAGAGCCAGGGCAAGCAGGAGTATGTGCTCAGCGTGCTGTGGGATGGGCAGCCCCGCCACTTCATCATCCAAGCTGCCGACGTGAGTGACAGTGGGGGGGCACAGGGCTGGGAGTGACCCTGTGGGGTCCGTGCAGGTCACAGCTCCATCTGGGCGCCCACGGGGTGCCGTGTGAGTGCAGCATGAGGTCGTGTGTGCCTGTCCTTGCACGGGGCAGGTGTGGAACCTGGGGTGCAAGCCTGGCGTGGTGTGTGTGAGCACCTGCTTGTGTTGAGTTTCCTTTGCCCAATGTGCCAGAACGTCCTGTGCCATGTGCCTGCAACCACACTCACCCACGTGTGCCCACCAGCCTCCCTGAGCACACCCTTCAGCCTCTCCTCTCTGCAGGGCATGTACCGGCTGGAGGGGGAAGGCTTGCCCACCATCCCACTGCTCGTGGAGCACCTCCTGCAGAACCAGCAGCCCATCACCCGCAAGAGTGGCATTGTCCTGGCTCGGGCTGTGCCCAAGGTGGGGAGGGGGACAAGCTCCCTGCGCAGGGGCCAGCCCTGCCTGGGCCCTGCCGCAAGCAGCTTCTGCAGCCAGATGGGGCGGCTCAGCCCTTGCGGGGGGGGGGGGGGGGGGGGGCCCGGGGGCTGGGAACCCCCTTCTGGGTGCCCTGAGAGAGAAGGTGAGGAGCAGGAGTATGTGGGCCTGGGGATACTGGGGTTTGGCTCACTGCCCTCGATGTCTGCCCACTGCAGGACAAATGGGTGCTCAACCATGAGGATGTGCTGCTGGGGGAGCGCATTGGCCGGGTGAGTTGGGGGGGCTCAAGTCCTTCTTAGCGTGGGGTCTGCAGCAGGGGCACACGGGGCTGCCCATAGGGTCTGCAGGAGGGGGGTTGCCTCAGGCCATGCTGAGGAAAGCTGGGCCAGCACACCCTTGTTCTTTGGCAGGGTAACTTTGGGGAGGTGTTCAGTGGCCGCCTGCGTGCTGACAACACCCCTGTGGCTGTGAAATCCTGCCGGGAAACCCTTGCACCTGAACTCAAGGCCAAGTTCCTGCAGGAAGCCAGGTCTGTTTATCCACAGAGCTTATCCCAGCCTGTCTGTCCATTCTCAGGACCTGGGGCTGCTCAAACCCTGCTGGACTGCAGCATCCTAGTGCTGAGGGCCGTGTCCCCCGGATGGCCCGGCAGAGAGTACTGGAGGTAGTCCCTTGCTCAGAGTGCCCTTCTATGTTCCTGCAGGATCCTCAAGCAGTACAACCACCCAAATATTGTCCGACTGATTGGCGTCTGCACCCAGAAGCAGCCCATCTACATTGTCATGGAGCTGGTGCAGGGTGAGCAGCCCCATCCTGCAGCTCTGGCCTTACCAGGAGGGTGGGCAGTGTGAAGGTGTGTGAGCTGGCCATGACTTGCCAGGGCAGCCGCCAGCCAGCTCCTCTGTCCTGGGTGCAGGGGGCGACTTCCTCAGCTTCCTGCGCTGTGAGGGGCCCCATCTGCGGGTGAAGGAGCTGATCAAGATGACAGAGAATGCTGCTGCCGGCATGGAGTACCTGGAGAGCAAGCACTGCATCCACAGGTGGGCTTTGGCACGGGCAGGTGCCAGGCTGGGGTCAGCCCCCCCCCGCCTTTCCTGCCGCCTGTCCTATGCCAGGTGGAGGCCCCTGGGGACAGCTAGGAGTGCAGCTTATGGCTCTGGGCTGTCCCAGGGACCTGGCTGCTCGTAACTGCCTGGTGACGGAGAAGAATGTCCTGAAGATCAGTGACTTTGGGATGTCACGGGAAGAGGAGGATGGCATCTATGCCTCCACTGGGGGCATGAAGCAGATCCCTGTCAAGTGGACTGCCCCTGAAGCACTCAATTATGGTATGGGATGGAACTAGAGGCACAGCAGGGAGCCAGGAGTCCAGGGAGGCAGAGACGCCAGGGCACCCTGGCTCTCATGAGGGTAGGCACAGCCAGGGCAGCAGTGCCATGGGTATCCCCAGCCACCAGCATCTCTCCTGCCCCATATTCCCAGGCCGTTACAGCTCCGAGAGTGATGTCTGGAGCTTCGGGATCCTGCTGTGGGAAGCTTTCAGCCTGGGTGGTGTCCCCTACGCCAACCTCAGCAACCAGCAGACACGGGAGGCGGTGGAGCAGGGTAGGGGACATGGCTGGGGTCTGGCTCTCAAGGGTGGTGGGCCCAGCACTGTGGAACCGTGAACATGGGATGGGGCTGTGAGGGGCAGGCGGCCATGTCCCCCTCCCTGTCACCCCCCAGGCGTGCGGCTGGACCCCCCTGAGCAGTGCCCTGAGGAGGTGTACCGGCTGATGCAGCGGTGCTGGGAGTACGACCCCCGCAAGCGGCCCAGCTTCGGCACCATTCACCAGGACCTCACCGCCATCCGCAAGAGGCACCGGTGAGGGTGGGCGGCAGGCTGAGCTCAGGGGTAGCTCCGCAAGCCCCGGATCCCTCCCGGCGTCTGTCACTGTCCCAGGGCCTGTGGGGCGGCCGGGTACAGCTGTGCCCCCTCACCCCCCCACCCCCGTCCTACTTCGCTTAAGTCCCCTGCACGCCCCGGGGACGCAGCACCCGCAGCTCCTGCCGGGCTTTGTCCTGTGTAATAAAGAAATGAGCTTTGCAGCACCGTGTCTGTGGGGCAAAGGGGGCACAGACCCCGGGTGGGCCAGAGGGACAATGCACCCGTCCTGCACCAGAACAGGGCACACCGGGATGGCGCACCGGGACCGAGCTCACCGCGACAGGGCTCACTGATACCTCGACCCAGCCCCTGGAAGAGGAGGATACAGTCCCGCCCCGTTCGGCCCCGGGGGCTCGGGGGTGACGTCTGCCGGTGCCGCCCCCAGTACCGCCCTGCAGCGCTGCCCGGCCGAGCCGCCCCCCGGTCCGGCCCTGGGGCGGGGCGGCGGGCGGGGTTTGGCCCACCAAGGCAGCGGCAGCCGGCGGGCCCGGGGCGGGCGGTGTGAGGAACCGGGCTGGGCAGCGGAGCCGCCTCGGGTAAGAGCAGCGCGGTCCTGGCCCCCCCGGTGCCCCCCGCGCACAGCATCGGTCCGCCCTGCTCGCTGCGGCTGCCGCGGCCTTTTCCGGCCCGACCCGGCTGTAAAATACCCGGATCCGGATTAAGCGAAGTAGGACGCGGGGGGGTCGGTGGTGAGGGGCAGCGGGGCTGGGGGGTGGTCAGGGGCCGGGCTGGGCTGCGCGATTCAGGGGCCCCGCAGGGCTCAGCCCGGGAGGCACCGTCCCCTCCTATCCTGTCCCGTACGCCCCCGTCCTCTATTTCCCCTCTTGTCCCCTCCTGTCCTGTCCGTCCCTGTCCTCTCCGGCCGCACCTCCCCTGGCCCTGGCCCCGGCGGGCAGTATCAGTGTCACCGCTTTGCCCCGGTCCAGGTCCATCCCTGCAGCCCTCCGGGATGAAGCTGAAGAAGCAGGTGACAGTCTGCGGAGCTGCCATCTTCTGCGTGGCCGTCTTCTCCCTCTACCTGATGCTGGACCGGGTGCAGCACGACCCCACACGCCACCAGAGTGGAGGCAACTTCCCCCGGGTGAGTGGCTGCCAGGGGGCGAGTGGGGGCCAGAGGGACACAGCTTCTGGCAAAGGGAAGCAGATGACACCACGGCCTCTGTGTCCCCCAGAGCCAGATCTCGGTGCTGCAGAACCGCATCGAGCATCTGGAGCAGCTGCTGGAGGAGAACCACGAGATCATCAGCCACATCAAGGACTCGGTGCTGGAGCTGACGGCATATGCCAAGGGGCAGCCGGCGGTGCCCCACCACACGCCCAATGGCTCCTGGTTGCTGCCTCCCGAGGGTCGCCCCAGCTTCCTCTCCGTCTCCCCGCAGGACTGCCAGTTTGCCCTGGGGGGCAAGGGCCAGAGCCCAGACCTGCAGGTGAAGAGCCAGCATCCAGCCCAGCTGCTCGGGCCCTACCCCTGCCAGTGCCAGGGGTCCCTACCAGGCATCTCCAGGGGGCCTGGCCCTGCTTCTCTGGGGGTTTCTCAATCTGGTGCCTGCCCCCTGAGCCCTGTCTCTCCCCTGGCAGATGATGGCTGTGTACTCCCTGCTGCCCTTTGACAACCAGGATGGTGGTGTGTGGAAGCAGGGCTTCGATATCACCTATGAGCCCAATGAGTGGGACACGGAGCCACTGCAGGTGTTTGTGGTGCCGCACTCCCACAACGACCCAGGTGAGCAGGGGAGGGGGAGGCCAAGCCCAGCCCTTGCCACCTTACACTCTGGCAGGGAGGGCTGGACCCCTGCAGTGACCCCCACATGTGCTGGCAGGCTGGATCAAGACCTTTGACAAGTACTACTATGACCAGACGCAGCACATCCTCAACAGCATGGTGCTGAAGATGCAGGAGGACCCGCGCCGGCGCTTCATCTGGTCTGAGATCTCCTTCTTTTCCAAGTGGTGGGACAACATCAGCACCCAGAAGCGGGCTGCAGTGAGGAGGTATGGCGTCTGCCTGGCCCTGCTGCCCGGCGTGATCCTTGCCTGCTATGCCCATGGGGCATGTTGGGAAGATGAGGGCTGCCCTGGCTGTGTCTGTGGGCTCTGCCTGCTCACCCGCGGGTGTCCTTGAATGGCCTCCGATCCCTGGGGAGGCTGGAAGCATAGGAGAGGGGCAACATGGGCTGCAGGGCACAGTGGAGGGGTCTGTGTAGGGCTGGGCTCTGGCTGGGGTCCCAGCCAGTGCAGTCCTGCAGGGGGTCTGTCTGTGTGGGGACACGGGAGGCACTGGGGTGCAGAGGTAGTGATGGGACCCAGGTGGCTCAAGATGGGGAAGGCTCTGCCCTGGACACAGGGCTCTGCTTGGAGCTGGTCTCAGCTCGTATGTCCCCCATGCAGGCTGGTTGGCAATGGGCAGCTGGAGATGGTGACGGGTGGCTGGGTGATGACTGATGAAGCCAATTCCCACTACTTTGCCATGATCGACCAGCTGATTGAGGGGCACCAGTGGCTGGAGAAGAACATTGGTGAGAGCTGGCGGGATGCTGGGCAGGAGGGGCAGGGTGCTGGCAGGGGATTCTGTCTTCTGCTCACAGGAGATGATGGTTCTCTGTGTCCTCAGGTGTGACGCCTCGCTCAGGCTGGGCTGTTGACCCCTTTGGGTACAGCTCCACCATGCCGTACCTGCTGAAGCGTTCCAACCTGACAGCCATGCTCATCCAGCGTGTGCACTATGCCATCAAGAAGCACTTCGCAGCCACCCAAAACCTGGAGTTCATGTGGAGACAGACCTGGGGTAAGGGGCTGCTATGGGGTGATTGCACCAGGGTGGGTGGCAGCAGGGAACAGCTAGCAGCTGCTTTCCTGTATGTCTGGTGAGCTGAGTTCCAGGAAGAAAACACCTGTGGTGACTCCTCGACCACCCCAGCATGCTGGGGGAGGCTGCTGGGCTCTCTGGGCTCCTAGCCACTGAGCCTGTGTGCCAAGTCAGCTCTGCCCCAGCATCCATCCTCCTGCCCACCTCCTTGGGGAACAGCATGGGACAGTCCTTGCTGGTGCTGATCTGTCCTTGGCCCTGCAGACACAGATGCCAGCACAGACATCTTCTGCCACATGATGCCCTTCTACAGCTATGATGTGCCCCACACCTGTGGGCCAGACCCCAAGATCTGCTGCCAGTTCGACTTCAAGCGCCTGCCAGGGGGAAGGATCAACTGCCCCTGGAAGGTGCCCCCCCGAGCCATCAACGACGCCAATGTGGCGGAGCGGTGAGTGCTGCCGGGGCAGAGGAGAGTGGCTCTGGGCCCCATGGCTCTGCAGCCATCCTGATGGCCTGGCCCCCCCGGCAGAGCCCACCTGCTGCTGGACCAGTACCGCAAGAAGTCCAAGCTGTACCGCAGCAAGGTGCTGCTGGTGCCCCTGGGAGATGATTTCCGCTATGACAAGCCGCAGGAGTGGGATGCTCAGTTCCTCAACTACCAGCGCATCTTTGACTTCCTCAACTCCCAGCCCAACCTCCACGTCCAGGTGGGTGTGGGGAGCTGGAGCCCAGGGGGAGCAGGGCCCCACGTGTGGAGCCCAAGCAGAGGGTGGGCAGTGCTGGGAGGGTGGTGGGAGCTACAGCAGGTACCGCAGTGCTCAGGGCTTCATGGCTGTCCCACAGGCGCAGTTTGGGACGCTCTCTGACTACTTTGATGCCCTGTACAAGAGCCTGGGCATCGTGCCAGGGATGAAGCCCCCCGGGTTCCCGGTGCTGAGCGGGGATTTCTTCTCCTATGCCGACCGGGAGGATCACTACTGGACTGGATACTTCACCTCCCGGCCCTTCTACAAGAACCTGAACCGGGTGCTGGAAGCCCACCTCCGGTGAGGGGACAGTCCCCAGGCAGGGGTTGTGTGTGCTGGGGGCATGGGCAGGGGTTGGTGGGGACCCCTGATGACACCGTTCCTGCGTAGGGGGGCAGAGATCCTGTTCAGCCTGGCACTTGCCCACGCCCGGCACACCGGTGCCGACAGCCGGTACCCGCTCTCCGACTACGCCCTGCTGACTAATGCCCGCCGCAACCTGGGGCTCTTCCAGCACCACGATGCCATCGCTGGCACTGCCAAGGAGGCTGTGGCGGTTGACTATGGAGTCCGGTGTGTGAGGGGGGTTGGGGTGCAGCACAGGGTGGCTGTCTTGGGCTGGGATGGGTGGGCAGAAGGGCTGGGAGCATGGTTGGGTGTGGGGTCTAGCAGGGCCCCTCTCTCAGGGACAGGCAGAGGGTGCTGGGGGATGCTGGGGCAGGACAGGGGGACAGTCCTGGGTGGCTCACTCTGCCCCTGCCCCAGGCTGCTCCACTCCCTCACGAACCTCAACCACGTCATCATCAATGCTGCCCAGTACCTTGTGCTAGGGGACAAGGACACATACGGCCGTGACGCCGCTGCACCCTTCCTCAGCATGGTGAGCAGCTCCTGGTGCCTGGCATGCCAAACCATGCAGGGGCAGCTGTCCTGTGCCCTTGGAGCACAGTGCTAACCCTGGCACACCCTGGCTCTGACTGTCACCCTCCCCAGGATGACACACGCCCCAGCCAGGACTCCCTCCCAGAGAAGACAGTGGTCAAACTGGACACCTCACCCCGGTATGGACTCCTTGCCTTGCTCTGGGGGTTTGGAGGGCCATTGTGGGGTGCTGAGGGGGGACTTAGGATTCAGGGAAGTAGTGAATGGGTGGTGCGAGGCAGGGGGCACTGGGCTGCTGTGGGGCTGGGGTGGCCATGGCTGTATCCCCCTGCCCCACAGGTTCCTGGTGGTGTTCAACCCACTGGAGCAGGAGCGGCTGAGCATGGTGCCGGTGCTGGTGGACTCCTCATATGTGCGGGTGCTCTCTGAGGAGGGGCAGCCCCTGCCTGCCCAGCTCAGCCCACACTGGAGCTCCTCCACTGATGTGGTGCCCGATGTCTACCAGGTGTGGGGTTCCCTGGTTCCAACCCTGTCCCTACACGTGCCAGCCTCCCCTCCTCACAGACCACCCTGTGCCCTCCTTGGAGGCAGCGGGTGTCCGTGCATCCCAGCACAGCCCGTGTCTTCACCCTGCTGGCAGCCCGCAGGTCCCAGCCACCCCCTGCAGAGGGGCCAGCTCAGGTCTCTGTGCCCCACAGGTGTCCATCCTGGCCCGGCTGCCCGCGCTGGGGCTGCGTGTCCTGCAGCTGCACCGCTCCCCCAGCGGCCGCCCCGCTCCCGTGTCCACACGCCTCTACCTGCAGGGCCGGGACCTGCCCCTGCGCAAGCCGCAGTCTGCTCCCATCCACGTCTTCCCGGGCAGCACCGACGACTTCTGCCTGGAGAACCAGCACCTACGGGCGTGCTTCTCAGGACGGTCTGGCCTGCTGCAGGTCAGTGTGGGGGCCCAGGGGCGGTGCAGGAGGGGAGGGGGCTGCATGCTGCCCGGTGCGAGGCGTGCTGACCGCTGTGCTGGCCCTGCAGAGCATCCGCCGAGCTGGGGAGGAGCGGGAGCAGAAGGTCAGCAGTGAATTCCTTGTCTATGGCACCAGGAGCTCCAAGGACAAAAGTGGAGCCTACCTTTTCTTACCTGATGGCGAGGCCAAGGTACCCGACTGACCCAGGAGCTGGCTGGCAGCTGTGCCCATGGCTGCCTGCCAGTCCTGCTGGCTGCAGCCCTCCTTCTCCCACAGCCCTATGCCCCCAAGGACCCCCCAGTGGTGAGGGTGATGGAGGGACCCCTCTTCTCAGAGGTCACCACCTACTACCAGCACGTCCAGACTGTGGTGCGGCTTTACAATGTGCCAGGTGGGACAGAGTGAGGCTGTGCCGGGATGGCTGCTGGCCCAGGGGCTGTGCTGCCTGTGGGGCCTGGCCCCTCACTGTCTGCCTGCAGGGGTGGAGGGCTTGTCCCTGGACGTGTCCTGCCTGGTGGACATCCGTGACCATGTCAACAAGGAGCTGGCGCTGCGCTTCACCACTGACATTGAGAGCGATGACACTTTCTTCACTGACCTTAACGGCTTCCAGGTATCCAGCACCCCGGGGAAGGACAGCAGTTGCCCTGGGGGGCAGTGCCCTGCTGCCCAGCACCGCGGGATCCACCTCCTGCCTCTGACCTCTGTCCCTTGGCAGATCCAGCCCCGCAGGTACCAGCGGAAGCTGCCGCTGCAGGCCAACTTCTACCCCATGCCAGCCATGGCCTACATCCAGGACACACAGAGCCGCCTCACCCTGCACACAGCCCAAGCCCTGGGGGTCTCCAGCCTCGGCAGTGGTGAGTGGACCACCGGGGCCCTGGGGCTGTGCTGTGGGGGCTGCCGCAGAGCCAGGGGTGCTGGGGGTGTGCAAGGGCGTCCCAGTCCTGCCGTCCTGAGGGCTCCCGGGTGCGTGGGGGGGTGGCTGGCTGTGCTCATAGCCCGGTGTGGGGCCCGCTCCCCCCAGGCCAGCTGGAGGTGATCCTGGACCGGCGCCTCATGCAGGATGACAACCGGGGCCTGGGCCAGGGGCTGAAGGACAACAAGCGGACCTGCAACCGATTCCGTCTCCTCCTGGAGCGCCGTGCCACCTCCAGCAAGGTGCGAGGGCTGCGGGGTGGGACTGGAGCCCTGAGAGCCCAGCCCTGCCCTGGGACAGAGCAGAATGGAGGCATCTGCAGAAAGCCTGTGGGCTGCCGGGTGCCCCCCGTGCCTGGAGCAGGGGCTGTGGGGAGGGTGGGACTGTGGAGCAGGGTCAGTCCCTGCAGAGCTGCCTTGCCCTCGTAATCACCCTGTTCTTGTCCCGTCCCCTCGCTGCATGCGCTGTGTCACCCACTCAGAGCTCCGGCTTCTTTTCCAAACTGGCCTCCATGTTTAAAGCCTTGGGCTTCCCCGGCACCAGGACTGGCAGCCCAGAGGTAATGGCCAGCCTGGCCCCACTGTCTGTCCCTGTCTCGTGCACTAGCTGCTAGCCACTAGCCTAGCCCAGGCCCTGTAGTCTGACTGTGGGCTAGCCAGTACCCATGGTGACCCTCCTGTGGGTGCTGGATCGGGGGTGCTGGGTCAGGGGGCAGTTCTAGGTGCCCTGTCCTGGCAGGTGCCTGTTCTGTGGGTGCTGCAGGAGGGGCAGCAAGGACCAGAAGTCCCACAGGTCACCATGGCTGGTGCTGACTCTCCTGCTCTCGGACAGGCGCAGGACAGCCGCCCCATCAGCTTCCCCTCCCTGCTAAGCCACATCACCTCCATGCACCTGAACGCTGAGCCCCTGGTGATGCTGGTGGCCCAGGAGAAGCCGGTCCTGCCAGTCCTGCGTTCTTTCGTGCCGCTTTCCAGCACCCTCCCTTGCGACTTCCACATCTTGAACCTGCGGACACTGCAGGCTGAGGTGAGCTCCACTAAGGGCAGGGAAGCTCTGGGGGTCTGTCCCCAGCACAGCCACTCACACCCCTCTCCTGGCAGGATGATTCGCTACCCTCAGCAGAGGCAGCTCTGATCCTGCACCGCAAAGGCTTTGACTGCAGCCTGGAGGCCAAGAACCTGGGCTTCAACTGTACCACCAGCCAGGGCAAGGTAGGACAGGGCTACTGCCTCACCCAGCACCAGGTCACAGCCAGGCTGAGCCCCTGGCACACCTGGTGCTGGCTCCCGTGCTTGTGCCAAGCAGGGATTGGAGGCTGGGAGAACCAGTGACTAGTCAAGAGTGCCACGGTGCACCCTGCAGCCCCACTCTGCCCCTTCCTTGGGCAAAGCTGGGCAGTGCCTGTTTCCCACGAAGTAGGTCCAGAGCTCTGCACGAGCCCTGCATCTCCAGTGCGGAAAGGCAGAGCCTGGGCTGGGTCAGCAGAGTGCCCCGGGTGCCCTGGGGGACTGTGAACCATGGGGCTGCCCTGTGCACAGTGCTGCAAGTACCCCATGTCCTGCTCACCAGGCTGCCCAGCCCACTCTCCCTTCTCTCTCCCCAGCTGGCCCTCGGAAGCCTGTTCCAGGGGCTGGAGCTGGGCTCCCTGCAGCCCACCTCGCTGACCTTGATGTACCCACTGGGCACAGCCTCCAACAGCACCAACATCCACCTGGACCCCATGGAAATTGCCACGTTCCGCATCCGCCTGGGGTAGCATCTCCTGGAGTGGGAGAGAAGCAGCATGGGAGCAGCACCAGCACAGCCAGGAGAGGCTGGGCCAGCGGGCCCTGGCAGGCAGGCAGGCACTGGGCAGGAGCTGCCGAACTTGCAGAGGCTGCTGCACTCTAATTTTCCTGTGTTCTCAGATAGATTTCAGAAGTGAACCTCTGTGGTGGGGCTGTGCAGGAGCTGCCAGACGCTGCCTGGGCATGGGGAGCATGAGCCTGGCTCTGCCACAGCTGCAGGGTGGGCACTGCTGCCCTGCTGCCTGCGCTCTGTGCCTGGGAGGGTGCCCGGGGGAGGGATGGGGGTGCTGGGAGCCCTGGCTCTGTGGACTGGAGACTGAGCTTGCTTGGAGCTTGTAGGAAACACGAGGCTGTTTCAGAGGGTCTGTGTCTGTCCGTGGCTCTCACTTTGGGAGTGGGGCTGGGCAGAGGGGACAGGCAGCACCCCATAGTGGCACCCTGGTGCTGTGGCCATGGCCAGTTTTGGTGTCAGCCTGGCAGCTTGGTCCCCACTGGGGCTGCCAGGGGCCAAGAGGCAAGTGCTGGCAGTCTCTGGGGATCCCCTAACACCCCAGGAAGAGGGTCTGACCCAGCAGGGAGGGAATGGGGGTACATCAGAGAGCCCACCTGCAGTGCCCCAGGGGCTGCAGGAAGCTGCATCACCAAGAGCATCATCTCGATTGCTGCTGCACTTCCCTGGCCCTCTTGGGGCTAATTAGTGCCAAGGGGTGGCAGCAAGGAGGGCTGGTGAGGAGGGGGTGCTGGCTGGGCTGTCTTGGTTTCCCCTGCAGCACATGATGCAGCCCATGGGCTCAGCCATCCTGTGTCACCGCTGGCTCTGCTGGAGCCTGGCTGATGGCAAGGCTGGCCGGGGGCCAGGCTGCTGGCCCTGGGCTACCAAGTGGCTATGGGGGTCTCTCCCCCTGCCCACAGTTCCCGGGTTGGGCGTTGGCTCCAAGCCTCAGCCCAGTCATCGCCCATGACACCCAGGGTCCCCAGAGGGGCCAAAGTGCCCCACAGAGCCCAGTGCCCCACTATAGGGTGAGGAAGGCAACTGTGGCCCCACACTCGCCCAGAGCAGCTCATTAGTGACGTTCCCTCCTCCTGCCCTGGTCCCTGCGGAGCAGGCAGAGTGCAGGAGGTTCTAATGGCTCTGAGCAGCTCCTGATGGGCCGCGATAGGGGCGGGGGCAGGAGGGGCTGCGGTTTCTGCCTCTGCCGCAGCCAGAGCTGCCTCTGCCTAGGGCTGGCTGGGAAGATGCTGGGTGGGCTCCTGCTCCGGCTGCTCCTCGCCACGGCGCTGTGCCCTGGGCTCAGAACAGGTACAGCCCCGCTCCTCCTGCCCTTGGACCCATCCTCCCCATCCCTCAGAGTCTGGTCCCCCAAGCTAGGGGTCTGCACCAGAAGCTGGTGGTCCGTGCTGGGGACAGCGACCCTGGTGTGCTGGGGCTGGTCCCACTGTGGCATGGCTGTGGGGCAAGTCCCCGTGGGGTGGTGGGGATGGGGTTCAGCACAGGGTGATGGGGCTGGTCGAGGGTCTGTCCCCTCCCCTCCACCATCATCGCACTCTCCTGGGTTTGCTCTTACCGGGGCCAGTGCTGCCCACCTTGGCATGCAGCCCACTGGAGCTGAGCCCACCCCCAGGGCTGAGCTGGGGCTCCGGTGGTGTGGTGGTGAGATCCTGCATGGCCATGGCATGGGGAGCTCTGCAGTGTCCCTGCGATGGTCCCACCATCCCACACCTGGCACCACCTCACCTCGACACCCGGCTCTGGGGGCCAAGCCCTGGCACTGGCCAAGCGCCTGCTCCTGCCCACAGCCTTGGGGCAGAACCTGCACCTCTGCGAGGGCTACGCTGGCCCTGACGGACGCCTCCACCCCGGCTTCTACTGCCCGCGGCTGAGTGACCCTCCCGGGCACCGCTTCTGCTGCCGCCCCGGCCCCCACGCCCTCAAGTCCTGCTGCTCCCACCAGGCCCTGGAGGCCCTCACTGGGGTGAACCTCTCCAGCATGGCCGCCCCTGACCTCCTCCGGTGGGCGTGGTGAGGGGCAGCAGGGCTGGGGGACGGTTGCTGCCGTGTGCCCCGGTGTCCCCAGCCTGTGACAGTGCCATTGTGCCAGCCACAGCCACCTCCCTTCCTGAGTTCCCCCCTGCAGGAACCCCCTGGCTCTGCCCTTCGTGGCGCTCTACGGGCTTCTCATCCTCGTCCTCATGGCCGTCGATCTCCTCCACTTCTACCGCACCCACCGCTGCTGCCTCGGCCGCCTCCTGCCCTGCAGACCCTGCAGACCCCCGGGGGGGTGTCCGCAGCCCCGCTCCCACCCAACCCACAGCTCTCGTGACCCCGAGGAGCTCCCAGTGACCCCCAGCAGTGGCTGCTGAGGGGGCGGGCAGAGCAGGGGGATTAAGGGAAGGGGGGCACGGGGAGTGACACGAGGGGTGACACATGAGGGAGGGGGATGCATGGGGGGGCATATGAAACACGGGGGGGTGAAACTGAAACACGGGGGGGGTGACACACAGGAGGGTCACACGCGTTGGGGGCACACATGAGGGGGATTACAAGGGGGGGGGTGCGGGTGCGGGTGTGGGTGCGGGTGTGGGTGTGGGTGCGGGTGCGGGTGCGGGTGCGGGTGTGGGTGTGGGTGCGGGTGTGGGTGTGACACGAAGCCACGCACAGGACGTGGCACGTGGCCAGTGCCGGCACCACCGGTCCGCCAGGGGGCGCTGGAGGCTCCGTCCGACCCCGCCCCTTTCAGGCCCCGCCCCGTTACGTGCGCGGGGGGTGGCGTCCCGTTTCCCCGGGCGATGCGCGGTGACGTCACGGGCGTGGCCGGAGGGACGGGATGGAGGAGGCGGTGAGGGGGAGAGCGGTCCGGGAAGGGGCTTGGTTGCCGGGGCTGGGGAGGGGGCTGCGGGGGCCGGATGAACGGGGGAGGACCGGAGCGGGGCGGAGCGGGCGTTGCCGAGACCGGGCTGGGGTCTGCCGAAGCGAGGCGACCCGGGGAGGGCAGGGTGGCTGTCGCCGGGCCCTGCGTGATGGAGTCCGGGGCCGTCGGTCCCTCGCCCCGGTCGCCCGTGCCATCCGGTGACCCTCAGCAGGTGACGGCGGAGCAGCTGCGGGCGCAGGGCAACGCGCTCTTCCAGGCCGGGGACCACGCCGCGGCCCTCGCCGTGTACACGCAGGCGCTGAGCCTCTGCGATGCGGGACCGGAGAGAGCCGTGCTGCACCGCAACCGGGCCGCCTGCCACCTGAAACTGGTGAGCGCGGGGGCGGCACCGCGGGGCTGCCAGAACCTGCCCGACTGACCCGGGCTCTGCACCGCGCCTGTGCCGGGAGGGCACGGCTGTCCCCGGGCAGGACGCTGTCGGGTATTTCCTCGGCTCACCCTTCCCTGGGGCTCCTCACCCTCCTGGGGCCCGATGTGCCTGGCAGCTGTCAGGGCTGGGGCAGGGCATCCCTCTCCACATCTAGGCTGGCTGTGCTCTGGGTCACAGCTAGCTGGTCACAGCCTCCCTGATTTCCCACCACATCTGTGAGCCAGAAAGGAACAAAAGGGGCTCCAGTAGACCAGCAGCCTTCAGAAGTAATCAGGGGGTCCTGATGTCCTGCTGCTCTGGCTCGCTGTCCTCAGAGATGCTGTTCCCATCCCTTCCCTTCCCTTCCCTCCGAGGTGTCCCTGCTGGCTGTGCAGCCTGTCCAGCTCTGCCTTCTTACTGTCTCTCTCCACAGGAGGACTATGTCAAGGCAGAGGCTGATGCATCTAAAGGTTGGTGATGGCTGGCAGGGGACCAGGCTCTGTGCACTGCCCGTGTGGGCAGGCTGGCAGGGTCTGGGGGCTCTGCAATCCACCCCCTGTCCCCCCGCAGCCATTGAAGCCAACGGGCGGGATGTGAAGGCTCTGTTCCGCCGCAGCCAGGCCCTGCAGAAGTTGGGACACCTGGACCAGGCTGTGGGTGACCTGCAGCGCTGCGTCAGCCTGGAGCCACGCAACAAGGCCTTCCAGGAGGCCCTGCATGCCCTGGGCAGCAGCATGCATGAGAAGGTGAGGGGGGGGCAACACGCAGTGGGAGCTGCTGTGCCCCCCCCCAGGGTGTGCTGGGCTCCGGGAGCTGGTGAGGACTGAGCTGCTCTTTCTGCTGCATCTCAGATGAAGACCATGTCCTGCACGGACTCGAAGGTGGAACAGATGTTCCAGATCTTGCTGGATTCTGGAGAAAAAGATGCAGACAAGAAGCAAAAGGTCTGAGCTCTGGGGAGTAGAGGGACAATGGGGCTTGGCTGGAGGCAAGGAGGGGAGAGGCAATGTTTCCTGACCAGCATTGTTGGCAGGATGGGCTCACCACAGACTGGAGGTTTGGGGGCTGCCCTGGCTGCCACTGTGAAAGGTCCTGTGCGTGGTGGGCTGCGTTCTGCCAGGTGGATGAGCTGGGGGTTGCTCTCCTTCCCTAGGCTGCGCAGAACCTGATCGTGCTGGCACGGGAGGAGGCTGGAGCAGATAAAATCTTCCAGAGCGATGGTGTGAGGCTGCTGACACAGCTGCTGGACACAGCCAAGGCTGACCTGATGCTGGCAGCCCTGCGCACCCTTGTGGGGCTGTGCTCTGGCCACCGCTCCCGGGTAGGTCCCCCCACAGCCTGGCTCTCCTGTGGGACAGGGTCTGTGCAGGGAAATGGGTGTGGGGCAGGGGATGGGTGCTGGGCTGGCTGCAGACTGGCTGGGATGAGCAGGCCAGAGCTGAATTTGTGAGAGCCTCATGACAGGGGATGTCATGGTGAGGGTCTGAGGAGCACCAAGGCTTCCCCAGTGGCTGCAGCAGGTGGTTTGTGCTTGCACCCCAGACCACAGCCATCCTGGCAGAGCTGGGGACCCCACGTCTCTCAGCGGTGCTGGGTGTGGAGCACGAACAGGTTTCCCTGGCTGCCTGCAACCTTTTGCACACCGTGTTTGACTCCCTGAAGGAGGGGATGCAGAGGGATTTCCGTGGCAAGGAGGATGCTGTGGTGCTGGGTGAGTGTCCTGGGGTGGGCAGGGCTGAGCTGTGCTGGGTTCTGCTCCTGCTGGCCATCCTCTCCCTTCCACAAAGCTGGGGTGAGCATGGGGGGGGGGGGGTGGAGAGGCAGGACCCCCTGGCCACAGCAGCATCTCCCTGGCCATGGTGGGGGTGAGGCCACTGCCCCAGGCACTGACTGCACTGGACCTGCTGGAAGATTCTTCCAAGGACCTGAAACTGCTGATCAAGCACCTCCTGGAGCTGCTGGTGCTGGAAGGGGCCTCTGCCCATGGCCGTGACAACGCGCTCAACCTGCTCATCAAGGTGGTGCCCAGGAAGTCACCAAAGGAGACCAACAACATCCTGAGCCTCTGGGTGATCGACCAGGGTGAGCATACAGCCTGCAGCATCCTGCTGGGATGTCTGCCTTGGAGTGCCACACCTTGGCTTCCCTGCCCTCCCTGTTTTTCTCCTCTCTGGACCTTCATGTCCTCCTAGGCCTGAAGAAGATCCTGGAGGTGGGCAGCACAGTGTGTGGTACACCGGGCAGTCTGCCTGTAACAGAGAACAGCCGGATGAGCGCCTCGGTGTTGCTCAGCAAGCTTTATGATGACCTGAAGTGTGATGCTGAGAGGGAGAACTTCTACTGCTTGTGTGAGGACTACGTGAGGTAAGCTGGGCTGTCCCTGGGGGCTGGGGGTGCTCAGTCTCATATGGCCAGTATCCATCTGGGGGGGTCACACCATCCCATCCCAGAGCTTTTTGCTCTTGGTGTTAAAAGCAGGTTACGGACCCTCTGGAGAGCTGCTGTTCCAGGGCTCAGCAGGTGGGGCTGCAGGTGGGAGCAGCCTCATCCTTCCTGGTGGTCTTCCCCTGCAGGAGCTGGTTTGAGGGGCAGGAGCTGGCCGGGAAGCTGCGAGCCATCCAGGCAGTATCCTGCCTGCTGCAGGGACCCTCAGATGCTGGGAACCGGGTTCTGGAGCTGGAGGGGATCATGGACAGCGTGCTGTCCCTCTGTGCCTCGGTCCGGGAGTCGCACCAGCTGGTGGCAGTAGAGGCACTGATCCACGCGGCCGACAAGGCCAAGCGAGCCTCCTTCATCACAGCCAACGGCGTCAGCCTGCTCAAGGAGATCTACAAGCACAGCGAGAAGGACAGCATCCGCATCCGAGCACTGGTGGTGAGCAGGCTGGGCTGGGAGGAGCAGCCCTGCCCAGCCCGCAGGTCCCCTGCACCGTCCCCTTCTGTCCCCCACACCGTCTCCTCCCTGGTCACCCGTGTGCCCACCCTGGCCCAACGCTGCTCCCCCCGCAGGGGCTCTGCAAGCTGGGCTCAGCCGGAGGCACCGATTTCAGCATGAAGCAGTTTGCTGAGGGCTCCACCATGAAGTTGGCCAAGCAGTGCCGCAAGTGAGTGCTGGGGGGTGGAGGGAGGCGGGCAGGGAGGCCCCTGCTGCTGGGCTCAAGGGCTCACCCCCCCATTCCCAGGTGGCTCTGCAACGAGGCCATCGACGCGGGCACGCGGCGCTGGGCTGTGGAGGGCCTGGCCTACCTCACCTTTGATGCTGATGTCAAGGAGGAGTTTGTGGAGGACAAGGCAGCCATGCAGGCAATGTTCCGTCTGGCCAAGGTGGGTGTTGAGCACTGCGGTGGGCACCCCAGCACCAGAAGATGTGGGCACCCCAGCCAGAGTGGGATGTGGGGCTCTTACTCTGGGGCTGAGGTGCAGGGAAGGGGCTGGTGATACTGGGTGGGCTGTTCCCTCCATTGCGGGTGTGATGGGTCCCCTGTTATCACCACAGTCAGAGGACAGGAGTGTGCTCTACGCTGTTGCCTCCACGCTGGTGAACTGCACCAACAGCTACGACCACGAGGAGCCAGACCCACAGATGTTGGAGCTGGCCAAGTATGCCAAGCAGCACATTCCGGAGCAGCACCCCAAGGTGAGTGGGACATTGCATGAGAGGACAGAGTCCCAGGGTCCCCAGAGGGGACAGGCTGTCCTTGGGGCCCTCAGGCATGAGGCCAGGGAGCTGGCAGCAGATGGCTGTGCCACCAGGCTCAGCAGTGACCCTGCCCCTGGGACAGGACAAGCCGGAGTTCGTGAAGCGCCGAGTGCGGAAGCTGCTGACAGCAGGGGTGGTGTCTGCTCTGTCCTGCATGGTGAAGAGTGAGAACCCAGCACTCACCAACTCCTGCCGGGAGCTCATCTCCAGGTATGGGCATGCTGGGAGGCAGCCAGGCTCTGAGGCTGCTGGTGTCCTGCTGGAGAACTCGGGTGCCTGCAACAAATGCAAGCTCCTAGGAGAAGACAGTGGTGTCAGGAGTCTGGCGTAGCCCACTGCAGGTCTCTGGGTCTCTGTTGGACCCTCTGTGGGAGGTCCCCAACTCCTCCCCTCTCCCTAGGGTGTTCCTGGCACTGGTGGAGGAGGCAGAAGACCGAGGTGGTGTGGTTGCACAGGGAGGAGGCAAGGTAAGAGGACAGTTCCCACGGTGCTGCTGGCCTGTGCCACAGCATGGGGCTCAGGGGGTGACCATGCCTGCTTTGACCTCCTCCCCCATGAAATCTGGGGGGACTGGGGCTACATCTTTCTGGCTGCATCTTTCTGGCTGCAGGCTCTCATCCCTCTGTCCCTGGAGGGCACTGAGGTGGGACAGACCAAGGCAGCTCAGGCCCTGGCAAAGATCACCATCACCTCCAACCCTGAGATGGCCTTTCCTGGAGAGCGGGTGAGTGTCACTGCTGTGGGCTGGTGGGGGACAGGGCCCTGGGTGGGCAGCTGGGGCAGGCAGGGCACAGACTTGCTGCCTTGGTTTTTCCTTGGGGTGCAGAGCCCCTTCCTGCCTCTTGCTCAGAATTCCAGCCCTGCACTGCTGTCCCCACAGATCTACGAGGTGGTCCGACCCCTGGTGAGCCTCCTGCACCTCCAGCGCACAGGCCTGGAGAACTTCGAGGGGCTGATGGCATTGACCAACCTGGCTGGCATCAGCGAGAGGCTGCGGTAGGGGCTGGGCTGGGCGGGGGTCTCTGTCTGTCCTCGGGGACACACTGCCCTCACTGTCACACCTACCCCACCCCAGGCAGAAGATCCTGAAGGAGAAGGCTGTGCCCATGATCGAGGGGTACATGTTTGAGGAGCACGAGCTGATCCGTCTGGCTGCGACAGAGTGCATGTGCAACATGGCCATGAGCAAGGAGGTGAGGTCTGGGGTGGGCTGGAGGTCTGTGGGGGGCTGCCAGCACCCCCACCACACCCCCCTCCACCTCCCCTGCAGGTGCAGGAGCTGTTCCTGGCCGAGGGCAGTGACCGGCTGAAGCTGATGGTCCTGTACAGTGGGGAGGAGGATGAGAAGCTGCGGCGGGCAGCCTCGGGGACCCTGGCCATGCTGACTGCCCTGCACCCCCTCATCTGCAAGCGGATCCCCCAGGTGGTGAGTGCCCAGTGGGGGGGTGGAGGGGGAAACCCAGGACCCCCCTGGGACAGCACCCAGTGCCCTCTGCTCCCTTCCGTAGTGTCCTAGAGTCTCCCAGTGGGAGACTGAGCAGCCCGTGCTGAGCTCAGCTGCACTGGGGGTGTTGGGGGCTCTCAGGAGGGTGGGGAGCTGCCCCACTGGTGGGAGGCAGTGCTGAGGGAGACCCTGCTGTCCCTGCAGACGGTGCACTGGCTGGAGATCCTGCAGGCCCTGCTGCTGAGCCCCAGCACTGAGCTGCAGCACCGTGGGGCTGTGGTGGTGATGAACATGATGGCAGCTGAGCGGGAGGTGGCTGAGCAGCTCATTGCCAGTGAGATGCTGGAGATCCTCTCCGTGCTCGCCAAGGACAAGGACAAGCCCCGCGTGGCCCAGGCTGCCAAGGAGAGCCTGGCACAGGCTGTGGCCTTCGGTCTCATCAAGCCCAACCCCGGCCAGGAGTGAGGGGCCTGGCCGGGGGTCCTGCACATGCTGCTGCACGGGGGGTGGGGGTCCCGGCTGGGATCGCACAACCCAACTGGTTGGGGTAGGAGAAAGGGACCTTAAAGCCCACCTCGTCCCACCCCTACAGGGGCAGGGACCCCTCCCACTACACGAGGGTGCCCTAAGCGCCGTCACGCGGGAGCCATCACGCTGCTGCTGCTGCCACGGCGAGGCCGGGGCTGGGCTGGAGGTTCCGCCCGGTGTCCCGAGGAGGAGGGAGCTCGCTGCTGCCTCTGCCACCGACTGCCTTAACCGGGGGGACCGGGCCGGGCCCGGCAAGGCGGCGGGCCCGCCCGGTGACACCGCACTAAAGCTGCTCTTGGACCACAGCCCGGCTCTGTCATTCTGTCCGTCTCGGTCTTGTCGGTCCAGACCCCCGGGCCCGCCCCTAACACAGGTCCCGCCCCTCGCCCGCCATGGCGGCTTCGCGTCGGTCCTGGTTCGTGTTCGGCTTCAGCCCCGAGGAGGCCGTGGGGGAAGCGGGACCGGGAGCGGCTCCGCGGCGGCTGGAGCCGAACCCCGAGCGGATCCGCCGCGTCTGGCCCGCCTGGAGCTACGTGGTTGTGGAGAGCGGTGAGCGCCCGGGACCCTGCTGCTGCCGATCCCGCCTCCCACGAGGTGCCGGTGCCGCCCGGTTCGCCTCTCCGCTCCCTCCGCCTCTCGCCTCCGGCCCCCGATGTGTCCCTGTCCCCTTCCGCCCTCTCGGTGCTGGTTCTCCCCCGGTTCTCCCCCAGACCCGGGGTGTCCCTGTCCCCCTTCCTGGCGTTGTTTTCCCGGGACGCCCCTCCCAGCGCTGACGGTTCCCCTGGGTTCTGTCGTCGTCCCGCAGCCCCGGGATGTGCCCGTCCTGTCGCGATGCTTCATCCCCCCCCCCCAGCCTCTTCCCCCCGCCCCACCGGGATGTCCCCGTCCCTCCTCCCAAAGCTGTTTCTCCCGGGATGTCCCCGTCCCCCGGGATGCCCGCACCCCCCGGGCTCCCCTGTTTCCCCGTGGCTGACGGTCCCTCCGCAGACGCGGGGCTGGAACTGCGGGGTGCGGGGCTGCGGCAGCGGCTGCGGGGATGGTCCGAGGCTCTGCCCTCCGAAACCCACCTGGTGCTGCGGGGGCCGGCGGCAGCGCGGGCCTGGCCGCGGGGGGGGCTGCGGGGACCCCCTGCCTGGAGCCGGGCACTGCCGACCCGGTCCCGCCGCCGCCCCCCGCCGCTGCCGCTGCTGCCCGGCGGCTTCGCCCGCCCTCGCCCACCCTTCTTCGTCCCCCTGACCCTGCCCGCGGGGGTGCGGGCCCGACAGCTGGCTCTGGGCCACGAACACGCGCTGGCACTCGCCACCAGCGGGGAGGTGTATACCTGGGGAGGTGGCAGGTGAGCCCCGGGGGGGGCACGGGGTCGGGGTGTACGGGGTCGGGGGGGGATGCACCTGCTATGCAGAAGGGGTGCAAGGGACAGGTTGGGTGCACGGGGGCAATGTGGGGGCACAAGAGAAGGGAGCAGGAGGGGTGCAGGGTGTGGTAAAGGGGATGGCAGGGTGTGGAGTATAGGAGGGCTGTGGGGAGGGGGTACAGCGTGTACAAAGGGGATGGGGAGGATAGGGGTGTGCAGGGAAGGGGTGCAAAGGGGATGGAGGAATATGGAGGTGCAGGAAGGACAGAGAGGTACAGGAGGGGTCTCTGGACAGGATACAGGGTGTACAAAGAAGATTGGGGGATGTGGGAGTGCAGGGGGGGTACAGGGTGTACAAAGGCTGTGTGGGGCATAGGAGGCACAGAGAGGTGCAGTAGAAGGGGGGGGATGGCCAGGGGGGCTGCCGCAGGTGGGGTGAGTTTAAGGACACAAGGGGGTCATGTGGATGCTGAGTGTTTCAGGGGGATGCAGAAAGAATGATGGATGATTGGGGCTGCAATAGGGATGTGGGAACACATAGGTGATTTGGGATGCAGGTGAGAGGACACCTGGGGTGGGGGGTGTCGCTTAATGGTCTGAGCCTCCCCTCTAAGCTCACAGGTTTAATATAAACTGGTCCAGGTTCCTGTAGCCTTGATTGATTGATTGACCAACAGGCTAAAATCTAATAAAGTGGTTACACAGTCAGTAAACTAATTGACGGATAAGCACACCACTCATTACTTTCTGATCCTGTTATTCTTCATGGTGTTGCACGTAATTAGTGACCTGCAGCTAATAAGTCTTAAGTTATCTTGGTTACATACAACTGGTGTTGAGTCACAGCCCTTTCTCCATTCTGGGCCTGCCTTATGGTGTGTCTGTCCCCCTCACACTGCTCAGGGCTGGACGGGGGGGGGGGCTTGGGGATGGGGGTGGGCACAGTGGTAGGGGGGGTGCAAGTCCCTAGAGCATTACTTGGTGTTAGTCCATCCGCCTTGGTTCAGCACTCTCACACCTCTCCTTGGGACAGTGATGGGGGGGCTGGCCAAGGCCCAGCTCAGGTTTTTTGGTCCATCAGCTCAGCACAAACTTTCCCTTCCTGTGGGCTGGTGGCAGTGGGCACTGTGTCTGTGCCCTGCCTCCATCACTTTGCTGCTTCACATCAGCTCCCAGTCCCTGCCCCTCCTTAATGTCACAAAGGCACCCACCTGCCACGAAAGACCCCTTTGTTTCTGAGATGGAGAAACCACCCATCTATTAATGTGGTCAGGTGCAATCCCACTGACACAGCCCCACCAGAGCACAGCTGACCCCTTGGGAGCAGTGTCTAAGCCCCGAGTCCTGCGTTCATCTGCCAGCAGTTGCACTGGAGAACAACAAATACCAGTTTTCTCCTACTCTGGGGTACTGTGGTGTGCTCAAGAGTGACCATAGGATTTTAGCAACACTATGAGTTGTTAGTATCCATAAGGTGGAAGGGATTGTATATTCCACTGTTTATGGAAGACAAAACTCACCAAAGACTCTTGGTTGTGGTCAGAGCTGTGTGATGTGGCCATCCCTCCACATTTCTGTTCTGCTCAGGAGTGTTTTGTTCCTGGTTCTCTGGTTGTTCTGGCTGGGGTCTTGGCCAGCTGATACTGAGCATAAAACTCGGGTCAAGCCAGCAGTTTACATGTGCTGCTCTTAGCTTGCCTTGGCTTTCCCCTCAGAGGGCAGGATCCCACCCCTGTGCACCGACAGTGTGTATTTTAGGATTAATTTAATTTAAAAAAAAGAAAAGCAAACCCTAACAACTAAATGCTGTAGTTAAGCTTTGGTTATTCAACAAGGCTGAGAGGCCTCTGTCTCCTCTGCACAGCTGGTTGTTGTTGCTGTTCCCATGCAAACTCTGGTAGCTCCTTCCCTACCAAAGCCTAGAATCACCTTCAGCTGCTGGGGCTGGGAGTGCCTGGAGCCCCAAACCCTTCCCAGCCCTGCTAGATTGTCTCTTCTTTATCTTCTTCTTATCTTTATCTTCTGCAAATCATCTCCTGAAGGAAAGGGAAAAGTCCTTCCAGAGTCGTTGGCACTGGTATTTTTTTGTCCTCTTCTGACACTTTCCTAATCCAAGCCCAGACTCATGGGATCCACGAATGTTCATTCTTGTGCTGATTGCTGACTCAGCACAGCCACAGAACTCACCCCGGTATTTAGATGATCAACGGACCAGCCTGTAAACACATTAGTTAATTTGCAGTTACTCTGCCTGGTGATTGCACAAACACAAACACTTTGGTTCAATTGTGGTGCAGCTGCTCCTGATTTACAGCTCAGTTTGCTGCAGCCCACCAGACACTGGGACACCCCCCCCCCATCCCCCTGGCCGTGCCCACCGCCTGCCACCAGGGCACTGGGGCACCCTGCACCCCCCAGGGAGTGCCCCTGGGGTGGGGGGTCCCGGGGGGTAGCAGCACAGAGGGGAGGCCACAGGGGCTGAGGGGTGCAGGAAGTGTCTGTCTGTCTGTCTGTCTGTCTGTCTGTCTGTCTGTCTGTCTGTCTGTGTGTCTGTCTCCCCGCAGGCACGGGCAGCTCGGCCATGGGACGCTGGAGTCGGAGCTGCATCCACAGCTGGTGGAGGCTCTGGCGGGTGTGCCGATGGTGGTGGTGGCGGCTGGAGGGTGGCACTCAGGCAGCATCAGTGGTGAGGGGTTGTGCGGTGCACGGGGGGGGGGGGGCAGGCGGCCTTCAGCCCTGGTGGCAGCAGCCCCCCCACAGCCCGGTTACTCCACGTCCCTGTTCCCGGGAGTCGGGGTGCACGGTGTGGTGCCACATGCGCTGCCGGTGCCCCAGAGCACTCACCACCAGCAAAGGGGGCTTCGGGGCTCAGCTCAGCTCTGGGGCCACCCCTGATACCCCCACACCCTGCAGAGGCAGGAGACCTGTACATGTGGGGCTGGAACGAGTCGGGGCAGCTGGCTCTGCCCTCCAAGGCGCTGGCAGAGGAGCGGGCACAGGCCAAGGACACAGGAGCAGGTGATGGTGCAGCTGGTGCGGCTGCATTGGTGTAGGGCTGGCGGGTCCCATCCTGGATGGGGCCCGGTGGTGGCTGCTGGGGGCTGAGGGTCAGTTCTTCCCCAGGGGACTCCCCGCTGCTCCCCCAGGAGCAGCCAGTGGCCGAGGACGTAGCGTTCATATCCATCCAGGCGTTCCCGGCCCTGCTGGATCTACCACAGGACCTGGAGGTTACTGGTGTCAGCTGCGGCTCCCGGCACACGGCTGCGGTCACACGTGAGTGGGGGAGGCAACTGCCCTGCCGGGGGGCTGAGGGGGCCCTGGTGTGGGTGCTGGCTGATGGGTGATGTCTCTTTGCAGGCAGTGGTGAGCTCTACACCTGGGGATGGGGTAAGTGACACCGTTGCTCTGGGGTTTGGCCGCTGTGACAAGTGTAACCCTTTATTTGATCGGTTCCATGAGCTGAGGGGTGGTCCCCTCAGACACCTGTGAGCCATCACCTGCCAGGGCCACCCCACGGCCTCACTCTGGTGCCTGCAGGTAAATACGGGCAGCTGGGACACGGGGACAAGGCCAGCTCTGACCGACCACGCCGCGTGGAGTTCCTGGTGGCCGAGGGGCTGCGAGCAGAGGAGGTGGTGTGTGGGCCCTGGACCACCTATGTCTGTGTGCAGGAGCTGGGAGGACCCCACAGCCCCCCCACCATGGGGACACAGACGAGCTCTGCTCTGCCTGGGACAGGCACTGCGGAGCTGCAGCTGCACAAGTGCCAAAGACAAGACTGTAAGGACTGAACAACTTTATTACATCTATTTTTCTTTAAGAGCTGTGGGGTTGCTTTGTGCTGCACAGAGGCTGGTCCCAGCTCCCCCCAGCCCCTCTGGACCCAAACCTGGCTCTGAGCCTGGTGGGGACACCCGGGGAGCCATTGGTCACCCCACAGATATACAGAGAGCAGCAGCTATGTACACATACAGGTATTATTCCCATCAACAGTATATACAGAGTTACAGAGCAAGGGGACAGAACCTGGAGAATAAATAACAGTGAGTGGGGACTGTAGTGATAACAAGTGCAAATTAGTCATGGTCAGGGACAGACACACAGAGCTTCATTAACAAAGGTGCAAAGAGGCCCCCTGTGCCGAGGCTGCTACCTCCCTGGCCTCTGCCCGAGGGGAGGGCAGTGCTGGATGGAGGGGGGGGGGAGACAGAAGCTGCCCCCTCCCCCTGGCAGGGAAAGGAACCTCATCCTCTTATATCTCATGGCCTTGTCGTTCATGCTCAGGCTTCTCCAAAGCTCCAGACAGGAGCTGCTCAGCCACCAGGGCTGCAGGAGGACACTGGCTCAGGCTTCATGCCTCACTGCTTCTGCCAAGGGCCCCCCAGCCCTGGTGCTCCTCCCCGCAGATTCCTGGACTTACAGCTGGGATGGGAAAGATGAGACCCTGCAGCAGGGGTGAGGCCAGTGCTGGGGGGGAGTGGGAGGGTGTTGAAGCAAAGGCAGGTAAGGGAAGCTGAGGCAAAGCCAACCCCCTACTCAGGCCAGCCCCCCTGGAACAAGCCTGCTGTGATAGAGAAAGGAAGGTGCTGGTGAACAGCAACAGGCCATAAAAGCTGGTGACAAAGGGTATGGAGACAAGCTATTCAAAATAGCTCCTGTCTGTCCCAGAGCATGCACCCTGGAAGGCAGAACCCCACAGCTCTGCCCCAGCTGGGCTGCCCCCAGACCCCACCCTACCCTAATGCAACCCCCAACTCAAACCTTTAATCACAAACATTTGCAAAAATTCCCTAAATAAAAGCAAGTTTTTAAAAGTGTCCCTTTTGCACCCAAACCCCCTGGCAGGTGGCACTCCCCCCCCCCCCAGCCCCACAGAGAACTGGGCTGGCTGGAGTGATGCCAGAGCCCTCACCCTGGGGAACAGGGGGCTTGGGGGGCTCTGCGGGAGCAATGACTGAATACAGCTACAAGCGTCTGGAGTGGGGCCAGCAGCACCTCAGCAGAAGGCAGTGGTGGTGGTGGAGTTCAGGACACGGGAGCTATTGTCAGACCTGGAAGCCTTGGAAAGTTCGCGCTGTGGAAAGAGGAAGCAGGAGAGAGGGATGAGGGGAGTGAGGGGGGTGGGAGCAGGAACCTTCCTTCATCCCAAGCCAGTCCCTCCCTGCCCTGGGGCTGTGCACAGGCTTGGGATCAGAGCCTGGAGTCTCCGCATGCACAGCCCCAGGGACAGGGGACACTGCCACAGTAAGGGATGCTCCTTGGCTGTCTATGGTCAGAAGTTGTTGATCTTCTTCCCAAGATCTAATTTAAATCTTATCCTGCAGTCAGGGCAGCACCCAGCCTGGCACACCACAGGGATCAGCAGGACAGTGGGACAGGCACTGTGTTCCTTGGCAGGCTCAGGGTGTGAGCACATAAGGGATGAGTCCATGCAGGCAGGAGGAAAAGGGCAGGAGACCCCCGAGCCCCCACTGACTGGGTATAGACAGAGATGTCTCCCTGCCCAGGACATCCTGCCTGCACCAAGAGACTCAGAGTAGGGAGGGAACTCTGATGGAGACAGAAAAACCTCAGGAGAGCTCTGTGCCTGTTCCCGAGGGGCTGCTCAGGGCCAGCAGGCACCAACCCTGTTTTAGTTTCTGGGTGTCTGGGCACATAGTGAAGAGCTCTGCTGTTGTGGGCACTGACAGGAGCAGCTGCTGGGGGGGGGACAGAGGGGGGGCCTGCACAGCCCCAGTGCTGCCCGGCGAGGGGAGGTGGGGTTAGAAGAGGTGAATTACCGCAAACTCAGAATAGGTGCTGGCCACAGAGTTAACGCTGTGGGTACGCTGGGCAGGGGCTGTGGGGGTGCACCCACCGCTCAGGGTGGTCCCGTTCAGCTGCAGGATGTTCTCCTTGTTCCTCTCCCGGTGTCCAGGACGGGGGGGCTTTGCGGCTGCGCGGCTGGGGGTCCGAGCCTGACCAAGCTGTGGGAGGGGACACAAGAACCAAGTGGAGCTGTGCTGGCTCTGAAACTGGTCACCCTGTGGTGCCAGAGTAGTCTCAAGCTCCAGGAGCCCAGTTCCAAGCTGGAGCCGTGCAGCACTTCACCCAGGGTTGGAAGGGCTGAAGGCTCAGTGCCAAGAACACTGAAAATCTGGGCTGGAGGAAGATTTCCCAAATGCTGCTATTGCCCTCCTCCTCCCTCATGTCCCTGAAACATCCCACCAGGATGGCAGCAGCTGAGTGCAGCAGGCCATGGACTGCAGGAGGGTTCTGCACCCCAGGAACTTGGCAGGGATGCACATCAGGAGGTCCTCACCTTCCCTCCAGTGGGCGGCAGCCGGGATGTTGGCGAGTGGTAGAGGGTTGCCCCGAAGGCCGAGCGAACGGTGCTGTTGGGGGTGGCACTGGAGATGGAGGTCCCGTTCAGCTGAGGCAAGAGCAGATCAGGATTGTACTGGGGGTGACCAGCAGTCCCATGGAGCCCCCCAAAGCATCAAAGCACAACCAGTTTGTTGTCCCAGGGAGGACAGAGGTGCCCATGGCCCTTTCCCTGCTCCCATCATGCTGCTGCAGCCCCCCAGCCTCTCCTACAACCCCTCGGGGGGCTGGGGCCAGGCCGGGCAGGGTTTCCTCCCAGCTGCAGCAGGGTCCCACAGTGCCCCTCAGCACAGATAGTTTTACCTTCCTTACTTTGCCAGGTGTGTGTGGGCCAAGCACCCGTCGCTTGATGGGGGTCCGGGGGGTGCTCCCGTACATCATCTCCGTCTCAATCTGGCGGCTTTTCTTCAGGTGCTGGGGGGGAAGATGCATTGGCACTGACCCACCAAGCTCCCACAGGGGGCACAGCCCCCGCTCCTGGTATTCCAGGGATTTAGGGTATCCCAAGCCAAGGTGCAGCTCTGGCACAGCTGGGACCAAGAAAGGGCTCAGCACAGCCACTGGCAGTGACAGCAGGACCAGTGCCCACGAGGTGACAGTGTGTGGAGCCACGGGGGGGCAGGGCAAGGAGACAGAGAGCCCTGGGCAGTGGCTGTGTGGGGCAGGGACCCATCAGGCATTAAGGCAGCAGAGGAGGGGGCTCAGCTCAGCTCAGCACTCACCCGCTCCTGCTTCTCCTTCTCCTTCTCCAGGCGGTACAGCTGCCACTGCTCTGTCACATACTCCAGGAACTGCTGCCCCTTCACCAGGAAAGCCCCCCCATGCTCCTGCTCCCAGGCCTGCACCCTGCTCTCCAGCTCCTCCTGCAGCTGAGGGGAACATGAGGGTAGCATGGAGAGGCTGCCTGCCTTGGGGGGGGAACCCTCCATGCCAAAAGAGCTCTTGCTGGCTCCAAGTGCTCTGAACAGGCCACTCAGGGACTACTTCTTCTCCAGGGCTGAACCTACCTTGGAAAGGGTCTTCTGCAGCTTTGCTCGCTGCTTCTCCTCCTTCAGCAAGTTCCCCCCACGGTTGGTGAAGCGGCTGGGGTCAGTGGCTTTCCTCTGGTACAGAACCAAACACACCCACTGCTCTCACACCCTGAAGGTACTGACCCTGCAAGCACAGCCCCCACCCCAAAACACAGCCCCTAGCCCCCTCACCCACGTACTGCCATTCCCAGGTGCTCCCTGGGCTTCCCCAGCAGCACTTTGCCCACAAGAGCAGAGAGGGGCACTGAGCCCAGCAGAGAACTTTCCTGCCTGGACAGTACCTCCAGCTCCAGGAACAGCTTCCAGTTCTCCTCCCATTTCTGGACAGCCTCAAACAGATCTTTGTGTGTTTCATAGTAGATCTTCACCTTCCCCACCTCAGCATCGTGGAGCTCAAGCAGGGTTTCTGTATAGTCCTCTGGAGAGGACAGGACAGCAGGTTCAGGAGATAGCCAGGATCCCCACACTGTGGGCAGCCCTCAGCTCCTGCATTACTCACCATCGTAATAGGGGCTGAAGTCTTCCCTCTGCTCCTGGCTGTAGAAGCACTTATCCAGAGGTCAGCCAGCTCTACCCGGATTGCCTGGATCACTGACTTCATGTTTTGCAGCTTCAGCTCCTCCAGACGATCCACTTCCAGCTGCAGCTGTCAGGTGAGGAGAGCACAGACTCAGAGGGCAGCAGAAGAAAGGAGAGCAGGATTTATCTTCTGCATGGGCCACTTTCCAGGATGAGGCAATAGCCAGCATCACCTCCCAGCTCCTCCACCCTGAGGACTATGAGACCCTTGGCTGCCACCCCCAGCCCTCCTCCCAAGGAGAGCCCTTACAGCTTTCCTGGTCTTGGCCCTGGACCCGGCCATGTGCACAGCAGAAGTCACTCTCTCCTCCTCAGGGACCTGCAGCCTCTCCCAGAGTGCCAGGATCCTGGCGCGCAGCTCCGTGCACACAGCTTCGTTCAGGGACCGCCGGGCTTCCAGCTGGAGGGGGGGAGCACAGGGTCAGCCTGGCCCCAAAGGGCTCATCTTCCAACAGATCCTTGGAAAACTCTCAAAAGGATGTTCCAACACCCAGCAGTTGCTCTGCATGTGGTGATGCAGCACCCCAGTACCTGCTGCAGGAGGCTCTGCAGGGCAGCAATGTTGTCCAAGGACAAGCAGAAGGCTTCCTCATCCTCACACACCACGTCCCGCTCAAAGCTCGTGTCTGGAGTGTGGTCCAGCTCCTCCATCAGGAGGATGATCTGTCGCTTGCTGCTGACAAACTCTTCTCGCCTTTGCTCCTGGAGGTGATAAGGGGTGTCAGAAACCAGCCAGCACCTCGTGACCCCCTCTGCCAGCTCCCAGCCCGCTCCACACTCACCTTCTCTGCGGCCAGGGCAGCCAAGTGGTGACGGTAGCGATCCAGGTCCTCCAGGCTGGGCACAGCGTTGCTGTCAATGCCAAATGGGGTCGTGCAGAGGATGTCACACAAGTCCCGGTCCTGCTCCTGCAGGGTTTTCAGCTCCTGCTTCCTATCTCTTTTCTGCTTCAACATCACTTCCACACGGGTGCGCAAATTCTTCTCCATCTGCAGAATGGTGCTTTCCTCCTCTGCCTGGAAAAGGCCAGACATCAGCTCTCACAGACCTGACTCACGTTTTTAAGGCTTCTTAAGCAAAGACCGGGTAGCTGCAGGTTGTCATTGCCAGCAGGCCCCTTGGAGTGCAAAGCAACCTCGTACCTCAAAGGGCTCCAGCTGGAGCTCCCTGCAGAGGGTGTCCAGCTCCTTCCGACACACTGCAATGCTCTTCAGGAGCCGCTCCTTCAGGCTCTCCTCCTCTGCCACCATCATGTCCAGGAGACTCTGCAGCACGGGCATGGTTGGAGGCCAGGGGGGCCCAGAAGGACCACAACCAGCTGGGACCCGCGGGTGCTCCCGCTAGACCGGGCTGGCGCCGTGTGGCCGGGCTCGGGAGCCGCCCCGGCGTTCTCACTGCCGCCAGCGAGTGTGAGACCGCACTGCGGGCCCGGTGGAGCCTCCCCCCCGCCCTACCCCAGCCCGGGGACACCCCCGCCGCTCCTCACCTTGATGTGCTTCTTGACAACATCGGTGCGCTCCAGGCGCTGCTCCTCGGGGATGCCGATCTCCTCCCAGATGTCCCGCAGAGCCGCCATGGCTCGGTTCAGGCACGACACGGCCTCGGCCGCCAGCACCTCACTGAGAGAACCGGGGGCCGTAAGAGCCGGGCTCGTCCCCCGCTCTCCCCAGCCCGGGTCCCCGCCGGGTCCCGTTCCCCTCCGGTTCCCGCTGCCCACGCCCCGTCCCCCCGCACCTCTTCCTCATGGCCGCCGCTGTGCCCACCGCTCCCTCCGCAGATTCAAACTCTCCTCCCGGGCGCTCTCATTGGCTGAGCTCGGCGCAAACGTCACCAGCCAGCCCCGCCCACAACCGCCGCTCGGCGTCGCGGCAGGGGCCGGCCCCGCCCCAAGCCGGCCGCCAGCCAATGGCAGCACAAAGAATGTGGCGCTTCTGGCCAATCACAAGCCGGACCGGCGCCGCCGCAACAGCACAAGGCGCGCGCTCGGCGTTTGACAGCAGCCACGTGATCTGGGGAGGGAAACGCCCCCCCGGGCGGGGCCCGAGAGACTGCGCATGCGCCACCACCCCGAGGGCGGGGGGGCTCCGGGAGGGGGGTGTCCCCGTTGTCATCCCACATCGCCCCCGGGAGACCCCACACAGAACCCCAGCCGCCCTCACAGCACAGACCCCCCCAGCCACCACGGGACCCCCCAGGCCAAGCCAGATCGGGATCCGTGCCAGCAGGAACATTTATTATCACAAGCGGGGCGCAGGGGTGGGCTCGGCCCCCCCGAACCCCCCACCCTCACGCCTTGGCCTCGATCATGGCCTCCAGCATGCGAGCGCTGTTGGTGATGGCTGTGGTCAGGAAGATGAACTTCAACCCTGGGGGGTGAGAGAGGTCTCGGTAGTGCCCCCCCAGCCCTGGCTGAGCCGGGGGGGCTCCCGGCTGCTCCCCGGCCCCTCAGCGTGTGGCTCCCACCTCTCTCCTTCCCCAGGAACCGCAGGGCAGCAATTTCGGAGAAGGTACAGCCCCCCAGGAAGATGGCGAGGACGATGCGCTGGGACTCCCCAGGGGGGGTCTCCTCCCCGGTGCTGTCTGGATGGTACAGAATGTGATGGGACCCCCGCCGACCCCCAGACCCCCAACAGCCCCTGGATTCCCTTGCCCAGGGCTACCTGAGACAGAAAACTCGTTGCCATTGAGCAGACGCACCACCTCCTCCAGGCCCAGCCAGCCTCTGCGCTCCAGCACCTGCAGACAGGGGGCAGGGTCGGGGGTAAAACCAGCAGCCCAGGGACCCCCGACAGACCCCCAGGAGGAGCCTGTGTCTCAGGGGGGTGTGGGGGGCTTACCTGCTCGATGATTTTGCAGCTCAGGGGGATGTAGGCCCCGCTGAAGACGTACGCCATGTCCGGGGGCACCTTCAGGTTGTATTCCCCGTCCACCCGGGGGATCTGCAGAGACGGGTGACACGCAGGGTGCCGGACCCCTCCCCACCGCCCAGAACCCCTCCGTAGCCCTGGCATGCAGGTGGGCAAAACAGCAGGCCAGCAGCCCCAGACAAACCTACCAACCCCAGCTTCTTGCTTATGGCTCGGAAATTGCTCTTCCTCGCTAAAGAGCTAAAGGCATCGGTGATCTTCCCTGGAACAGATGAGGAGGAACAGCTCAGCCCCCCGGGTGGAGCAGGGGCCCAGGCTGTGCAGAGGGAGAGGTTCTGCCCCACGGCACCACCCCTGGGGATGTCTCCGAGGGGTCAAGTCCCCGCTGTGAGGCCACGGGGCCGGCGTGGCTCTCACCAGCAGCCCGGTCTGTCACCAGCTTGCTGACTCTGCTCTCCACGGCCGTCAAGGTCTCTCCAGCCGACTGCTCCGTCAGCAGCCCCACGCGCTTCAGGTTGTGGAAGGTCAGGAGGTGCTCGGGCCCGTAGCTCTGGGGAAGGGAAGGGGCCCTGGGTCAGCTGCTCTGTCACAGAGAGCACTCGTGGGGAGCACCGTGAGCCCCCGACCCTCACCTGCAGGTACTGGGTTTTGAGGGAGCGGTAATCCTTGGGGACGAGGCCTGTGAGGAGCAGGGGGTGAGCGCGGTGCCCGGCGGGGCCGCGGTGCCACCGGCACCTCCCGCACTCACCGTTCTCCGTGATGGACAGCAGGCACATCAGGCGCAGGCTCTCGATCGGGGAGACCTGGGGGGCAGGGGGTGATCAGCTGCAGCCCCCCGGCCCTGCAGCCCCCCCTGCCCCCAGCAGGGCTCACCTGGCGGTCGATGTGCTCCTCGATGAAGCTGGTGCTCTCGCGGATGTCGAAGCCCTCCAGCAAAGCTGCGGGGGGACAGGGCAGCATCACCTCACCCACTCCAGGGCTCTGACCAATGACCCAGCTGGAGCCTGGGCTCAGCCTCCCTCCCCAGCCCCAGGGGACGGGGCAGCCTCACCCCCCCACACAGCAGCCCTCTGGGGACACGGCTTGACCCCATTTAGGATCTCCATGTCTTGGGGACAGGGGTTAGTGTTAGCCTGGGCAGTGATGTCATCCAGCTGTACTGGATGATCTGAAAGGTCTTTTCCAACCCAAACAATTCCCTGATTCTCTGATTCCAGACCCACCCTGATACAAACTGGAAGGACTGTGGCTACACAGGTGGTTCCTGGTTGTGAGGCTGCCCAGCTCCTGAGTGGGTGAGAGCACTGGACTGGGACAGGGCAGCCACAGCTGTGGGGCAGGGAGCAGCACTCACAGTGTTCAGCCTTGATCATCTCCTGGAAGTCCTGCTTGGTTTTCTTCTTCATGATGGACTCACAGGCACCAATATCTGCAGAGCCAAGAGGAGGGGTGACAATCTCCACTCATCCCCCAGCCCCACTGCAGACTGGTACCAGCACACAGCCCCTGCCCCCTCCCCACCGCTCAGTCCTGCCCCTCCTGGGGACCATCAGTGCCCTCCAGCATCCCCAGAGCCCAGGTGCCCACTGCAGCAGACAGGGCCTCCCCTCCCCATTCTTACGCAGGCTCAGCAGACGATGCTCTTGCTTCAGTCCCTTCAGTTCCTGGGAGACAAAGTTCTTCATCTGTTTGATGTCCATGCCCCGGCGCCTCTGTGGAAGAGAGAGGTTGTGGGGAGGTGATCTGGCTGTGGAGGGACAGTGCCCTGAGGGACAGGAGGATGCTCACATCGTACTGTGCCTGCAGGTTACGTGACTTCTGGCTCAGGAAGCCAAACACACTGGAGAAGTGCTCGTTCCGAATCTGGTTGAAGACCTGCAAAGAGAAACAGCAGTCAGCACCCACCCCGAGCTCCCCTGTGCCAGCACAGTGCCCAGCACAGGGACAGCCACTGCACCTGGGGATGGCACTTGCCAGCAGTGAGACACAGGGATGTCCCCTCAGGGAGGTCAGTGCCCCAGAAGACCCACCAGCTGGCACCACACACCCCTGCAGGCAGGGACTCTGCCAGCTGCAGGAGCTGAGCTGCTTTCAACCACGTTTCTCTGGTCTCTGTGCCCTGACCCATCCCAACCTGCACCCTCAGGTCCAGCCAGGACACCTGCTCAGTCTCCCCCCATGTCACCTGGGCACGAAGCACAGTGGGGCCCTCGTCCCCTGAGGGCTCACCTTGTCCTGGGCATTAAGGAGCACCTTGATGCTCTTGTCCGAAGAGGTGACATCTGGCCCAAAATCCACGCTCCCTGCAGAGAAGGATGAGAAACTGCTTTGCCCCAGTAAGTGACATCCCTGTGTATGCTGACCCTGCTGCACGAGGCAGCAGCGACAGGAGATGTCCCCCCAGCCTCCAGCAACCCCCACACCAGGACTGTCCCTGTTGGCTACAGCACCAGACCGCTGTTCTGATGATGCTGAGCACAAAGCCCAGCTCCTGGCAGCCCCCAGGACCCACCACACTTGATGCGGAAGGTGTCATCCACCAGCCCCTCGTAGACCACCTGGGAGCACAGCGCTGTCACGTAGTCCGTGTCTGCAGGGAGAGCCAGTGCTGGGCTCCGTGCATCCTGCTCCCCACTGCTCCCCGGGGTGAGCAGCCCCCTCCAGCTGCTCTTCAGCCCCCACCCGCTGCCCCCTGAGCTCCAGGTACCTCTGTCCATGAGGAAGACATTGCTGATCTCGGGCTTCCTGCCCTGCCCATCGTTCTCACCGTCCTCCTCCAGCTCCCGCCACAGCTCGTGGCTCATCTGAAGGTGGCAGAGTGTGCCAGGGCACGGGGGGCAGCCCCGGCCCCAGCCCAGCCCCGGGATAGCCCAGCCATACCTTGGCACACTGCCATCCCATAGGCTCTGCCAAAGGGTCCATACAGGGAGTTCAGCAACTGCAGGGCTCGAGCGACCGAGGTGATCCAGCGGTGATCTCCCTCCTGCAGGGAGCACGAGGTGTTGGGACTCGCTCTGGACACAACTGCCACATCAAGGGGCTTGGCTGGGGACAGAGCGAGCCCTGGGCCTGGTGCTTCCAGCAGGAAATGTGCACAGGAACGTGCTGGGGTGGCCCAAAGGGACTTGGGGGCAGCAGAGCAGGGGGCAGCACAGGGGCTGTGTGTGGAGGGGAGACATCAGAGCAGCCACCCCCAGCAAAAGTGACACAAGGGCCTCCAGCATGGAGGGGACCCAGGACGTCCCACACCTTCTCCCTGAGGAAAGCTTTCTGGTCCCCAGCCTGACAGACAAGCGAGGGGACGGTTGCCACGGTTGCCAGCCCACAGGGCAGCAACCCAGCAGCACCATCTCACTGACCAAGAAGTAGTCACGGAAGAACTCGGGCAGCTCCATGCTGATGATGTCTTCATCCAAGGGGAGCAGGTAGAAGGACCATTCGTCACAGGTGACATCTGTGTTTGGGACAGGGGATGGTGACAGCCTGGTGACACCCATCCTGCAGCAGAAACAGCCCCAAGAGCTGGGACAGCCCCAGAAAGGGCTGTGGGGAACAGAGATGGGGCCATTCCACAGGGGTTTGTGGCTCTGTCCTCCCAGGAGACAGGGGAGAGGCACTGATGCTGCGGCTGTCCCTGCCAGCAGAGGGATCCCAGCACTGGGGTTCAGATAGGATTCTGCAGTGTCAGAGCCCCCCCGAGCCAGCCCTAGGGAGGAGGAAGGTGCCACAGCCCCACTCACCGCCAAACACTCCCTCCTCCTCCAGCACCATCTCACAAGCATAAAACTGGAAGAGAAGGAAAAATCCTCAGGGCTCAGCCAGCTCTGAGAGGGCAGACAGTGGAGAGGACCTGCTCATTGCCAGGAAAAAGCAATTTTGGTTTTAATTAAAGATTCCTGGGTGAGGAATGAAGAACTTTTGGTGCCCGTAGAGGAGTGGAAGGTTGGGCAGACATGGAGCAAGGGGGTTACTGGCAGCACAGTGTGGTTGTCTGACCTTTTGGGGGCTGAAGATGATCTTGTACTTCCTAGTCCTCCCTGACATCTTGTCAGCGTTGACAATATCTGTGGACAGAACCCACACAGACCCTGCCCAGGCTGCCTGCCCCCCCCCCCCCCCGAACCAGCACCGCTCCTCTTGTGGGACCACGTCCCAGATTCCCCATCTCACAGAAACCAGAACGCCCCAGGCAGAAAGAAAACTCCCGGGTGCGGGGCCTGCCCGCTCCCGCACTCACCAGCGATGTACCGCATGGTCCGGACCCGCGGGCGCACGAGGAAGCAGAACCTGCCGGGTCAGGGCGCTGAGGGGCTGGGGGAGGCACCTGCCCCCCGCCCGACCCCCTGCTCCTGCCCGCCGGCCCCAGGACCACCGCGGGGGGGGGACTCACTGGTCACTGGCGCTGAGGGGGGGTCGGGTCTCCGCCTTGTACAGTTTATCCACTTCGTGCTGCTGCGGGGGGAGCCGGGCGTGGGACGGCAGCGCGGGCAGCGCGGGCACCCGCCCGCCCCGGACCCCCCGGTACCTTCAGGATGGAGACGTTGGCGATGCGGTCGAGGGGGCTCATCAGGTCGGGCTCGATGAACAGGTCCTTCTTCCCGGGGAGCTGAGGGCAGGCAGGGCGTGGGGCCGGCGATCGCCGTCTGCCCCGGGGGCTGATCCCGGGGCCCAGCCCGCTGGCCTGCCGGTACCGGGCCCCTCGCGGGCCGACATCCCCGTCCGCCCGGAGCCGACCCTGATCCCGGCTCCTTCCCAACCCCACTCCCGGTGCGGGAGCCCTCCCGCCGCCCGCCCGGGCCCACCGCCGGCCCCGGCCCGCACTCCGGTCGGTGCCCGCCGTCCCGGACCTGTTCTAGCAGGTAGATGAGCTGGTCCCGCGCCAGCCGCTTCAGGATACCGAAGTCTGGCGGCTCGGGCACATCGCGGCGCCCGGCGAAGGCCATGGCGGGGCGGGGAGGGAGGGAGCGGCGCCCGGAACGCCCGGACGCGGTGTCGGGGCGGCCGGACCCCGGTGTCGGACCCCGGCGGCGGAAGTGCCTGTAACCATGGCAACGAGAGGAGGCGGGACGCTCCGTTCTGTACAGCTTTATTGGTCGCCGCCACCGGCGCCTTTCCCCCCACACCGGCCTCGGCGGTCACAGGGCGAGGCCGCGCTCCTCGAAGAGCCGCCCCAGGGCCGCCTCCAGCGGGGGACTGGTCCCGCGCAGACCGGTCACCACCTCCGCCGCCCACCGGAAGTAGTCCTGCACACGCTCCGGCGACCAGCCTGGACGCGACACGAGCCCCGTCACCTCCGGCAGCTCCCGGGGCGCGGAGGGACCCCGGCACCACCGGCCAGAGCGAGGGCCGTGACCGGCACCCCGCCGGCGGGAGCGCTCCCCGAGCCCCGCCCGTGCTCTGCTCACGGTGCTGGGGTCCCCGTTCCCCCCGCCACCTTCCCCCTACCCCAACAACCGTGATTCTCCCCCTCTCCCCGTCCTCCCCCGCAGCTTCGGTGGGACCGAAGGCTCGCCCCGGAGTGCGGAGAGGCCCCCGGTGCCCGCAGTACCTCGCGGGGTGCAGCGGTTGAGGTCCCGCAGGTTGTCCAGCTTGTCGGCCAACTTGACCAGCTTGGCGCGGGGGCTGCTGCCCGCCGCCCGCTCCACCTGCAGCCGCTTGCGCTCGGCCTTGGGCAGCGCCTTGTCATCTGTCACCTCCTCCACCACCCGCCGAACCGCCGTCCCGAACCGCTCCTCGATCTCCGAGAACGTCGTGTCCGTGTCCTCCACCGTGTCGTGCAGGAGGGCAGCCTGGGACGGGCAAGGGGATAGTCGGGGGTCCCGGGCGGCGGGCGCGGGCAGGGGAGGTCGGGGGTTACCTGCAGCACCACCGTGTCCGTCACGCCGGCCTCGAGGGCCAGGATCCTGGCTACGCCTGCGAGGAGAGCCCGAGAGTGGGGAGTGGGCGCGGGACGGGGGGACAGGCAGCTCCCGGGGACCACTGAGCAGTGAGGGGTCCCCAGGGTCTGCCCGGTTCCACCCGCTGCGGGGTGAAAGCTTTGAGCCGGGGCAGGCTCCGGGGGCTGGCTGTCCGCAGGGTGCGCAGGGGGCTGCGGGACCGGGGATCACTGGGCCGGGCGGGGCAGCAGCTCCCGAAGGCAGCGCAAGAGCGTGGGGGAGCTCCAGGGCATGGGAAGGAAGAAAGAGCTCCCGGGGAGGGGGCGGCTAGGGTTGTCTCCGGGGGGTGGGCAGTGTCCGGAGGACTCAGACCCGAGTCGGGCGGCAGGAGAGGGGAGCGGGCACCCTCCGGGGGCCGGGGTGAAGGGATCACAGAGGCGGACAGCGCTCTGGAGCGGCAGGGAGAGGGCGGGGGGTGGCTCCAGGGGGCGGGCAGCGCTCCGGAATAGGAGCGGGCACGGGTGTCCTTCCCGGGGGCGGGCGGTGCTCGGGACAAGAGGGGGTGTCCCGGGGCGGGGGTGCGGGTGGGTTCTCCGCACCGATGGGGTGGTTGATGAAGGGGGTGCCCTCGGGGTCCTTCCGCCGCTGGCCCTTGTGCTTCTTGGCGGCGAAGTCCACGGCCTCCAGCAGTGCCGCCGCCTCGGAACCCATATCCGGCGCGAATGAAGCGCCGCGGGGCGGGCGGAGGCGGGTCCGGTCTAGTCGTTTATTGCGCGTTGTCCCCAGGCCCGCCCCAACCCCGCGGCAGCCGGTATAGCAGTGACCCGTCGGAGGCGCGCACCTCCCCGCCGGCGGACAGTCCCGGTGCCGGTCTCGGTGCCGCTGCCTTGGCGATCGCCCGCTCGTCCTGCCGCAGGCGGCGGTGCGGGGGGGGGCAGCCCCGGCTCCGCAGTACCCGCCGCACCTCCTCGGGGCTGACGCCGAAGCCCCGGGCCAGGCGCTCCGGCGGCCACTCCTCGGGCAGCTCCTGCCACAGGAACCTGCGGGCCCGGGCAGGGTCACCGGGGCCCGGGCAGGCACACCGGAACCCTTCCCCAGCCCGTTCTCCGCACCCCGCTCACCGCATCTGCTCCATGGCCGCCCAGGTCAGGGTGCGCTCGGGGGCTCCGCGCTGCCCGCCCAGCTCCCGCCGCAGCCGCCGCAGCCGCGCTGCCGCCCGCCGCCGCCGGGCCCTGCGGGGAGAGACGTGAGACACGGCCCCGGCCCCCGCCCCGCCGCCCCGGCCAGGCCCCGCCGCCCCGCACCTCTGCTCCTCCTCCAGCACCGGGTCCGCCGGCTCCGTGTCCCCTGACCAGGCGGCCAGGGCCCGCCGCGGGGCCACGGTGAGGAGTGCGGCCGCCCGCAGCCCGCGCCGCAGCAAGGCCGCCATGGCCGGGAACGCGGAACGAGAACCGGGCGGGGCCGGCGGCGGGGCGGCCCCGGAGGGGTGGGGGGCGCGGGGGATCCGGCGAGAAGCCCCCGCCCCGGGGTCCCGAGAGGGGGATGAGCTGTGTGCAGGCAGGGGCGCAAGCACTCGCCCGAGGTCTGGCAGAGGTGAAGCTGCTGTCCGGGGACCCGATCAGGGGGTGCAGCAACCGGCCCCGGCTCTGCCCGGGGTGACCCTCCCCATCCCGCAGCCCCCGTGAGCTCCCCCCTCTGCTGCCTCACCTGCGCTGCTCCCAGCAGCGTGGTGCGGGGTTAAGGGCAGCTCCTGTCCTGCGGCACTACTGAAGATGCCATTGCCTGTGGCTGTCCCCGTGGTGCTGGCTGGGGACCCCGGGTGACCGCTGCTGGTGTAGAAGGACAGACTGCCAGCTTCATCCGGGAAGAGCACAGATGGGGAAGGCAGGTAGACATGGCAGTGTCCACAAGTGTCTTCTCTGTATGTCCCACAGCGAGCACACCCCTGACTCCAGCCCTCTAAGCTTCCCACACTTCCCCATCCCCTGACATCAACCCTTGGTCCTGGGAAACCTTGCCCACAAAGATGGGGCACTACTGGCCTGGGCAGGGACTCACAGAGGTCACCAGTTACCAAAGAACTCAGTGTCCTCTCCACAGGGTTTGGGCACCCCAGGGACTCTGAGTCCCATCCAGTTCACCCCCCTTCCCACCACAACAGACCCAGGAGCACCCACACCTCCCAACCCTCCCCCTATGGTTCTGCTCACAGACAGCACAGTGCTGATGCCCAGAGCCAAGGGAAGGTAACACAGACTCACAGCTTTCAGCCTGGACTCTGGTGCTGGGGAGCTGATGACCTCTGGCCAGCATGCCCTGGGGTTTGGTGCAGGGCTGGGGAACCACTGCTGGACCAGGCAGCCACCCCGTGTTCTGGCCCCCCAGCCGCTGCTGCACCTTGTGCTGCCCACGGGGAGGGATGCTCAGGCCTCGAATGGAGAGGGTTCCCATGGCTGCTGGATCTCTGCCCAGGCGTGGGGCCTCAGCTCGGGGGTTGTGCAGGAGCTGCTGTCCCAAAGGCCGGGCTGGACCCCCCAGGAGCGAGAGCGGGACGAGCATCATGAGTCTGTGGCTGTCCTGGCTCCCGAGCGCACCCCAGAGGAACGGCGGCTGGAAGGGAAGGGAAGGGAAGGGAAGGGAAGGGAGGAAGGGAAGGGAAGGGAAGGGAAGGGAAGGGAAGGGAAGGGAAGGGAAGGGAAGGGAAGGGAGTGGCTGCAGCTCAGCTGAGAGCAGCCCAGCCTCAGCCTCAGCCCGGCAGGGCAGATCCCCTCGATTACCTGGATCCTGGAGATGCCGGATCCCTGGGGGGGTGCTTGCTTGTGGGCTGTGGGGAGCAGCCGGCAGAGCTGGTCAATGATGCCCAGCCCTCGGATAAGGTTCTCACGCTGCACAAGAGCATTTACTCTTCTCTTCTCCTCATTTTCCAGGATATCCTGAGGTTGCATGGAGTTGTACTGCGGGCGTTGTGTCTAGGGAAAAGAAAGGTTGGGGTCAGAGCAGAGTGGGGGCTGTGGCAAGGCACAAGAGAGGCAAAGCCCCAGACTGCACCAGGCCCTGAGGAGAGTCACAGGCTTTGGGGTGGAGTGGGATGAAGATCCCAGTGGGAGACAACAGGGAAGGGACAACACTGGTGCCTACAAGAGCCTCCCAGCACAAGCTGTCAGCTCTCTGGACCTGATGAAGCAGCTTTAAACTTCTGTTCCTTGGGAAGTACCCACAGCCCAGCACCTATCCCAGTGCCACGTTATTGCCTTCAAGAGCCCCCTGTAAGCCAGTGACAAGAGCCAGGTACCCTCTCCCATATCCTGGTGCCTCTGTAGGCGAGGCGGGTTGGAGGAGCTGTGGCTCTATTACGGATCTGGCCTTTGTCTCCAGCTGACTCTCCATGCTGATCTTTCCTCACTTTTTTCTTCTTCCTGGTAATAGCTTCCCACTTTTCCTTTTTCAGGCGAATTTCTTCCAGTTGCTGCCTGCCACAGAACAGTCATCTTAGTCACTGGTTCAGTAAGAGCCACAACGGCCAAAGGCTATTTTGAAGCTTTCAACCTGATACATTTTACTGCAGTCATAAGTTCTGTAGTGAACAGATCGCTATTGAAGCATGCCAAGAAATGGACCAGGAGTTCCTTTAAAGAGACTCCCCAATGCAAGAAATACCCTTGGATGAGGCTGTGCCTGCCAGGAGGGTGGAGGACACCTGCAACAAGGTGTGTCCAGAGCCCAAAAGTCACTGGGATGTGGCATGTGCCTCTCAAGGGCCCAGGGTGGGGGGAAGACTTGGTGACACAGCCCATGCAGCTGCCTTCCCCTCTGGCTCCCACCCCTTTTGTACCCCTGCTATGTCCCCAAGGAGGGAGCAGAGGCAAGCAGCCTCTGTGTCAGCCCGTGGGCAGTGGGTGTCCTGTGGGGGCAGCGTACCTGGCACACTCCTCTCGTGCCTTGGATGATGCTGTTTCCTTGAAGAGGGAACTGCTCTGCTGGAAGAAGGGCTCGTACCTCTCTGTCCCCTGTGCTGGGTAAATGCGACGGAAACCACCCAGGTGGGAGTCCTCATACTGCTCTGCCTGGGAGAGCCGGGCAGCCTGGGTGCTCTCCAGCTCCTCACGTCTGCACACCAGGAGACAACACAGGCAGAGAGACAGGGTGGGAGGCTCCAGGTGCTCTCCTGGCTGGTGGACAGAGCCTGGCTGGTGCTTCCCCCATCTTTCCCCATGTGGGAGCCCGGGGGTGCACTGCAGGGGCTCCTCACAACCCTCATTTCTCAATCCTCTACCTGCAGAGTGCTGGTGAAGCATCTCCAGACCTCTGACACCTGCCCACCATCCAACAAACCCAGTGACAACAGCAGGTCATTAAAATGTGCCCACTCACGGTCTATCTGCCACCCTGCCTGCTGCTGGGACCTTCCATAGGATCATGGAATCATTCTGTTTGGAAAAGACCTTTAAGATCATCCAGTCCAACCACTAACCCAGCACTGCCAAGGCCACCACTAACACATGTCCCTCAGCACCACATCTCCACAGCTTGGAAACCCCTCCAGGGATGGGGATTCCATCTGAGCAGCCTGGGCCACAGCCTGACAACACTTTTCAGGGAAGAAACTCCTTCCAGTTTCCAACCTAAACCTCCCCTGGCACAACTTGAGTTGTGCCAAAAGTTCCTCTTGTCCCATCCCTTGCTCCTTGGGAGCAGAGCCCAACCCCCCCTGGCTCCAACCTCCTCTCAGGGGGTTGCAGAGAGCCACAAGGTCTCCTCTCAGCCTCCTCTGCTCCAGGATCAGCACCCCCAGGGCCCTCAGCTGCTCCTGGGCAGACTTCTGCTCCAGGCCCTTCCCCAGCTGCATCACTGGGAATCTGGGAGCAGCTGGGGCCTCAGGGACAGGCAGAGCACAGGGTGAACATGCTCAGCATCTCCAGCCTGGAGTTCTCTCATTGCCCTGGAAGCTAAGGCAGCATGCCAGACACAGCCTGGAGAACAGGCTCATCTTCCACAGCCTCAGGAAAGGACAGACTGACAAAGAGGGAAACCCCAGCCCTGCAAAAAGGTGCCCTGCTCTGGTCCCCGGAGCTCTTCCTTGCAGGATGCAGATGGCTCAGGAGGTCTCTCTATCTCTAGGCCTCTTGAGCTAGGATTTAGGAACACCCAGCCTTGATTTCATCTGTGCCCCGCCTCATCTCGCTGGGGCCCTGCAGTGCTGTGGGGCAGAGCAATACCTGGCTGCACGGAGAGCCTGGTGGCCCTGGAGGAGCCGCTCCTTCACCCGCTGCTTGTCCTCCTCCAGCACTTTCCTTCTGTTGCAGGCGTGCACGTTGATCAGGTTGATGGTATCACAGAGCAGAGCATCCTTCACCTCCCGGTCCAGGCGTGAGTCCGTGGTGAAGCTGGGAGAGTGGTTCACCTGCCAAACAAGGAGCTGCTCCCACCTTCCCTTCCAACTGCACCCCTCCCACACAGCCTACAGCAGGTTTCCTGGCTGCTTGTCCTCACTGCTTGTTTGATTTTGTGGAGGATGTGGCCTTTTTAATCACTTCTGTTCATCCCACTACCCTATGCTCTGGACTCTATTCCCAGCAGGCAGCTCTTGGCTGCCTCCTGCTTCCAGGTGTCTCCTCACCTCCAGCAGCCAGGGCTTCAGCTTCCTGTCCAGCAGAATATCAAAGCCCAGAATCTCAAAGCAGGCACAGCCAGCACTGTGGTTGGGGAAGCAGCTTTGGTAATTGTGCTTTACCACAGGGTGAATGGAAATAAGAGTCTTTATAATAATATCTTCAATATCTGCCCAGAGTTTTGTTGTGTCGTAGCTGTGATCGGCCATCCAGGCATTCAGGGTGGACAGTTTCCTGGGTGGGGACAGGAGGTGATGAGCTGAGCTCATCTGCCCCAAGGAAGACAGAAGTAAATCAGTGTCTTCCAGAGAGCTTCCCTGCAGGGCTGCATTTCCTACACAGGACTATACCTCTTACTGCCCGTCGTGTCATCCTGGATGAAGTTTTCATTGTGTTTGTTGATAGCATAATTAGTCAAATGCATGCAAATATCACCCTGGGAGAGGAACCACAAGAGACTCAACCACAGAGCATCAGTAGAACCAGCCCCATCAGCTCTAATCCTGCCACTAGCTTTGCCCACATCTGCCTCCTCTCTGTGGTGGTGACCTGCAGCAAGGGGTTAACCATGCTGCCAATTCCCTCCAGACAGAAGTTAGAGATCTCAGAGTTCTGCCCTCTCAAAATCTTATCCTTATGTGGAGGAGAGCACAGGAGTTGGCCCTGGCCTCACTAAAGCACAAGGGCCTCCTCAGGACAGGAGCTGCAGGAAATTTCTGCAGACTCCTCCTTTGCTGACCCAGAGCAGAAGAGCTCTCCAAGACACGTAAGGGAGCGAGGGAAGACATCCACCCAAACTGCTCTGGGATGAGTGGGCAGCCAGCCCAGAGCTGGCTATCTCCTGGCACAGCAATGTCCTGCTGGGATCTGACAGGCTGGACCCCTGCTTGGAGATGGGCACAGCCAAACTCTGCACTGTGCCTTCCTAGTTCCCTGCCCTGCCTCTCCCAGACTGTTCCAGTACCAACAGATAATTCCAAGGTCCCTCTTTTCCACCTGAAGCAGACAAGGAATTGTGGGGACCTGAGAACGCTCATGAGGGCAAGAAGCAGCAGGAGTGTTGCAGAGATGCCATGGGGTCTCTGTCCTTGCAGATTTGCAAGCCCTGTCTTGAGGGGGACCCTGAGAAACCAGATCTGGGTTTATTGTTGACCTGGTTTTGAGCAGAAGTTTGGACTTGAAACCTTCTAAGTGAGCCAACCCCATGATTCTGTGAGAACACCAGTAAAGAGCCCAGATGTTGGGCCTGGGAGTAGATCTATTTCAGACATTCCTGAAATACCTTCTGTGAGGAGAAGGAGGTACTGGGGGAGGGGGGAGCAGGAGAGAAGAAAGTCAGGTCCCATGAAACCCACCAGTTCCCGCTTTTTCAAGGTCTGGAATGCCCCTAGGACAAGTTAGGGACTAACACCTACAGATACTATGCTTTTTTGGAAAGTTCTCTTTTTTTACCAGGTTTTTGCTGCTGGGATCGATGTACCTCATGGTGGCAAAGCGGGCCAAACCCTCCTCATAGACAAAAATCCTCAGTGGGTCACAAGATGTGACGAGCACGTAGATGCGCATGTCAAACTTAAAGCCGTCAATAAGGAAAGGCTGTGAGGAAAAACAGGAACAGGAGTGAGCATGAGGGAGAGAAACACACACTGCTGGGGTGCAGCCTGCACAGCTTCTGCAGCAAAAGGACCACTCAGCAGGGAGGACAGAGCCCAGCTTTTGCCGTGGCAGAAGATGCAGAGCAAAGGACGCCTGGAGGACCTGGGGTGCTGGGAGAGCGGGAGGGCTGCAGCCCTCTGCCTGCACTTCCAGCCTGTCCCCTTCACCTTGGAGATGTACTGCTGGCAGATCATGTGCTCGCCGTGTTTGATCTCCTCTGGGTTGCGTGTGATGAAGATGCCTCTCCCCTGGCAGCCACTCTCTGGCTTGCAGATGAAGGTCCTCACTCTCCTCGCACGTCGGTAGGCCTGGAACTCTCCATAGCTGTGAAAGGACAGGAGGGACTGTTACAAACTGCAAAAAAACAAACCCTGAACGCTCTCATAACAGTTGGTCACTCAAACTGTGGTGCTGTGGGCAGGCAGTACACCTACTCCTCATCTACATGAGTGACAAATTGGTCCTTGGACCTGATGAAGCTCTCCCAGTGCCACCTTTTGCTGGCACACATCTCCACCTCTGCTGGAGGGGTTGTAGGAAGTGGCCACCACAGGGCACACAGGGGCCAGTGAGATTTTGGTTCTGGTGCTGCAGGGAGAGCAGGAGAAAATAAACAAGCCCTGGCTGCAAAAGAGGAGGTCACAGGTCTCTGCATCCCCTTTCCTGCTGCTCACCAGCAGGCAGGAGGCCTCAGCCAGCATGCTGAGCAGGACACAGAGGCTCATGGTGTCATGTGGCTGATCTCCAAGAGGAGACGTGCTCTGGAATCAAGCCCATCTGCCAATTAGTTGATTTTCTGCAGATGGAGGAACACCATCCTTCCAGTGGGCACTGCATTTAGGGAGGCAAAGAGGATAAATTCCTGAAACCAGCACTACAAAAATGAGAGGCCAGGAAATGCAATCTGGAAAGAAAGAGCAGAGACCTACGTCTGCCCTCTCCAGAAATGGGAGGACAGGGTGGCAGCCTTCCTGGGCAAACTCCAGCACACCTCTGTCCCCCAAGGCCAGTGGAATGGGAGAAGTAGCAAGTGTGACTCTCCCAGCAAAGACACTTCAGGGGAGAGATGAGCAAAATCTTTCTAACTGTGAGGAGAGTGCAGGTACAGAACAGGCAACAGGAGCAAGCCCAACTTTAAAGTCTTCAGGAAATGGTAAGAATAAAGTCTGCCAAGAACAGGTATCGTGTCCCTTACCAGCATGCAGACTTTGACTGCTCTTTGGTCTCTCTCAGATATATTTTTGGCTCCCAGTCCCTAATTTGACAGCCCTGCTCTCAGCTGCAGCAACACGTGTCACTCACTCAGCAGGCAGGCACCACGTCCGGGGAAATATGTTGTACTCCTTGGGGAAGAGCCTGAGCATGCGGTTGAGGTTGCGAGCCAGCAAGTCCTTACGGCAGATCTCAATCATGCCTGGGAAATGGTTGATTTTCTGAAAGAGGTGAAGACAGAAACCAGGATCAGCGAAGGAAGAGCAGGGATCCTCCTCCAGAACCATGATGGCCCAAACGGGAAGCTGGACCTGTGGTTGCCTTGAATGTCTGCTGAGAGAGAAGATTGCACCACAACTGCTTTATCTGAACTTCACCAGTGATTTATCTGCTCATTCCATCTCAGTTCTGCCACCCTGGAGTACCACAGCTCCGGAGAGGGAGCCCTTTGTCATCAAGAACAATTTATTTCATGCTCCACGAAAGGGGCTGGCAGCTTCCCAGCTTGGAGTGGCTGCCAAAGCCCCGCACCAGTGGCAGAACAGAAGTAAGGGCTCATGAACCTGTGTCCTCCAGAACCCGTGCGGAGAAAAGGGGGCACGGGTGCTCGTCTGGGCACTTCTGTTTCATTGCACAACACGTCGTTCCACCACCAGCCCCACCCCAGACCTGCCCAGGGGCACTTACCTGGAACCTCTTCATCTCCATGAGGCGCTCCAGGGACACTGAGTAGTCTGTCCAACACACCGTCCACTCCTCGTCTTCTCCCGCCTCCTTCAGCCCGCAGCACCGCGCCGCACGCCGCACTGCACCGGGGCAACCAGGTGACAAGGGGACAGGCAGAGACACGGGCACTGGGACTGTTAAATCCCCAGAGGAACCAGGGACAGTGGGGAACAAAGCTCCCCGGGCTGCGGTTCTCTGAGACACGAGGCATTGAGAGGACTTCAGGAGGTGTCAGAGCAGAAGCTGTACCTGGCTGAACCCACCCTGGTGTACAGGGAGACACCAGCACTGTTCAGTCTGTACACTGTGGGGTCCCAGAGCCCCCCCTGAGCTACAGCAGGCTCGAGTGCCCCGTGGGTCAGACCCCAGCTGGGCAGAATCAAGTCTTCTGAAGGTATGAGTGTCCTCTTTGGAATGCGTTTGTCAGCAGAACACACCAGCTGGGGAGCAGAGGGTTGCTGCTGGGATGGTAATTAATGCCAGTTCTGAGTTTGGGCTGGGGAGATGATGGAGGTCAGTGCCACACCACCTCCATCACCAAACTGCCTGAGCATGGAACATGCAGTGCCCAACAAACCCTGCCTGCCTTGCCCAGACAGCCAGGCTGTGACCCTCAACAGTGTGGCTGCACTGCCAGGACAGCCATCAGCAGCTTGGCTAATAACATCCATCAAGTGTCTGCCTGGTGATGATGCAGCAAAGAGGAGCTCCCTGGAGCTCACCACTGGAGACAAGGCAAAGGGAGAAATTCCTGGCACCAGTCCTGCACGTTGAGCAGCTGGAGCTCTCACTTCAGCCCTCCCAAGCACAGGCACCTCTGCCTTGACACCACCCTTAACCCTTCTCACCTATTTTGCATACCTGGACAGTGCAGGTGCTCGGGGTGGCCACAGGCATGAACTGCTGTGGCACTTTTGGCCTCATTGAACCAGTAAATGCATGTACCAAAAAAAACCCGTGGTGTGGGAACTGGTTACTGGCTCTCCTCCCTGGCTCAGGGCACCCAAGGGATCTGTTGTTGGTGGGCTGATCCGAAGGGAGACCTTGCAGCGCCTCGGACTTACCGCTCTCGTACCTGCAGCTGGTCAGGTTGATGGTGGGGACACTGGAAGTGAGAGACAACATAACAGTGGCTACTCAGTGATCAGCCAGAACCTCTCCAGGGTGTGCGGGAGGCAGCTTGTGCTCCACAAGACGAATGGGCAAGTCTGATCTGGAGCCACCAGGGGCCGGGCACAGGGTGAGAAGGGCACCAAGCGTGGGCCCAGCCCCGGACGTGTCACGCTTGGGATTACTGGGACAAGTGGAGGGAAAGAGCGTTTATTGTCCGGGTCGGAAGAGCCCTAGGAAGCCGCTGGGGCTGGGGAGCAGAGGGCACACCGGCACACCGGCACACCGCCATTCGGGGCCGGGCCGGACCGCACTCCAGCCGCTGCGGGCCCTGTTGGGGGCTGCGGCCTGCTCGGCAGCCCGCTGCCCGCCGCCCACCTGCGCTTCCTCTGCCTCCTTCGCGGCTGGAGGGCAGCGGGCTGGCCAGAGGAGGATCCCGGAGGGGGCTCCGAAGGGGGTTGCGGGGGAGGTTCCGGGGGGGGTCCCGGGGCCGGGCCCCCCCCGTCGCCGCCCTTCTGCATCGTGCCCGCTGCCGGGGTCCGCCCCGTTGCCATGGCGACGAGGCAGCAGCGGCAGGGGCGGGGCCAGAGCGCCTCCCCGTCAGTCACGTTGCCAGCAGCCGCGCAGCCCCGCTGCTGCTTAGCGCCCCCTTGCGGGGGGGCGCGGGTACCGGGATCGGTACCGACCCCAGACGGCCGGGCCGGGCCGGGCCCCGCTCCGCTCATCCCGGCAGCAGCCGCACCAGGTCCTCTGCCAGGCGCAGCAGCTCCGGCTCCGGCAGCAGGGGCTCGCGGATGACACGCAGGGCCTCGGCCTCGGTGATCTCCCGGTACAGCGGCTCCGCCGGCAGCGGCAGGTGCCCCGCCAGCTCGCAGAGCGCCACGTTGAAGGCCGCGCTCTCCTTGGCGCCGAAGCTGGGCCTGCGAGCCCACAGCAGCACCCGCAGACCCCGCCCGGCACCGGCCCCCGCCGGCGCGTCCCCCCGTGTGGCCATGAGGTTGCAGGCCAGGCCGCTGTCGGCCAGGTGCTCCGCCGCCCGGCAGACGTCCCGTGCCAGCGCCCCCAGCTCGGCGGGGCTGGCGGTGTAGAAGAGGAAGGCGGGGGCCGGGACGTGGTGCAGGAGGCAGAGGCGGCCCGGCGGGCGGAGGGGCTGGGCGGGCGCCGACTCCACGAGCAGCGGCCGGGGCAGGTAGAGGCCGTGGAAGTGGAGGTGGTTGACGGAGGCGCAGCCCCCCAGCCCGTTGAAGCCCACTCGGAAGCCGGGGTGGGCGCTGAGTAGGGCGGCCTCCAGCGCCCCGTGCAGCCCGGCGGGGGTGAGGGCCTGCGGCAGCCGCCGCGCCGGGTCGGGCAGCAGCAGGACGTGTCCCCGCTCCAGCGGGCTGACGTTGATGGCCACCAGGAGCGGGTCGGGGGCCGCGGGGCCGCCGTCCCCGGCCCGGCGCAGGCGGAGCAGCCCCTCGGCGGGACGTATGCGAGTGAAGTTGAAGTCCTGGGGGTCGAAGGGCTGGCGGAGGCTGCACACGAGCTGGGGCGGGCGGCGCTCGGTGCCGCGCTGGGCGTTCAGCTGGGCCACCAGCCGCATGGGGCCGGGCAGCAGGCGGGTGGGCAGCGGGCCCAGCCGGTACCGGAACAGGCCCCGCGCCATCCGGTCACTCCAGCCCGCCAGCAGCGCCCGATCGAAGCGGGAGGGAGCGGAGCCCGGGTCGTCCCCCCATCCCGCGGCCGGCAGCACCAGCTCCTCTTCCCCGTACACGAACTCCTCGGGCTCCGGCCCCTCGCCCGCCGCCGCCATGACGGGAGAGGGGCGGGGCCAGCGCCACGTGACCGCCGTGTTGCCCCGGGAGCGGCTGAGTGACATGTGGGGGCGGGGCTACGAGCCGTTGGTGGGCGGGGCGTTTCCATGGTAGCGGATGATTGACGGGCGAAGAGGAAGCAGCGCGGGAGTCATGGGGGGCTCGGCCAGCCTGCTGCCACGGGAGGCCCTGAGCGAGTACCAGGTGCGGGGGAACCGGCACCGGCACCGGCACCGGCACCGGCACCGGCACCGGCACCGGGGGGGGATCATCCCAGCGGGATGGGGGACGCGAGGCCAAGGGACCCGGTTCCAGGGTGCACCGCGCTGAACCATGGCTCTCCCCGCAGGAGCTGACGTTCCTGAGCAAGCAGGAGATCGTGCTGTGAGTACGGCCGTGGGGCAGGGAGCGGGGCAGCGCTGTGGGGCAGGGAGCGGGACCGTTGCCTGCAGGTGGGTGCTGGTCCCACAGGGGGCTTCGCCTCCGCCGTGGGGCCGTTGCCCTGTGGTACCGGTGCCCGTTGGGCCGCTCCCTGCCGGCCCGGTGCAAAGGTCTGGGGGTGCCGCCCTAAGGAGCGGGGCGATGGCAGCGGGGCCGGCCTGGAGACAGCTCCTTCCCCAAGCCCCAGCTGTAGGGATGGGCAGGCAGCAGCCCGGCTCCTCTCCCTCACCGCCTGGGTCTCGGGAGCCAGTGCGGGGCCACCCTTGGGGCACAGCTGGCAGGGAACTGTGGGAACGGGGCCGTCAGCCTGGAAGCAGCGCTGGGGCCCGCACCAGCCGTGCCCGCAGGGCTGCCCCCCGCCCCGCTCCCCCCACACAGCCGCTCTTGTTCTTGCCTCTTCAAGTGCCTACAAGAGGTTCCGTGAACTGCTGCCAAGGGAGGAGAGGGAGAATGCCTTTTCTGCACGCGTTCCCAAGAGCCAGATCCTGACGCTGCCGGAGCTGCGGGTACGGAGCCTGGCAGGCAGCCGGGGCTCCAGGGGTCCGGGCGAGTTTGGGCAGGGCCCGGTTTACCCGCCGCGGTGCCGTGGCTCTACCCTCGACTTGCTGCCCCAGCAGTCACCCCGGGGAAGCTCTTCGCTTCCCACACCTCAGTTCTGCCAAAAAGCAGCTTCCTGATCCCGGCTGTGCCATGGAGGATCCCTGGGATCCCGGCTGCTCAGGGACAGGGATGGTGCTGCCATGTGTGACAGACCTGTGTTGGCAGGCAAACCCCTTCCAGCACAGGATCTGCCGGGTGTTCTCCACTTCAGACGACGACAGTATGTCCTTTGAAGACTTCCTTGACATGCTGAGTGTCTTCAGTGACTCTGCTACCTCCGACATCAAATCCCACTATGCCTTCCGCATCTTTGGTGAGGCTGGGGGCAGATGCCATGTCCCGGGGTTCCCACACGTCAGGCGGGTGGGAAGGTATGAATCTTTGTTTCTGAGGGCCAGCAATGTCCTGAGAGCATGCACAGGGATGGAGCCTGTAGGAATTCCATGTGGAACCACTGGGCTGGCATGATGCCATGCACTAAGAGCTGAGGTGTGGAGCCTGCAGGGGCTTCAGAGCTGAACTGAGCACAGGCACTCATGACTTTTCGAGGCCACTGTGGCCCTGCCAAAATGTAACTTTCCTCTCCCCACAGACTTTGATGACGATGGGACTCTGGACAGAAAGGACCTGGAGAAACTGGTGAACTGCCTGACAGGGCAAGGCGAGGAGTGCCGGCTGAGTGATGAGGAGATGGAGCAGCTCATCCAAAATGTGAGGACCATCAGGTGGGGCATGGGCTGCTGCACAGCCACTGTGAGCCCATGCAGAGCTCACCATGTACCTTACCCTCTCCTACAGATCCTGGAGGAGTCTGACATTGACAAGGATGGCACCATCAACCTCTCCGAGTTCCAGCATGTCATCTCCCGCTCCCCAGACTTTGCCGGGTACGGTGGCCTTCAGCACCACAGCTTGTCCTCATGGTTTGCCCACCTTGGTTACTGTGCCAGTGGTGGACCAGAGCTCTTGGTGGCAATGGGGCAAGGCTTCCCTGCACAAGGGAAGCATGGGATGCAGTTCCCTCTCCTCACTCTGCAGAGACCTCTGCCACGCAGGGCAATGCTTCTTCCCTGCAGCACTGGGTGCTGGCAAACCACTCGCATGTGATCCAGTGAGGAGGTGCAGAACCTGTTGTGTCTCTTGCAGCTCCTTCAAGATTGTCCTGTGAGAGTCCTGCAGCTCTCTGGTAGAACTGCTCTGGCTGCTGCAGCTCTTCGTGGTCTCAGACATTTCCTCTTCCAGCAGTATGGCAGAGGCTGCTACTCCTCACCAGCATGGCTGTGCCGCAGTGCCTTGGGCAGGACGCCCCTGGCCTCACAGAGGTGGGCTCAGGGCAGCTGCCATGTCTGCAGCCCCTCTGCTCTCCCAGGATTGGATTTTAGTGCCTTACACAAACCCTGTGCAGCACTCAGCTGTGGGCATACCCAGCACAGCCCCTCTCTGCCCTCAGTACCAATTTGTGCCTTCCTTTAGAAGGCAGGGAGCTGCCTCCCCCCCTGCCGAGCTCTCTCCTGGGGAGGCAGCTCCCTGCTGCAACCAGGATCCATTTCTCCAAGCAATAACCCAAACCTGGATCAATTTTTCCAAGCAATAACCCAAACCTGAATCCATTTCTCCAAGCAGTAACCCAGCTGCTCTGTGGCTGTGCCATCCCAATGCCTCCCCACAGCAGCACGACCCCCTTCCTCGTCTCATCCCACTCTGGGCTTGTTCCTCTTCTTCCCTCTGCCTCTCAGCTCAGCAGCTGCTCTGCCGCCCTGGCCTCTTCCTCCCCCTGCTCCTGCAGGACACAAATAAAGGGCTCTGGTTTCACCCCCACTCTGTGCTGCCTTTGTCTCGCTGTAGGGACAGAGGGGCTGCTGCAGCACTGCTGCGGGACGGCTGCCACCAGGGTGCTGGGGACACGGTCTCCTGCCAGCGCAGCTCCAGGGGACGGCTCCCAAGTCCCGCTGGGTGACAGCCCTTTCCGTGGGCCACCTCCTTCCTCCAAACCCGGAGCCTGTTCTCAGCCTGGCCACACAAAGAGCTCTGCACAAAGGGAAATCCAGGGCAGGCCAGCGGGTACCTTTGCCGCGGCCCCCGCCGGAACCCTTTGTGTCTGTTCATCCACTGGCTGGGCCTTGGCCCGCGGCCAGCAGTGGCCAACGGCTCTGACGGGGCTTTGCCATGAGACCCCCCCGAGTTGTACCAGGGACTGGTGCAGTGCCGGGGGGAGGGGGAGGCCAGTGCGGTGCCGAGGGTCCAGCTGGCTCTGCAGGAGCCCCAGCCCATCTCCCCTCACCTCTCACATCCCCCCTCTCCCCGGCGGGTCTGCCCCCCAGCCCCGTAACCCCGCGGTGCTGATGGTATCTGTGCCCCTGCGGCCCCGGGGGCCACGTCTGCTGGCGTGGCACCAACCGACGCCTCCGGTGGCTTTTTTGATGTCCCAGAACAGGCTGGGCAGGAAGCTGGGTCCAGCCGGGAGCCAGGCAGTGCTGGTTCCTGGGGGGGGAGCCAGCCCCGACACGCCGACTCTGGAGCTCAGGGCTCTCACGGGCCCCGCGATGCCAGCGCTTCCCAGGCACGAGAGCTCACGGCAGGGCGCAGCCATCACCCACCACCCAGCCGGGTCCTGCTGGCACAGGGGGTCAAGGACAGGCCCGTGCCCCAGGCTGGCAGCACAACACCACGGTCACAGAAGGGGTTGCCAGGGGCAGCCTCTCCCCAGCCCCCAGTCCGAGCCAGACACCATTCCTCTCTGCAGGGACACCAAGATGGTCCCCAGGATGGGGACATGCAGCACACACATGTCCAAAGGAGACACCTGGACTTTATATAAAAACCACAGACGTTTCTGCACACACACGTGGGGATGTGGGGGCTGCCCAGCCCGGCTCCCAGCTCCCTCCCGGGGACACAATTCACATTTTCAACGTATGAAAAAACGAACCAAGCACAGAGACACGGCACATGCCGCGGGGTTGCAGCACACGGCTTCAAGTCCTGCAGCCAGATATCACAGTGAGTCAGGGCATGGGGGGCCGTGGCCACCCCCCCTCCTGCCCTCTGCATAGAGCTGGGCACTGCACCCACCCCCAAGATGGGGACACCGGGCAGGGGAACAGTCCCGCTCATCCCTGGAAGGCACGGAGCACCCTCGTACCCGGAGCTGCCAGCACCATTCCGGGCAGCTGAGGCGAAGGCCGGGGAGGTCCGGGGGAGCCGAGTCCTGCCACGGGCTCTGGGCATGCACACACAGACAACGTGGGCCCCGGCCAGTCCGGAGAGGCTCAGCAGAGCAGAGGCAGTGGTGGGTGAGGGCTCGGCTCTTGTCCCCCGTCACACCACCGAGTCCTGGATCTCAGAGCCCAGACGCACCCGGGGTCTTTGGCAGGCAGGAGACACCTCCACAAAGCTGTCCCGGACATGGAGGGGCCTCTTCTCCGATTCAGAGAAGGCGCGTGGGGGACCCGGGGGCTCGTGCACCGGGGTGCTGACGATGTAGTTGTCCTGCAGGGCCTGGTAGCCCTTGTGCTCAGGCACAGTGCTGGGCAGGCTGCTGCCGTTCAGGGGCAGGCTCTCCACTGGTTTGCGGGGTGGCTTCTGGTGCCGGCTGGGGTCTCCGGGCTCCAGCAGGGCTTTCATGCCATTGCGGTGCCGGTGCAGGAGGAAGAAGGCCAGCACCAGGACAGTGGTGACGAAGAGCACACACATCACCAGAAACTCGGTCCAGTAGGTCTTGCCATCCAGCCGTGCTGCCGCACTGCCCACCGCTGAGGTGCTCCGGGATGTGCTGACAGTTTCCAGGGCATCCCGGCCGCTAGCCACCTTCCTGCTGGGGTCTGGTGGCCCAAGGGCCAGTTCCTGCACACCCACACAGTAGCTGGCCATCAGCTTGCGGAAACCTTCCTCCAGCGACCAGCACTCGTAGGTGCCGGCCCGCTCAGGGCTGCCCACCAGGATGAGGGCCCCGTCAGGCAGCACCAGGTAGGAGGCGTTGACAGGGGCCCCGTCGTGCAGCCAGCGCCGCGACGCCAGGTTGGAGAGCAGCCGGCACGGCAGCGGCTGCACTGCGTTGGGTGGCAGCTGGATCCGCTGACACGGGGCACCTGAGGCTGCAGGGAGACAACCCACGAGAGAATGTCAGCAAGGCTGGGGGGACACTGGGGACAGCAGGGAGGACCCCGGGATGCACTGGGCTAATAGCAGCCTCAGCTGCAGGGGCAGAACCTCACCTGGGGGCAGAAGGACGCGAGGACGAGGCTGGGAAGCGTTGGGCAGCTGGCAGAGCCGCTCCGTGTCGGCATCCTCGATGTCCTGCGCCCAGAGCCTGGGATAAAAGAGAGGGCTCAGGGTGGTGGCAGGGTGCAGGGGGAAAGAGAGGGGCATCAGGGGGAAGGAAGGGGTGCAGCACTTACTGGGGGTGTGCCGGGGGGTGCGAGGTGACACTGCGGCAGGCGCCCCGGCTCCATGCGCAGAAGGGGTCTCGTGCCAGCACACACTCACCGCAGCTGCGGTACAGGCTGCAGTTGGCAAAGGGCACCTGAGCCACTGCCGTGTAGGTGGCTGCATAGACCAGACCCTGTGGGAGGGGACACAGGGCAGTCAACAGGCAGCTCTGGGGCCTGAGCTGTGCAGGGGGATTAGCTCCTGCACCCCCGTGCCCACCAGTGGGACCTGCCCCATGCAGGCTGAGCCCACACCGTCCCCCTGTCACCCCAGTGTGCCCGTGCCCAGCTCCTGCCTTGTCCTGGTCCAGCAGCAGCTGGAGAACAGGCTGGCCAGCGGGGAAGAGGCGGATCTCCTCGATGATGTGCACCCCGTGGTCCACGCGCACAGCCTTGTGCAAGCGGCCATCATCTGCAAACACAAGGGCTGTGCTGAGCGAGGTGGGAGGCAGGCAGTGTGCTGGCACCTCTGCCATCGGCACCCCACGGCAATACCCACCTGTGCCCAGGAAGAGGACATCATAGGTGCCGTGGAGGCCCTGCGTGCGGTGGACGCCGATCTGGTGGTAGCGCAGGCGGCTCTGCAGGAGGAGGGGCTGGCTGCGCACCGGGCTGTCCATCAGGAAATGGTCTTTGATGAAGTTCAGCACCCGGTCCGGCATCTGCAGGGATGAGTTGATCTTCAGGTGCCGCGTGTGGCTGGTGATGCACTGGGGAGAGAGGAGGGGGCTCGACCAGGGCGCACAGCTGGCAAGCGGTGGCTTTCAGGACCAGGAGACTGGAGGGGCTGTGCCACGTCCTGTGCCCAGGCAGGTGTTTGGGGAGGGACATACCGTGCCTGGCCGGGGCTCCGGCACAGGGCCGGTGTCTGTGTACCACTGCTGTGTCTCCCGGTTCACCTCCTTGTAGAGCCCGGCGAAGGCTTGCTGCACGCTGCGCATGGGGAAGGCACAGACAGCAGAGCTGCCCAGACCACCCTTATTCCTGGGAGGGGAGAAGCAAAGCCTGTGTCAGGGTCCAATGAGTCCCCCCAGGCCCCCAGCTCTGCCTGCTGCTCACCACTGCGAGGTAAAGACCCCATAGAAGAGGGTGTCCCTCCAGTGCAGCTGCCCCGGGGTGAGCACGAAGATGTCCTGCAGCACGTTGAAGGGGAAGCCATCCTCGGGGTGGGAACAGAGCAGCTGTGCCTTCAGGAACGTGGTCCAGCGTCGCTGCAGCACCCGCTCCCCACCTTGGTCCCCCTGAGTGGTGCAGAGGGTCACAGTATGATGCCATGGGGACCCCCACAGGGCCAGGTGAGCAGAGCAGGAGTCTGTCTGTCTGTCTGTGCAGCAGTGTGAGACCCCGGCGGAACAGACCCGGTATTAGGGAGGCACAGGTGATGGGTGCCCAGGAGAAGGAATATGGGACCCAAGAGGAGAACGGGGTTCATGTTCTTTCCAGAGAGGGGTCAGAAGAGATGGGAACAGGTCACTGCCACCAGCGGGGCCAGTGGGAGCAGTGGACTCGAGCCACAGCCCTGGGCTGGGCACTCCACAGATGTAACTGCCCCAGAGGGGCCTCCCACGGGTGCTGGGCCCAGAAACCAGGGGCCAGAGCTGTGCAGGGTGGTCCTACATCCCCCCACCCCAGCAGTGAGCGACACCTCGGGCTCGGCCCCCCATGCACACCTGTGCCACCCACCTTACAGACGCGTGCAATGCGGGACACAATGGTGTTCTCAAAGTAATCGAACTCCTTGCCAGTCTCGCTGAAGAAGAAGTAGACTTTGTCGTCGTCACCCTCAGGGTTGCCGGCGGGCAAGCTCTCACGCAGGTATGCTGAGCCCACGAAGACGGGGTCTGGGGACACAGGGACACTCAGCACGGCATGGTCACTGGAGCTGGCCCCATCCCCATGGGGTGTGGAGACTCCAGCCTGACCCTGTCCCCCTCACCCTGCAGCCAGTTGAGGGAGTTCTCGGTCTTGAGGGCGATGCGGCTCTCCTGGCTGCGGGAGATGGTGGGCTCGTTGCCCTGGAAGTTGCTGACAGTCCCAGCGTAGAGCTCACCATCTGCCAAAGAGACGCTCCCGCTGGGATCCGGCACACGCCACAGCACACGCCGGGCTCTGTTTGGCACAGCCCTGGCTCAGCCTGGCTGAGCATCCAGAACTACAGTGGGCGAGGGTCTGGGGTGGGGGTCCTTACCGACCATGACGGCCGTGGAGCGGTACTCGGGGTCGAAGGGGCAGCGTCCCTTCCCATCCTCCAGCAACACCTTCCCTGACCTGTCCCGTTCCAGGCTGAAGTGCTGGACGTTCTGCAAAAGGACAAGGCTGTGAGCCAGCAGTTCCCCCAGCACCCAGGAACCCCCCCCACTGCACAGGACCACCCGCAGCCCCACTCCCCGTGCTCACGATGTAGGTGCAGGCTGGGCTGAAGGCACAGGTCCCGCAGGTGTAGAGGTGGGTGCTGTTCAGCTGCAGCAGCATCTTGACATAGTTGTGACAATCCCTCTGCAGGGGAGAGGGGACCCGCTCAGCACCCCTGCCTGCACAGTGCCCAGTGTGGGCACTACCAGCCCCTGCCGCAGCCCCCAGGCCCCCACCAGCAGCTGGGCTCACCTGAGGGTCCTTGCCCTTGAACACACATTGCCTCTTCTTTTCCTCATCCGCACCCCAGGGCAGCTGCAGAGAGGGGACAGTCACTGGGAGCCCCCCAACATTGCCCTAGCATCAACATCCTCCCCCCCTCAGTGGAGCTGAGCACCCACTGCCCGAGGCAGCCCAGCCCCAGCCCAGCCCTGGGGTCTCTGCAGTCCTGGGCTCACCCTGCGTGCCGGTGCTCCAGGATGGAAGTGGCTGGTGTTGACAGCAAGGAGCAGCTCACGGGCCCCCAGGTACAGGGTGCCACCATCCGGGCTGAGCAGCAGGGCTGTGTAGTTGGAGACTCCGGGCATCCTGAACCGCTGCACCACCCGCTCAGCCGAGTCTGGGAAGAAGGGAGAGCCACGACGTCAGCCACGGACAACGGCCTCGTGTGGGCAACACCTGAGCCCTGGGCTTCTCAGGCCATGGCTTGCTCCTGGCCCCCCTGCTTGGCACTGCTGCTCCGGCTTCACACCGTGCCCACCTGGAGCCACCAGCACCAGGTCTGGCTCTGCCCACAGGGTCACTGCTGAGAACCCCTGGCGGCCACAACAGAGCCTGTGGGCAGCACCCGTGTTGCTGCGGTACAAAGCACGGGCTCCTCCCAGCCCCAGAGACAGCCCCAGGTCCCGCTGCAGCCGCCCTGCCTACGGCACTGCCAGGTCTGCTCTCATGTGCCCAAACCCCCCAGGGCTCAGCCCTGTGGGACCCCTGAGCTCACAGAAGGGAGGGATGGGTACCAGGACTGGACACCAACCCCAGTCCCCACGGCTGCCAGTGCCAGACACCAGGGCAGAGCTGCCAGGTGAGTCACGGGGTGCTGATCCCATCCCATCCTGCAGGGGTGGCCGGGCCCAGGAAGCCTTTCCTCCCGCAGCTGCCCTGAATCAGACGGGCACGGCTGTGTCAGCGGGACACGTCGGGCTGACTCACGCTGCCAACTCCCTGAACCCCGCACACCAGGGACACCTCCACCTGCCTTGACCCCCTTCTGGCTCCTGGACCCTGCCAGGACAGGCCTGGGGCTTCTGCCAGCCCCGTGAAATCCAAATCACTGCCAGGGCTTGAGAACCCTGCTCCTCTCCCCCTGCCCTGTCACTCCACCAGCCCCAGATGCCACTGGACATGGTGGCAAATCCCCAGTCCTGGGAGACCCGGCTCACCCCAGCTCAGCACCTGTGCTGCACAGAGGGGGGGGATGCAGCCCCCCAGTGCCAGGCCCATGCTGAGCACAGCCAAGGGGCAGGGGTGGCCCTGCAGAGCTGGCCTGGCCTGGGGAGCCACGGGAACCGGTGCCGGCTGCCAGGGACCTGTCAGGACAAGACCTGCTTCTTCCAGACAAACCTGCTGGAGGCTCAGCCAGCGCTCCCAGGGGAGCAGCTCCCTGCTCCTCCTGCCCAACACCCATGAGCCCCAATGCACCCGTGCCCCCTGCAGTGCTGGGGACTGGGTTGGGACCCCCGGTTCAGGCCTGTGAGCTGTGGCCCCCGCAGGCGGTGCCCGTCCAGGACAGGTCCACGCAGGCAGGGCCAGGCAGTGCAGTTCGACGCCATGTGGCACCGTGTGGCACGATGCCGAGCCAGGCTGTCCCGATGGCTCCCAGGGCTCCCGCCCAGCTCAGCGGGTCCCAGAGCTGCTGGTGCCACTACACTGGTGGTCACGGGGCACGTGGGGGGGGGCACGTGGTGGGGCCACGTCCACACCAAAGAACCACGAAGAACCACCCAGCTGCTGCACCACGCTGCCAGCGCTGGCCCGGCCCAAACCACGGCACCCTCCAGGGCCGCCCAGCCGGCAGCCAGCACGGGATGGGCTCCATGGGCCACTGGCAGCTGGATTTAGCCACCAGCCCAGACACATGTGGGCGGCCCCTGCCAAACACAGCCCCAGCGCTGGACAAAGGAGCTGTGGCCTGCAGCTGCTGATGCTGAGCCCAAGCTGCCCTGGAGCCCACCCTGCTGCCCCTGCTGCTGGGGAGCTCTGCAGGGCAAGGTGGGGCTGCAGGCCAGGCCCCCCCCACAGGGCCTCTCCTTCCCAGCCCCAGTGCAGCCCCAAGCCCTGGGGGGCTGCAGCAGGTGCGGGAGCAGCCTGAGGCTGGGCACAGCATGGTCCCCATGTCACCAGGGAGCACCACCCCCCAGACCCTGCACCACACTTTTTCGTGTCGCCCCCGTGTCCCCCCGGGAGCACAGCCACCAGCCACAGCTCCTGCACCCCACTGCCCTGCATCCCCCCGTGTCCCCAGAGAGCACAGTTACCCCAGCCCCTGGGCCACGGTGGTCCCCCAAGTGCCCAGGGAGTGTAGCCACAAGCCCAAGTCCCTGCACCCCACTGCTGTGTGTCCCCCGGTGTCGCTGTGTGCCCCAGCCGTCCCCCCCAGCCCCTCTTCGGGTGTTGTGCAGCCTCAGCACCATCAGTGTCACACGCTGTTCCCACGCGGGGCCACCCTGTCCCGCGGCGTGGGGAGCCGGGGGGACTGGGGGAGTTCCGGGGGGTGCTCAGCCGCCCCGGGTGGGAGTGGGGGAGCCCGCCGCAGCCCCGCGGGGCAGACACTCACCGTAGGGCAGGCTGACCCGCGGGACCGGCTCCGGAGCCGCCGAGAGCAGAACCGCCGCCAGCATCGACTGGGCCAAGACGGGCAGCGCCGGCCGCGCCGCCATCCCGGGCCGGGCAGAGCCGGGCAGAGCCGAGCCGGGCCGGGTTGGGTTGGGCCGGGCCTCCGCCACCTCCCGCTGAGCCGCCCGGGCGCTGCAGACCTGCGGGGAGAGACAGGCTGAGCGGCGGGGCCCGGCCCCGGGGGGTACCTCCCGCCCGACACCCCGGGGCTGCTCCCCGCCCCGCCGTACCCAGCCCCACCGCCCGGTACCGATCGGGCTACACCGAGCCCCGGGCGGGGCGGGCTGCTCGGAAGAGGAGGCGGCCGGTTCCCCGCCGGCACCGCCCCCGCCCCGCCCCGCAGACCCGCTCCCGCGGCACGGCGGTGCCGTGAGCTTCACCCCCGCGACCTGCCCGGGCTGCCGGCTGTGCCCCCGACCCCCTGCCCCCCACCCCCTCCAGCAACAGTTGGGTGCGGTACGGAGGGACCAGTGCTTTATGCTAGTGGGGGTCCCCCGCACCTACACTCGTGTCCCTACAGCGGGAAGAACTAGGGGGGGAGGGTCTGTCCCAGGGGTGACTGTCTCGGGGTGTCTGTCCTGGAGACAGCTCTGCCCCAAAGCTGCTGGCGGAGCCCGTGGCTCCCAGCACTGCTCCCACAACCCCTCGGCTCAAGCTTTGGGCTTTCCCAGCTGCCCTGTCTGCAGCGGGCTAGGGTCTCTGTGTGGGACATGTCCCCGTCCCCAGCACAGCCCAGCACTCCCTGCCCTCCCCAGGGCACGAAGGGCTCCCAGGGGACACGGCAAAGCCGGGCAGTGGGTGCTAGCCTACCCCACGAGGACACGCTCGCCAGCTCTGTGTCCACACCGGGCAGCAGCCAGGGGCACAAGTATCCCTGCCTGTCCCACCGGCCTGTCGCCCAGGATGTGGGATGAGCACAGCCATGAAAGAGCCGCAGGATGGCATTGGGCTTACAGCTGCTGGGCAGAACCCTCTGCCCTGGCCCATGGTGGGCTCTGTACCCTGGCTGGGTATGGGTGGGGCTTGCAGCCCCCTGGCACAAGTGCATGCAGACCCCAGGGAATCACCCGCTCGTCCAGCAGTTGCCATGGCAACTCATTATTAATGACAGCTGCTTATTTTGCCATGGCAACAGGGGGAAGGGTCTCTCTTCCAGCAAGCAGTGATCCTGAGCCTGGACCACCACATCACTGCCCTCCCCACAGGCAGCAGAGCCCCAGGCCACCCTGCCCAGCCAGCCCTGGCCCCAGAGCCCATCACCAGCCTGCTGACAGGACCCTCCATGAGCCCCCCAGCAGGCACAAGGGCACCTCACAATGCTGGGATGGCTGCACCCACGCAGGGGGCTCTGACCACTCAGCACGGTGGGATGGTACTGGCTCTGTGGGGTGTACCTGGCACCTAGGGGTGGTGGAAGTGCCCCTGCTCTGCCCTGGGCTCAGCTCCCTCCCCACTCCATGGCCGACGTTCCTTCCTGGGCCAAGGACAGCCCCGACAGCTCCACCCCACCTTATCAGCACCCTTTGGCTGGGAAATGCCACAGACAGGACAGGGCACTCTACGTCACCAGCTGGTCACTCTGAATGGGGTGGGGGCAAACGCCTGCCCCGCAGCCACGGCCCTGCAGCACCCTGTGTGTCCCTGGGGGACTCTGGGGACTCGCCATTGCCTGCGCAGTAGGAGTGTCATGTCAACACGCTGGTGCGATGGCATGAATCCCCCACACATGGGGGGGCAGAGAGGGGGGCAGGCAGGCAGGAGCCCAGGCAGGGCAGCGGCAGGCAGCAGGCAGCAGCCAGGCCAGGGCCTGTGCCTTTAAGCGTGTCACTCCCCACGGCTGCTGGCAGCCCGGCTGTTTACGCCAAACTCCCCGTTCCTCCCCTCCCTGCCCACGCAGCTGCCAGCGCGGGCGGCGCCGGGGGCACCCACAGCACCCTGCCCCACGTCCTGCCCTGCACCGCTCAGCAGGCACCAGCACGCACCGGTACCGGCCCGCCCGCCCAGGATGGGGAAACCGCTCGGGGGGGCCGGGCACGGGCAGCACCAAAACCCATGGCCCGGGGTCACCGGGCAGGCGGGGCGGCAGCTCCTGCACCCCATTCCCACGCCAGCGCCCTCCGCCCCACTCCCGCAGGGGCCTGGGAAACCGGGCACGGAGCCGAGTGCTGCTGCAAGGAGCAGCACCCCATTACTGCTGCCTGCACCCCGCTGCTGCTGCTGCTGCTGCTGCTGCTGAGTGCTCACACCTTGCTCCCGCAGCCTGCAGGCAGCAGTGCATGCACATCCCCTGCTCACAGCTGCTCTGGCTCGCACACAGCCCACGCGCCCAGGCTCTCCCTGCCAACCCACATCTCCCCCACTCCCCTGCAGGGCTCTCCCACCTGCCCCCAGCCTGGCCCCCTCCCACTGGCTGCCAGACAGCACCGAACCCCCGAGTCACTGCACAACGCATGAGCCCATGCTTGCACATACACCCGCAGCCCTGCAGGCCTCCCCCAGCCCAGCTGTGCAGCACCAGCAGCCCAGCAATGGCCGTGTGTCCCTCTGGAGTGTGTGTGTCCCCTTGGAGTCGATGGCACAGCCGTGGCCAGCATGCCAGGGATGCAGTGTGGACACGCCAGCTCTGCTTCACTGCACCCCAGCAGAGGAATGGTCCTGCTTGGGATGAGGGGAAGGAACATGGGCTGGGACATGGGAAGCAAAGCCCAGTGCTGGCCCCACTGCAGAGCCTCCTGTGGGCTCCCCACATGGACCTTGGGGCATCCTCCCCATCCCATGGGAACCCTGCCTGAGCCAAGGGCTTTTCATGGGCCTTGGTCTGCTCTCTGCCCCTCCACACAAAGCCTGGCTGCCCCCATGCACCCCAGCCAGCTCTGACCCCACTGCCAGGATCCCCAGGTGCCTGTTTGAGGGCAACACACAGCCATTCCCACAGCCCCTGGACCCAGACTGGTGGTGACTGCACAAAACCAGCCATCCCATTGCTCCTACTGCTGCCCTGCCTCAGAGCTGGGCTATGAAGACCACGGGGTATCCCCAGGATTCAGCTCCCCCATATGTGCCAGCGCCTGCCTGCACCCACATGCTGTCTGTGTCCAAACGATGCCCAAGAAACTGCAGCCCCCTCTGCTGCTGTCAGGCACCGCTGGCACTGGGCAACACAGCGAGCACCCCCCCTTGGAGAGCAGGAACCAGGGGGTCCTGGCCCAGCAATACGTGACCCCTGGGGTCACGGGCAGCACTCCTGAGACACGCACCCAGTGTGCCCCCTGCAAGGGTCCAGGGCATGTCCACAGCGCACACGCGTGCCCCATGCCTGACCCTGTGTGTGCACACAAGGCCTCGAGCACACGCGTCCAGAGCTCCCTGCATGCCCTCGCGCACCCCAAGCCCCGCATGACGCGCCCCGACACGCGTGTAAACACACGCAGGGAGCTGACGTGCTGCACACACCCCAGGCGGCAAACACACGGCTGGGAACACCCCACGGGAGCCCTACGCTGCGGGGTGGGCTCCAGTGCGCCCCCACCCCGGGAGGGCCTGCACCCGGTGTGCACACACGTATTCACGTGCACACACGCACACTCACACACATGCACAGGCACGCACTCTCCCCGGCTCTCAGCCACCCCCCCGCCCACACTTCCATCGGGGACCCCCCGTACACGAGCACACTCCCTCCCACACACGCCGCCCCCCCCCGCGTCCACCGCACACATCCTCCCCCCACTCGTATGAAGCCGCCCCTTGCACACGCACCACTCCCTCTTCCCGTGCCCGCACCCCCCGCATCTCCCGTGCCCGCTGACCCCCGCCCAGACTCCCCCCCTGCCTCTCACCGTTCGGCGGCGGCGGGACCCGCCGGCAGCGGGGGCGGCTCCGGGCGGCTCCGGCTGCTCCGCCCGCCGTGGGCAACAAAGGGAAGGGCCGCTCCGCCCGACCGCCCCCACCGCTCCGCTCTGCCACCAGCAGCGGGGGTCCGGGGGCTGGGGTGTTGGTTGGCCCTGGCTCGGGGGGGTCAGCCCCAGTTTAGGGGTGCAGAAGCTAGGGGGGGAGGCGTGGCTCAGCGTCAGGGGAGGGGGGCACCAAGGGATAAGGGGGTGATGGTGGTCCTGGGCTACTGCTGGCCCATCCCCAGCTGGCCGGCGGCGTGCCACCCGGTCAACCCCCGCACAGCCAGCGTGGCCTTGGGGGCGGGCACAGTGTCCCGTGGGGTGGCTGCGGGGACACCCCGGGCGGCTGCACGTGTCTCCAGGAGTGGCCGGGGGGTGAGGGACACTCTGCCCGAGGAGCCTTGGGGCGGCTCCAGGCTCGGGGCAGATGGGGTGACACACGGCTCTCCTCCGGTTTGGGTAGCCTACGGCTCCAGGCGTCCCCACAGGGACACGCTGGGAGTTGGAGGCTCCTGGCTGGGTGACAGCGGCTCTGGAGCCTGAGAAGAGAGAGCAGAGGGTGGGCATGCTGCCCCCGTGGGGTGTGAGAGGAGCCCACGGCCCTGGCAGGGGTGGGCAGGACAGGAGGTGGCCATGCAGAGAGGGGTGAGCGGAGTGGGGGGCCGGGCAGGGGTCCTGGCAGGGGTCCCGGCAGGGTCCCAGGACCAGCCAGCCGTGGCCTTGCGGTCCCCTTCCCGGATCACCCTTCCCAGCTGTGCTATTCCCATCCTTCCTCCTGCTCCCGAGCGCTGCCGTCTGCCCCTCCGGGCAGCCCCCCCGCAGCTCCCGGCTGCTCGGCCCGACGTGTCATCGTGTCCCCAGAGCAGCCCTGCCACCTCGCCCTCTGCGGCACAGGCAGCCCTTGGCCATGCCACTGATCTGTGGCAGCAGGCAGCTGTCTGCTCCCTGCACCCCAGGGCCTGGCGGGAGGGTGGTGGCAGGGCTGTGCCCCTGCTCCCGTCCACACCAGAGCCTGGCAGCCCCTGGGGGGCAGAGAGCTGCCCGGGGGACCATGCAGCCCCCCAGCCTACAGGCCAGCAGCTCAGAGCAGTGCCCGTGGGGGGAGCTCCGTGTTCGGGGGTCACACACGGAAACAGGGTGTGGGACTGCCTGCAGGGTGCATGCCTGGACAGAACCCACTCCTTTCCGGGTCCCTGCTCACGGTCTGGTGGGGCTCTCGGTGTCCCCAACCCGCAGGAGCAAGAGCTTTCCCGGGACATACTACTTTCCAGAGCTCGGCCCCAGCCATCTGGGATTCCCCCCCTGCGGGGCCAGAACGCTGGGGGAAGCTGGTTTGGCAACGGCCTGGGGCGTGTGGACTGTTCTGGGGCCAGGGATGGCCGCTGTGTCCGAGGGCAGCCGGTTCCTGGGCCGATGCCACATGGCCACTTTCCTCAGGGGGGGTCACAGCTGCCGCGCTGGCCTGACCTCGTCCTGCCGGAGCCGCGGCCACCGGACGGCTCTGACCGAAGGAAGGGGGCGAGGGCAGCCCCCACGGGCCCTGCCCTGCTGGGGGGCAACACTGCCCGGTCCTGCAGGGTGACACGGGGGGGGCAGCAGGGACGCCCCGGACCCTGCCGCCCCGCCCCGCAGCAGTGGGTGCCAGCCCAGCCCCCAGCCCCGCGGCTTCTGCTCTGGTTAATGTTAAAGCCAGGCAGACGTCAGAATGCCCGGCCCTCCCCCCGCTCCCCCCAGCCCCTCTGCCGGGGGGCTGCCAGCTCCGGCGGGGCTGTTTTTCCTCCGAGAGCGGGATCTGACTGTCCCTCGAGGCTAAAAAAAGCCCTGGGCTTGGCCAGTGCCAGAGGGACAGCAGAACCTCCGGGGCCAGTGGCTCTCAGCACGCCGCCTGGCTTCCCCCGGCCTTCTCTTTCGGGTGCATGACCCCCACCCCCCTCACCCCCCGCAATCTCCTCCGTGCTGGGATCAGAGAAAGTCGCCCCAGGGGGAATGGTGGCAGTGCCAGTCCCCGGGTCGCGCTGCCCGCATGTGGCATCGCTCGATGCTCTGTAGGGAAAAAACGAACCCTCTCCAAGCCGTGGGAACAACCTGCGTGTCCCCCTCAGGCCCACCAGATATGGAACAGGGACCACCGTCAGACGCCTTAGTCCTTGCACCCCACACCACGCAGAGATGGGCATGTCCACTGTGTTTTTGACGGCACACATGTCGAGGGGGGATACCCACAATGTTTATGGGGGCACACATAACGTGGTGGGATGCCCGCCAGTCTTTGGGGGGGCACATGATGAAATGTGAGGGGTGGGAAGGGGAGGGGCACACGTGACACCCGCCCTTGCCCAAGGACCCCGCTGAAAGATAATCCTTGCCTCACTGATCACCTCGTGCCTTGGCGCCCAGCACCAAGTGTCACCTCCTTACCCCACTTCACCCACCCGAGGCGGGCTGTGAGACACTCCCCAACCTGTGTGATGGGGGAGGGGATGAAGCAATGGCCCAGACCACCCCGTGAGGCCCCTCGCGGGGCCCCACGGAGTGGTCAGGGCTTGCACCGCCCCGGGGAGGAGCGAACCGCGTCCCCGCTCCGCTGCCACCTCCCCCGTCGTGTCCGCCCCGTCGCGCCCCGCCATGGCCGCCCGCTACCTCCGCGCCGCCCCCGCCCTCGGCCTCCTGCCCCACTGCCCCCTCCCCGCCACCGCCGTGGGGCAGCGACGACACTGTGAGTGGGGTGGTCTTGGAGGTGTGGGGGGGTTAACCACCCGTGTCAGAGGGGGCGACCCCCCGACCGCCAAGAGGGGTTTTGTGGGGGGGTTGCATCTAGGGCTGTAATGCCCGCTTATAGCCGGGCCCGGGGCGAAGGGGGGGGATTGCAACCGGTTATGGTTATTGCAGGCTGCTGCAACCACAGGGGGGGGTTAGCAGCCCAGTCTGGTCCAGGAGGGGGGCGTGGGTTGGTCCCGGTTCCACGAGGAGTTTTGCAGCTCGACTCGCAGCCAGATTTGACCCCCAGAAAAATTTGCTCTAAGTCCCACGGGGGCGTTTTCAGCCGTGTCTGGTCCCAGGGGGTTGGGGGGGAGTGTGCTTGTGCTCCCGGTCTCACGATGGTTTTGCAGCCCCACACGCAGCCAGGTTTGACCCCCGTCTTTGCTCATGTTCCAGTTCCACGGCAGGTTTTGCACCCCAACGTTAATCTGGGTCTAGCCCCGAGAGGGGTTTGTCCCCAGTCCCGGTCCCACGCAGGCTTTTCCCGCCGGCTCCTCGGCCACATTTGGCCTCCAGGAGGTTTTTCTTCTGATCCCACTCCCACCGTGTTCTCCAGCCCAGCTGCACCCGGGGGGGGTGGGGGTTTGCCCCCGGTCCCGGCCCCACGTGGGGTTTTATAACCTAACCCACAGCCGGGTTTGACCCCTGGGGGGGTTTCCTCCTAGTCCCTGTCCCCTTCTGCACCCAAGCAGGTCCTCGTGGTCCCCAGGGGACATCACCTGTCCCCAAAAAGGTGATGAGCTGTGGATCTGGGTGTGCACCCCTAACCCAGTCCCACTGCTCCCCAGATGCCAACAAGCGGATCAAGGTGGCCAACCCAGTGGTGGAGATGGATGGAGATGAGATGACACGGATCATCTGGGCCTTCATCAAGGACAAGGTGATGGGGAGGGCCTGCTTGGGGAGCAGTGGAGCAGGTGGGTGCTGGACAGGGGCTGGGCAGGCCATGTCCGACCCGTTTGTCCTCTCTCCATCGTCTGTCTGCAGGAAGGAGGTGGTGAAAACAGAAACAGCTTCCAAAGGGACCTGGAAGTGAAGGGTTCCTGGGCAGGGGGCACCATCCTGAGCAGGGGGGACCGTCCTGGGCAGGGGGGACTGTGATGGGCAGGGGGGACAGTCTCAGAAAGGAAGGACACTCCAGGGCAAGGGGAATGGTCCCAGGGCAGCAGCTGGGGCTGGGAGCCAGGGCTGGCTGTGCTGCTCCCTGGGCACCCTGCACCGTCCCCCCCCTGACGCTCTCTGGGCCCCCCAGCTCATCCTGCCCAACGTGGACGTCCAACTCAAGTATTTTGACCTGGGACTTCCTCACCGGGACAAGACGGATGACCAGGTCACCATAGACTCGGCGCTGGCCACCCAGAAGTACAGTGTGGCTGTCAAGTGTGCCACCATCACACCAGATGAGGCCAGGGTGGAAGGTGGGCAGGGGGAAAGGGGTTCTGAGCCCCCTGTGTGTGCCTGGACCCCTGGTCAGCAGTGATTCTCCCCTCAATGGCTCAGGTCTTTGGAGGGTTGGGAGCTGCACACTGTGCCTCCCCCCACACCCCAGGGGGGCTTGGGGGAGCTCTGGAGACCCTGTGAGTGTGGGGCTGGGGACAGTCTGAGCTCTCTGGTCACAAGCCTATGCTGGCTGTCCCTCCTTGGCTGCCCAGCAGTGAGCTGTGGCATTAGCCCATGACACAGAGGAGCAGGGGGGGGCTGGAGGTAGTAGGTGGGCGGGGTCCCTCACCTCTGTGTACCCCAGAGTTTAAGCTGAAGAAGATGTGGAAGAGCCCCAATGGCACCATCCGAAACATCCTGGGGGGCACGGTGTTCCGGGAACCCATCATCTGCAAGAACATCCCACGCCTGGTGCCCGGTTGGACCAAGCCCATCACCATCGGCAGGCATGCCCATGGTGACCAGGTGAGCCCGGCACAGGGGCTGCAGCACGGGGGCTCTGGTAGCTTCTGCCAGACCCTGCCTGATGCTCCGCTCTGCCCCTCGCAGTACAAAGCCACCGACTTCGTGGTGAGCAAGTCAGGGACCTTCAAGATGATCTTCACGCCAAAGGACGGCAGCGGGGTGAAGGAGTGGGAGGTGTTCAGCTTCCCCGGTGGAGGTGTGGGCATGGGCATGTACAACACGGATGAGGTAACGGGGGCTTGGGGGCTGCATGGGGGTTTCCCGTGGGCCAGCATGCCCTGCTATCCCTGGCAGGGGGACCTGTCCCCAGGCTGGTGGGATGGGAGTCCCACGGGGGCCTGTGTCCTTCCCTTGCAGTCCATCTCAGGCTTCGCACACAGCTGCTTCCAGTATGCCATCCAGAAGAAGTGGCCCCTCTACATGAGCACCAAGAACACCATCCTCAAGGCCTACGATGGGCGCTTCAAGGACATCTTCCAGGATATCTTTGATAAGTATGGGCTGGAAGTAGCTGGGGGGCAGAGCTGCTATGGGGGGCTGCCCCTCCTGGGGAGGCCAATGCCGAGGGGTGTGAGCAGGACACAGCTGACACCCACCCCGGGCCCCCAGGCACTACAAGACAGAGTTCAGCAAGCTGAAGATTTGGTATGAGCACCGGCTCATTGACGACATGGTGGCCCAGGTGCTGAAGTCCTCGGGCGGCTTCGTCTGGGCCTGCAAGAACTACGATGGGGACGTGCAGTCTGACATCCTGGCCCAAGGTGTGGCGTGGGGCAGGCTGGGGATGTGTGGGGTACTGTGGGGTGGGCTGCCCACAGTTGCCCACCCAGGACCCCCACCCATCCTTCTGCAGGCTTTGGCTCCCTGGGGCTGATGACCTCGGTGCTGGTGTGTCCGGACGGGAAGACCATCGAGGCAGAGGCAGCCCATGGCACTGTCACCCGCCACTACCGGGAGCACCAGAAGGTGGGTGGGCACTGCCCACGGCGGGGGGTCCTGTGGCGAGCTGCCTGCTGAGCCCCCCTCTCCACAGGGCCGACCCACCAGCACCAACCCCATCGCCAGCATCTTCGCCTGGACGCGGGGCCTGGAGCACCGGGGCAAGCTGGACTCCAACCCCGACCTCATCAAGTGAGCAGGGTGGGGGCACCAGGAGGGACCCCAGAGGGTGAGGGGGGGTCTGCAGCGCTGGGTGTTGGAGCTGTGCCCCGTGCTGCTTCCCCCAGGTTTGCCCAGACACTGGAGAGGGTCTGTGTGGAGACGGTGGAGAGCGGGACGATGACCAAGGACCTCGCCAGCTGCATCCACGGCCTTGATAAGTACGTGTGGCTCTGGGGTGGAGCAGCCACTGGCCATGAGGGCCAGCTGGCCATGGTGGGTGGCCACTGGCTAGTCCCAGGGGAGGACTCATGGTGTCTGTTTACAGCTGATGGGGTCTGGCCGTGCTTGAAGCCACACAGGGGCTGCATCCTGTGCTGTCAGAGGGGCTCTGCCCCCACAGCCAGGCCTGCAGTGGGGGTGGGCAGGGGCCCCCTGGCCACAGGACCCCTCCATCCCCTCTCTGCCCCTGCAGTGTGAAGCTGAACGAGCACTTTGTGAACACCACTGACTTCCTGGACGCCATCAAGAACAACCTGGACAAAGCCCTGGGCAAGTAGAGGGGGGGTGTGGGGGCCACCTGGCCTCGGTGTCACTCCAAGGGACAGGACCCGGTGCCACCAGCTCACCAGAAGGGCTCAGGAACAGTCCAGTAATTTTTATAAGCAGTTTTCTATCAAATGTTTTTAAAGCCTTCCTAGCCAGGATATGTAGGGCTGGGGTAGGGGGTGGGATCTGGGGGGTGTTTGTCCAGTACTGATCCATGTACCCCCCTACAAGCCATGCCAGCAACCATTAAACACCTCACTGGCCCAGGGCACATGGTGGCAGCATGGTTTTTGGGGGGAGGGCAGCATGGGAGGGGCTAAATAAATTGAATTTATTAGCATTGCTGCAGAACAGTGCTCCAAACCGAGGTGAAAAACAACTGAAACACAGCAGGGCTGTACTCCTGGGGTTGCTGATGGCTCTGTGTCTCAAGAAGGGGACAATGCGGTGACATGGCCATGTCTCTGGCACTGTCCCAGGACTCCTATCTCATCCCACCACCCAGGGCTGCTGCCTGCAGCAACCAAGACCCTCAGTTTGGGGGTCTCGCCCAGCTCAGGACACATGTCCCAGCTTTTTGGTAACAGGACTGAGGGGGTTCAGGCCCTGTGAAGGGAGGTGATGTCCAGGCTGGGGGTGCCACCCCTCAGAGTCAGCCTGGGGCTTTCAGAGATGGGGTGGTTGGTGTGGTGGGATGGACAGAGGTGCCAGTGCCCACTGGGGTACTGCCTGGCACCAGAGCAATGCTGTGGGTCCTGCCCGGTCCCCACCCCGAGGCAGGGAAGGTGTGGAACCAGCATGGGGGTCCCCAGCCCACCCCACAGACCACACACATCACACAAGTTTACAAAGCACATTGGTTGAAGGAAACTGAACTCAGTGAAAAGATAAATCCAACCACGCGGCACGTCTGAAAAAAATAAATTACTTTCAAAATACCATAATTTGCTCAAGGTGAACAGGGTTTGCCGGCCTTTAAATACTGCGCTCGCTGCAGCTGCTCCACACCTGGAGCCCCCTGCATCTGCTGAGCTTTGACACTAGTTTGTAAGAAAATATTCTGTTCTGTGTGTGCCCCCCCAGCCCCGTGCAGCCACTGTGCCCGTGCCAGGGTGGGACGGAGACACTGGGAAAGGCAAACCCCCTCCCACGGCAGGCAGGGGGGCTTCTGCCCCCCAGGGAACCGGGCTGCACCAGGAGGTAGAACAATCAGTAATGCTCCTCGGAGCCTGGGACCTACCTTCCCCTGCCTGCAGCTTGGCGGGGGCTGCAGGAGGGGCAAGGGTCCCAGCTTGCCCCCCGCCGTGGGGCAGAGCAAGGGGCAGGGGAGCCACCGGAGCTCCCTGGGAGGAGGGAAGGGGCTGGGTGATGGCGAGAGCTCAGCTGGGGCTCTCCAGGCTCTGCCTTGCTGTGCCACCCAGCTCCTGCCTCTGCCCCCCACCCATCCCTGTCTCGTCCAAGCCGGGCTGGAGCCTCCCGGGATGGTGCCAGCCCCCCGGCAGCGGCTCCTTCACCCCGCCAAGGGCAGCAGCCCCCCGGCAGCACCCTCCAGCCTCAGCTACAACATGTTGTAGTACGCCATCTCCTTCATGGCCTGCTGGGTCAGGGCATGCTCATCCGGGGGGTTGCCCACTCCCCCATAGCCGTAAGAGTTCTCCTCCTCGAAGTCATCCATCTCCTGCTGCCCATCCAGCTCGGTGTGGTCGGCCCAGACAGCTCCATCATGGGATCTACGGTTCAGCATGGGGACACCCAATGACAGACTGGCACTAAGGTCCAGAGCCAGCAGCAACCCCCTCCCTGGGTTTAGAGCCCAAAGCCCCCCAGGAGCTGCAGTTCTGCTGGGCCACAGCAGAGCCCTGCTCCTGCAGCCACCGTGGTGGGGAAGAACTCATCCCGCAGCACAACCTGCACCCACCTTGGCTGTCCAGGCTGATGTCCATCACCCCGTGCTTGACCTTCATGTGCCGGCTGAGGTTGCCCTTCAGGTTGAACTTGCTGGAGCAGTAGGGACACTTGAAGGGCTTGCTGCCGGCGTGCAGGTGCATGTGGCCCAGCAGGTTGTACATGCGGTTGAAGGACTTGCTGCAGACCTGCCACCAGACCGTTCCCACCATCAGACAGGGTGGGCAGTGCTGGCTGCTTGCCTGCCGTGGCCAGAGCTGCCACGGGCACATGGCTTTTCCAGGGCAAACCTTGCTCCTGGGGTCCCAACAACTCCCAAGAGCAGTGGGGCCCCTTCCCTCCTCCTGCTCTGCCCTGGGAGGCCTCAGGGATGCTGTGAGGAACCGTCTGTCCTGCCCTGTGCCAGGGAGCCCAGATGAGCTGTTTGCCCATGTGAACAGAGGGAGGCACCACAAAACTGCTGTGCTGCATGCGAGGGAGGACGAGCCAAGTCTATGGAGCCCAGCACACCCCAGCCCGTGATCACCCCCCAGGGTCTGCTCTCCCCCCCCGAGCCCCTGCCCGTACCTTGCATTTGAAGGGCTTCACTGGTGAGTGCACAATCATGTGGGTCTTGAGCGTCTGCTTCTGCACGAAGGTCTTGAAGCAGATGTGGCACTGGTAGGGCCGGACGCTGGTGTGGATCAGCATGTGCCGCTTCATGTTGGCCTGCAGCGTGAACTCCCGCCCGCACACCTCGCACTTGAACTCCTTCACACCCTGCCAGGGGTTTGAGAGCTGTGGGCAGGGGCAGAGCCCAGCCCCGCGCTGGGGGCACAGGGCATGGTGCTGCCAGGGGCTCTGAAAGGACCCCATTGGAGTGAGGGTCACACAAGTGGTGCTGGGCACTGTGTGGAGCGGGGACCTAAGGGAGACAGTCCTTGCTAAGGTGAGGTTAGGGGACTGTCATTGGGGTGGGCCACAGGGATTAGAGGGAGATGTGGCTGTCCTACTGCTCCCCTCTCCCTGCTCCATCTGCACTGCTGAGATCCTGGGGCCGTCCCTGTGCTGCCACAGGGGTCATTCCCCCTGCAGCAGGCAGGATCCTGCCTCACCTTGGGTGCCATCATTTCACCCACCCTGGAAACACTCCTACTCCTGGAGAACCCCAGTATGGGGTCAGTGCTGCGGCAGCATCTGAGCAAAGAGCACCCAGGGGACCGGGCCGGCTGCCGTGCAGAGGCCAGCCCAGCATGGAGCACGATGGAGAGCCCTGCCTGAGCTGGTCCAGGGCTGGCTAGGACCCGGGGCACTGGGCCACCCCTCTCCACCAGCGCCTGCATCCACAGCCAGCACATCTCTGTCAGGCAGGGCACAGGCAGCACCCTCAGGGTGCCCCATCTCCTACCTTGTGGGTAAGCGAGTGCTGCTTGAGGTGGTGGATCTGGCTGAACTCCATCCCGCACTCCGTGCAGACGAAGGGTCGGACGTCCTGGTGCTTCAGCATGTGGTTCTGCAGCTGGCTGCGGTAGTGGAAGGACTTGTTGCACTCCAGGCACTGGTAGAGCGTGGGGCCCTGGTGCGTGGCCAGGTGCCGCTTCAGCTGGGTGAGGGTGGAGAAGTCCAGCCCGCACTCCACGCAGACGTGGCAGCGGTCGCTCTGGTGCTTCACCTCGTGGGCCTTCAGCTCGCTGGGGTAGGCGAAGCCGCGGCCGCAGAAGCGGCAGCTGTAGGGCTTGATGTCGGTGTGCAGCAGCATGTGCCGCTTCAGGTGGCTGGTCTGGGTGAAGGCTTTGCTGCACACCCCGCACTTGTGGGGCCGCGTGCCCTGGTGGGTCAGCAGGTGGGTCTGCAGGTGGCTGGGCTGCTTGAAGAGCTTGTTGCAGTGCGGGCAGGAGTGGGGCTTGATGCCGTTGTGGCCCAGGATGTGGGTCACCAGGTTGTACTTGGACGTGTAGGACTTCTCGCACATGCGGCACTGCCAGCGCTTCTGCCGGTCTCCGGCCTCCACCAGGTAGGAGTCATCGATCTGCACGTTGATGTCCAGACGGTCCAGCTGAGCCTTCTTGCTGCGCTCGCTGGTGGCACCCGCTGCCTCCAGCTCCCCCGCCTCCTGCCAGCCCGAGACCTGCTCGCTCTTTACCGGCTCCGGGGATGCCGGTGCGGGGGCCTCGGCCTCGCCGGGGGATAGGGCACCCACCTCCAAGGGGCACCGGGTCCGCAGAGCCCCCACCGTGCCACCCTGAGCCTGGGGGGTGCCCCCGGGGCGGCGCTCGGTGCCCTCCGGCTCCTGGTGCGTGTGCCGGCGCAGGTGCCGCAGCCGCCGGGGCTTCCTGCCGAAGGTGCCCAGGTCAATCATCCTCAGGGCGCTGCTCTGCACTGCCTGCTCCGGGCTGGGGTCTGGGGCAGGGGGTGGGGGGCTATGCTCCTGCTTGCCCTCCTCCTCCTCCTCTTCCTCCTCCTCCCCGGGGACGGTCACTTCGTACACCGTCACCTCCTCCTCCTCCTCTTCCTCCTCCTCCGTCTTCTCGCTCTTGACCTTGGGCACCAACCTCACTGGCGGGCGCTTCCTCCTCCGGGCGTGCTTCTCCAGGGAGGACTCTGTCTCCAAGGCCTCGTCCTCCGGTCCCTCACCCTCCGGCTCCCCGGGCTCGGCCCCGGCAGTGTCCGGCAATTCCCCCTCCAGCCTGGGGAAGAACCCGTCGGGGCTGATGGTGGCCCCCAGCAGCTCATTGTCAGACACCAGGCCAAGCACAGCAGCCTGTGCCAGGGACAGCACCACCACGGCCTCCGTCTGCGTCCCGCACTCGCTGAACCGATCCATCTCTCACCGCCAGCCTACGCTGCCATGGCTGGGGAGGGAGAGAGACAGCATCAGCCCCCCTGCCCTGCCGAGGGTCGCCCCAGCAGCACCCCTTTTCCTGACCGCCGTCCCCAGCAAACCCCAGACCGAAGGGGTGAGCACAGCACAGGTCCCCTGCCCGGGACTCCCCCATGGTCGGGGTGCAGTGAGGGTCCCCCAGCAGCCCCAGTGAGGACAGGCAGGGAGCTGCCACCAGACACAAGCGTGGAGGCTGCTGCTTCCTCCTGCGGTGAAGGATGTTCTCCTAAATATAATTATTGCTGCAGCTACAACAAAGAGGAATCCTATGGGGGAGGTAAAACAGGAATAAACTCTAAACCGGATTATGTCGCAGTCCCAGGAGCGCCTGCACGGCGTGAGAGGCGACTGTGGGCTCAACACCCGCTCCCTACGAGGAGAAACCCGTGTCACCAGCAGTGTCACCAAGTGGATCTGCCCCTCACCACGGCACCCACATGGCCCCACGCCGTGCCCAGGAGCTGCTGGAGCACCTCGGCAAATACAGCTGCAGGCAGAGCACAGGCAGCTGCCTGCTCCTGCTGGATGGCCCCGAAAGGAGTGTGGCCTCCATGTCCTCCCTGTGCCCACACCAGGACACTGCTGGGACATCTCCCCCTGGGAAAGGGGAGAAGGACTCAGCCCAGCACCCTCGAGCCTCTGGTTCCGGCCTTTGCCCAGGCGGGAGAAAGGTCCAAGCCAAGTGTCCCTGCCTGCCTGGGCAATCCCTTCCCTTGTGGGAGTGTGGGAGGGGGCGGCCAGGAATGGAGGGGAGGGGCTCAGCTGCAGCCCATGTGCGGAGCCCTGCGGGACAGTAGGGAGATGGGGAGGAGGAGGAAGAGGATGGGGGGAGGAGAGGAGGAGGAAGAGGATGGGGGGAGGAGAGGAGGAGGAAGAGGATGGGGGAGGAGAGGAGGAGGAAGAGGATGGGGGGGAGGGAGAGGAGGAAGAGAGTGGGGAGGAAGAGAACGATGAGGAAGAGAGTGGGGGAGGAGAAGGAAGAAGAGGATGGGGGAGGAGAAGGAGGAAGAGGATGGGAGGAGGAGGAGGAGGAAGAGAGTGGGGGGAGGTGGATAGAGGGAGAAGGATGGGGAGGGGGGAGGGAAAATGCGGAGGCAGCGGAACAAAGCGAGGAGCGGGGGAGGGCGGCGGGGGGAGGAGGAGGAGGAGGAGGAGGGGTGGGAGGAAGGATGGCGAGGAAGAAGAGGCTGGGATCCTGCTGCCCAGCCCGGGAGAGGAGCTGGAGGAGGCTGAGCAGAGGGAAAGCCTTTCGGTTGGGTCTTGGGGTTGGTTCTCCTCCCTGGTTTGGGGCAGTGCCCATGTCCCCATGCACTGCGTGTCCCTTCCTGCACAGTTCAGCTCTCATTTTTCCCCAGGGATTTTGCCACAAGCAGCCACACCCATCCTGCATGGGGGGTCCTGCAGCAGCTGCCAGGATCAGAGAGGGGAGAAGGGACCCAAGTGCTCCCCCCAAGTCACCAGCAATGTGGAGGGGCCAGCCAGACACCCTCAGCCCAGCTCTGGGTGCTTTCCCCCAGGTACAAGCACCAGAAGACAAGGGAGCTGAAAGAACATGCTCCTGCCCCCAGCACTGATGTGTTTTAAGAACAACCACCCTAAACCAAAGGCTTTTAGAAGAAAGTAACTCATGGCTTCCGCTCCCCCAGGCTCTCAGCAGGAAAATAAAAGCCTTGCCTTAAACAAAATAGTTTGCACTTTTCTCCATCAAATGCAGAGACTCCAGTACGTGACACGTGGAGGGCAGGGAGGGCATGGGGAACAGGACAGATGCTTCTGTTCCACATCTCACTCTCGCTTCCCTGTGCAGCTTCCTGGAAATGCTGTTTCCCAACTCGCTGCCAAGCCAGGCCAAGTCATCAGCTCCAGAGAAACACCCTGACACCCCCAGGGAGCTTCTGCTCCCTCCTGCCACCACTGGGCTCTGCACCAGCCAGGAGCTGCTCGCCTTTTCAGCCCTTCCTCATCACATCTCTCCTTGGCTGCTGACAAACAGCTGCATTTCATCACCCCATTTTCAACAAATTCATGCCTTTTCAGGGGAAAAGAAAAAAGAAGAAAACCCCCCATATATACACTACAATCTGCTTCCACACTGATCCTTTCAAATCTCCTGGAGTACACGCATGGCCCCGGCAGTGACGGAGCTGCACCACGAGGCACGTGTGCCTTTGTGCTCTTCTGCTCACCCTTCCCCTCCTGCCCTCTATCTGTCCCCTCCGTGGGGGCAAAGTCCATGCCTGCGCCCTGTGCACAACACCCAGATCCATTCCTGAGGAAGAGCTGTGTCACTGTTGAGAGGCTTGTGCCTTAATACTGGTCTCACCAGTAATGCAAGAGCAACTTCTCTTCCTCCCTGTCTCAAGACTCCAGATCCTTCCCATGGCTCTGCTGGACAGGGTCTCACTCACCAAACTCAGCTGCCCCTGCCACGTGCTGTGGCTGGGACCAGACCCTTCCTGGCTTCACCCAACCCCTCTGGCTCAGGGTCAGGCTCTCTCTGGCTCCTTTGCCAATGCAGACACTCACCCGGCTGCACCTTTCCCTCACGTGGAGCTACACACACACACTTGTTGGCATCCCCTCCAAAAGCCACCTGAGCCATGTTCCCGGTCTCCTGATCCCCATCTCCTGGTCCCTTCACTCCTGTGTCCCATCTCCAGCACTCGTGGGCAGGACACACCCAGGGTGGCAGCAGCCGCTCCCCTCCCTTGTGAAATTCATTTTTCTTTCAGCATTTCTCCTCCCACTCTGGGGAGGTTTTGTCTCAGTGTGATCTCTCTTCTCCTCCTGTCTTTCTCAATGCAGATGGGAAGAGCCCAGCTCTGCCTTGGCACATCCCTGGGGCTTCTGCCCACTCTGGCCACCTTCTCAGAGCCTCCACCAGCTCCTCACTCACCTCCAGGTCCCTAGGAACTTGAAATAAGTATTTTTTTTTTTTTTTTACATAGCTTTTAAATCCTCATGTGATTTTACTTCTATTCACCTCTTGTCCTTAGCCTCTGACTCTTACACCAGACACCCCCTTGCCCCCTCAGCAGCATTTGCCCAACGTCCTCCTCACCCCCCCCCTCAAAAAAAACATTTCTTCTTGGAGTTCAAGTTTTGCAGCCATACCACTGCACCATATTAAGAGCTGTCCCTCTTGGGACACATTTCCTTTCCCTGTCTGAACTCTTTTGTTTCACCCAGCTCCATTGCCACACTCCCCCTGTCCCACCTGGCCTTTGTTGCCACCAGGCTCTATTTCACAATCAGTGCCTCCCTCTCCCCTCTCTTCCCACAGGAAAGGGAGCCAAAGGCACCCAAACTCCGTGGGATCTGACATTTACCTTCAGCACCATCAGCAGGAACCAGCACCCCCTGCCAGGAACCTCCTCCTCTGGTCTTATCTCTGCCCCATCAAGTGTCAGCACATGAGCAATGCCAAGGCTCAGCTGGCACCAGCAGCAGCCTTACCCCCTCCAGCTCACCTCCACCCCCTTACAGCTGTGTGACAAGCCAACTCTACCCCTCTGTGGGACAAACCCAACAAACAGACACCTGGGAGGACCTTCTGGACTTGTTCCCTCCCAAAAGAAAACCAGTGGTGCAACCTGAGCACACAACAGGGCTCTCCCGGCACCTCCTGCAGAGCTCCTCAGCTTCACGCCTGCCCCTTGGCAAGTCTGGGGGGCTGAGGGTCCTACCCCGGGCTGAGGGTCCTAACCCGGGGGGCTGAGGGTCCTAACCCACATCCCTGCCCTGCCACGGCCAGGGAGAAGAACCCCCCGGAGCTCTGGTGGCTCCCACCCCATAGACAGCACTGCCAGGGCTGGGGGGCTGCTGGACACCCTTGTGGGACCCTTTGTGAGACCCCCTTTGCACGTTCCCTTTCTGAGACCCCCACGCTGGGACCCCCACTGTGGAAGCTCCTTTTCTGGGCTTGAGCCCAACCTTAGATCAGAGCCAAAGATGAGGTGTGAAGTTGGGGTGGCCTTGGGGGAGGGCAAAGGGGGGCGAGGGGGGTGTTAAAACTTCTCAACAGTTTTCAACAGAAAATGGCTTATCACCATATCTGTAATATTTGTGAGAATACCTTTGATTTTATTTTATCCTTTCTTAAAAGAAGCTTTCATTTAAATTTAATAAAGGGAAAACCAGTTCTTTCATCTTTTTTTTTTTTTTTTTTTTTTTTTAAGTTTCCACATAATGCTGCTCAAAGCCCCCACAGAAATTCTAAACAGAAAAATTGTTTTCCCTGAAAATCACAACAAGCAACTAAAATTATTCATAAAACCATCCAGAGTGTTTGTCCTCAAGACTGACATCCAACACGGATAAACCAAGCTTTAAAGAAAGAGGCAAAGTTCTGAAGAACAGGAAGAAAGGGAAAAAAAAAAGGGAAAGAGGATGCTGGGGTGCTGCTGCTGCCAAAGAAATGCCATGTTTGGAAAAAGCCTAAAACGACTGCTAAATTCATTCAGTCAGTGTCTCCGTATTAGATAGTATCTAACTCCATTTTTTAAGGAAAACTTTTGTTAATGATTTCTCTGGAAAACAGAAAAAAACACTTGCTGTAAGCTAATTAATGTGCTTCCCGACAGGGAGAGACAGATGTGACACCCTGTGCACGGCGTGGAGGGCTCTGGGTGGAGGAATTAAATGTTGTACCACGCTGCAGTGCACAATACACTAAAAATGATTACATTCTTTAGTAAGATTAGGTGGAAAAACAAGCTGGGGAGAATGACGAGTTCAGGCCCATGTGACAGCTGATGGGGCAGGAGTGGCACCCTCAGCCCTGCCCTGCCCTGGAGATGTTTCTGTTGGAGGTTCTTGTCCCAGATGGCAGAGCTGGTCACCATGCGGGGACAGAGCTGTGACCCCAGTGCTGCTGTGGTGCCACAGCAGACAGGCTGACCCAGGACATCCCTCTCCTGTTCCTCCCTCTGCTGAAAATACACTTCCCACCTCCATCCCTCCACTGCTCTGCTCCTCCACTCCTCCATCCCTCTGCTCCTCCATCCCTCCCTTGCTCCCCGCCCCCAGCACCCCCAGCTCCTCCATCCCTCCTCCATCCCTCCCTCGCTCCCTCATTCTCCCCGTTTCCCTGGCAACGCCCATCTCGCGCCGGAGATCTGTCCCCTCTCTCCCTCTTATCTTTCTCCTCTCTCTTTCATCTATCTCCTAATCTCCCTCCCTGTTCCAAACCTCTGTCCTTTGCTTCCTTTCTTTCTCTCTCCCTTTTCATCTTCTACAATGCCTTCTCTGTCTTGGGGTTACAATTATCTGAATCTCACTTTAAATAAAAAAACGCTGACTTCAGGAATGCCATGTGCCACCGGCCCCTCCGCTCCCTCTGCCACCCAAATGAGGGATTGGGATCCCTGCCCGTGCCCTGGCCCTGCAGTCACCATCCTGAGGATGACATTCCTGCACTTTGGCAAGGCCCTCCCTACTTTCCCATGCAGGGCCAGGGGACCAGGGAAGGCTCCTCAGGACACCACTGACCATGGACCAGCGGAGCCACAGCCCAGACGGTGAGATTCACCAGACCTCAGCTCCTGGAGCAAACCCCTGGCAGTCACTGCCCGGGGGACCCAGGGACCACTCAGGAGCCTCAGCACAACTCAGGAGACCACAGAGCCCAAGCCTGGAGCTGGCTGGCAGCCCATGTGCCCAGGCAGCTCTGCTCGAGGGTGGCACCAAACCTGGGGAGCAACAGCTCAGGGATCAGCATGTTCCCTTGAGACCTGGCTGCTGTCACTGTGGACTTTGGGATGTGTATGAGACCCTTCCTGCCATGGGACCACCTGAACCCATGGGGACCTCCAGTGCTCCAAAGCCCCACATCCCCCAGACCTGACACAGTGCCTGTCCATGGCCAGCAGGCACCCTGGGGACCCAGCACATCCCACCCTTCCCAGAGGCCACTCAAGGATAACATTCCCCCTCAAAATAACCCAGGTGTGGCCTCTCTGTCCCCATCCTCCTTCCAGTGTCACCAGGCTCTTGGGCTCTTGTTCCAGACCTTATTGTCACGCCATGACCCAAACTGCTGCTGCTGACTCACACAGGAGCCCCAGTGACAGAAACAGTGACCAGACACAAGGAACTGGTGACCAAAGGTGTGGGGTGAGCCCAGACTGAGACGAGGGGCTGCTCCTGCTCCTACAGCCCCACTGAAACCACCCCTGACTCCAGAGCTCCCCACGCCTCATGGGGCTCTGGGCAGTTTGGCATGGATGGTGTTTGTGATGAGGAGCAGGGAGAAATCCCAGCCCAGCCACCCCTCAAAGCCTCTGCACAGAAACCCAGCTCTCCCTTGGAAAACAGTTTTTTTTTGCTTTAAAGTGAAATAAACAGGGGAAAAAAAGACTTTCAAGTTCCTCCTTGCTGCAACGACTTCTCTCCAACATACTCCCTTTCCTCTCCCAAAATAGAAGAGCTTTTCAGAAAAGATGTGAGAAGAAAAAAAAAAAAAAGGAACTGAATAGAGGAAAGAGGAAAGAAAAAAATGGAGCCCCAAGGGGGTGGAGAAAAACAGAATGAAAGGACAGCAAAAGTAAAGAAAAGGGATGAAAAATAAAGGAGGGGGAAGAGAGAGACAGACAGAGAAGCTTTGAAAAGAAAGAATGCTCCCAGCCTGAATACAGTGTGCATGGAAAAAAGAGCGCTTGAAAAGAAACAGCCAGATGAAATGACCTCTCATTCACAGCCTGTGCCAATCACCACCACAATGTAAATCCTTTCTTCTTTTCTGCATTCTCTCTCTTTCCAGCGGGGGCAGAGGGAAGAGGAAGAAAAGGGGAGTTAATTCTCAGCACAGCAGAAAATAAATCTGCTCTCTGCTAACTCCCTGAAAGAGACGCTGAGTTACTTTTAAAAATACCTCTCCCAGTGATCACACACACAGATATGTAAAAAAAAGTAAATTAAATTCTGCTCCAAGTGGCTCTGGGAGAGTCCAGCCTGGGTATCAGCTCCCCCAGATGAAAAGCCACCATGCTGTGCTGAGGGAAAAACCAGGGAGCAAGGAACCAGTGTGGCCGTGGAAGGCAAACAGAGATGTGGGTCACCCCTTAACCCTGCAGAGAAAGATGAGGGATGGTGGTGATGGACACAAAACTGGGGCCTGATTTTGAGCAAAGGGTGGGTGGGTGCTGGGGGGGTGAAGAATGGGTAGGTGCCCAGCACAGCCCCCTGTGAATCCCAAACCCCTTTCTGACTGCAGCACCCACAGACCCCCCAGTAAGGAGACATCAGATGGGGCCTTGCTGAGGGTCTTCACCCCCTCAGTACCCCAAGCCTGGACCACAGTCATTCAGCAGCCCCCCTCTCAGCATCCCCCGTGCTGGGGGTTAATGATAAACTGAGCAATAAAAATGGCTGGAAGTCAGATAAACCAACAAGCAGGAGCTCAAGCATCCTTGTGTGTGTAACCTGCTGGCTGGTTGTAAAAGGGGGAAAACACCCAATAATGTGATAAACAGGAGCTGTGAGGGGCACAGGAGGTGCCTGGTGGGATGTGAAGTGACCTCTTGGGGTAGGAGGATGGAGGGAAGACCGCCTGCAACTGGAGGGCAGTCTCCCTTCTGAAAGCTGCCCATATCCTTGGGAACACTTCTCATCTATGTTTGATATTCCCATGTGCAGGTTGCCCAGGCCTGGGCAGGAGAGCAGCCCTGGGGCTGCCTGGGTGGAGGAACAGGGACTGCCCGGGTACACACACAGCCAGAAATCCCCAACAGCAGCTGAGGGCTGGGAGTGAGGTGCTGACAAACTCAATCTTCCCTTCAACAATGGGCTGGGAAATGCCCCTCCGAGCCCCCCCTCTGATGTTACCCCTCCTGGTGCAGGGGAGGGGTAACCAATGGACCCCAACTTTAGCCCAACTGGCAGGGAAAAGTCCAAGGCTGGAGGGGAAGGAGGATTTTTGCCCTAACAGTGATCCTGGATGTGTGGCATCCTTTCAGGGGCAGTCCTGGCAGCTGTGAACACCATGGTACTTCCAGCTCTGCAAGCCAGGAGGGTTTCAGATCCTCTTCTGAGCAGCTGAACAAGATGTGTTTGCAAAGTGGTTTGGGATGGGAGGGACTCTTGATGAAATCCCAGCTCAGGTTGTGCCTGGGGATCTGTCAGGAAAGGAGCAGACACCCCCAGACAGCTCCCTTGCTTTCAGCTCCTCAGAGCTCAGCTAAAAGAGGTTTCTAGCCCCCCAGTGCCCACATACCATGAACTCCCTCTGTGTGCCCTGCCCTGGTCCTGAGCCCCAGAAACACAAAGTCTGGCCCAAAATACTGAAATTTGTCATTAAAGGAAAAAAAAATCCCTGGACTGGGAACCTGGCTGGAGGTGGCTGGGGCAGTGGCACTCGAGCTGGTGTGGGACACATCTGCACACAGGAGGCCCCTGGCAGAGGGATAATGGATGGATGGCACCACCCCAGTCCCCTTTTCCATCACAGTCCACTGTACTGTCTACTCCTTCTTCTTACAGCAAGAAAATCCTATAAATATACAGAATATTCAGCTGTTGAAATAATTTGCTTATATATGTGTCCCTTGTTGATAATCACAGAATGAACCCAAACCACTCCAGCTCCCATAAATCAAGGCTGGCTCTCTGCAGACGAGTTCCCCAATTACCCCAGTGGGCTCCACAAGCTGAACGGCCAAGGCATGAAATGGGGAAGGAGGAGAGGAAATTCAGCACAGAGGCTGAGCACCACCAGCAGAAAGAGCTCTTTCAGTTCTGTGTTCTAGAAAGGGTTTTTTCTCTGGAGAGCACCTGTCCTGTCCCCACAAACCCCAGCCCTGGGTCTGCACCAGAAGCTGGCAATGAGCTGGTGGACCCAGAGTGAGGTGAGCACAGCACAGGAGAATGAACACCAACATCTGAGGGGCACACTGAGGAGCGAGGTTGGTGTCTGCCTGAAAATGTCATCTCTCAGATGGTTCAAAAAGCCCCCAAGACTGCAACTGGCACAGGGCAGGGAGATGTCAAAGTTGAGATCTCGTGGTGCCCCTGTTTCAGATGGTCAAAGGGTCAGCATGGAGAGTGGAAAGTCCTCCCTGAGGGAGGAGGGTGCCAGAGTCCCTGTGTGTGTGTGTCCTGGCAGGAATGGGATCCAGCTCCTGGAATACCTACCAGAATACATGGGGACATTGGGATGCCCCAGCCCAGCGTCTGACACCCCCGGCCAGGGGCTGTCCCCAAGCCTGCTGAAAGGGCCCTGAGACCCCAGGATTGGCACAGGGCTGGGAGAACAGACCAAGGGTGAAGAAAGGGAAAAGCAGAGGCCAGGGAGCACTGACAGAATGACAGCTTTGACAGAAAAAGCAGGGGAAGGACAGGGAGCTCGTTAGGAGCTGGAGAGCACGGAGCAGTGACCAGAAAGGGCAGGGAGGGGAGAAGTGACCCAGCCCCTCACAGCACGGACACAAGACAAGGCTGAAAGAAACAGGAAAGATAAATTTAGAGTCAGCTGCTGAGCACTCTTCCTCCCGCAGCCCTGCCTGTCCTTCCTCCCTCTTGCCAGGTGCCCCATGGGGGGGCTCCAGCCCTGGGGGGCTTTCCCTGGCTGGGGCAATCCCAGCTCTTCCCCAGCCAGGGGACAAACCCAGCCCTGCCACCGTGCTGGCTGTGGGACACAGCCATTCCCAGGGAGGGACATCAGCAGACCCCAGAGGTTGATCTCTGCTCCAGCTCTTGGTGGTCTCCCCATGACATTCCCCTCCAGCTCCCACCACCCTGCACGCCCGTCCGGCGCTGAGCAGAAACGTGGCTCCGTGTACCCAAGATGTGGAAGTAAAACAATGAACGTGTCCACGTGCTGCTCCCCCAGCTCAAACACGTCCTTCCCCAAACTGCTGTGCTGAGATGAAGCCTTTAAAGGACTGGCTGATATTTCCCTCTTAGTCAAACTCCTTTGTGCCCCCACTCCCCGCCTGCTCCCATGCTGGGGGGACTCGACAAGGAGAGGGGAAGGAGTGAAGAAGAGGTTTGACTTGGGTCAAGTTTCCTCCTTTCCATCAGTCTGTATCCATTAAACACCCACTGGGAGCCACATCTCTCCCTGTAGCACTGGAGCCTCCAACCCCTGGGCCCACTCGGGAATAGATCAAAACAAAAAAAAAAAGCCATGAGGGTTCCCGTTATTAAACATTCTCCACCAACACGTCTCTGCTGCCACCCCTGTCCTCACCAGCATTCCCTATAGCTCCTCTCCTCTTCGCCAGAGGACCCTGAACTGCTGCCATGCCCATGTTGGACCCCTCCCCATGGCTCATGCAGTGACAGCCCCTGCCTCAGCCCCTGCCTGGGGGCATCTCCAGCAGCACTGTCCCCCCTGCTCCCCACCAGAAGCTGCAGCCCCCCCATCAGCACTGTGTCCCAAAGCTCCTTGCCCCAGAAATGCTCAGGTCCAATTTGTGGTTGATTCTGTAAATTTTTAACCTTGTAAGGTGAAGAACAATCACAGTGTTTCTTCCTTTCTAGGTCCCTACTCAGCCACCCAGGACATGTCACCAACACTGTGCTGGCCTGCCCCTCCCCTGTGCTGCTTCTGCAAAGCAAGTGCCACTTTTTGGGCAATCCAGAATCTCACTGGTTTCCCATTCACCTCTTCCAGTACAATTTGTGCATCACTAATCCCAGTGACAATCCCCCAGAGCCCCTGCCCCGCCAGCCACTGCCCCGGGACCCCCCCTGGGTCCTGCCACCTCAGACCCTCCAGCTTGCTGCCCACAAGACCCCTCAGCTCTTGTTCCCCATCTCACTGCTGCAGACTTGCACAGAACCCTTGCAGACCCCAGCCCCAAGGAGGACATTGACTGTTTCAAATGAAGAATTATGTCTTGGGTTATTTAAGCCAATAACTGTGATGCCCCTGGGCTGCAGAACACACCTTGATCTGACTGCCCTTGCCCAGATCCTGCTGCTCCCCGTCACCCAGCGATCTCCTTTATCCCAGGAGCAAGGCCTGTGGAGTTTCACATGAACTTCCCCTAAGTTTCTCTTTCCCTACACTGAAGAGCAATCCAGACACTGACTCTCTCCCTCATGTTCTCTGCTGTGAGATTAGAGGTGGCCGAGGAAGGAAGGAAGGAAGGAAGGAAGGAAGGAAGGAAGGAAGGAAGGAAGGAAGGAAGGAAGGAAGGAAGGAAGGAAGGAAGGAAGGAAGGAAGGAAGGAAGGAAGGAAGGAAGGAAGGAAGGAAGGAAGGAAGGAAGGAAGGAAGGAAGGAAGGGTGGGAGATGAGGCTTTTCTTCCCAGTTGGGAATGTTCCAGTGATCCTGGAGACCTGGCATCTATAAACCAAGGAGCCTTCACCCCTCTGGTCACTCCTCCTTTACCAAAACACCTCTGGTACGTTGTGGAGATTGTTCTGCAAACATTCAGAGGATGGTGACAGCACAAGGGCACAGTGGAAGCTGCAAGCTCCACAAAGAGATTTCTAGGCAAGAAGCTTGCACGCTGCTTCTCTTTATTCTGACTGGAAACCCTTCACTGTCACTCAGATGACCGACAGGCATTGGGAGTAAAGGGCCAGGAAAACTTATAATCATGCTTCTCTCCAGGTCACTCCAGCAAGAGCACCCTGCCCCACCGGCCCACACATTCCACCCACTGCCTCCTGATTTCAACAGAAATGGGTTTTTTGGGGGGGGAAAGCCCTTGCCCCGGTCCTGGCCCCACAGGACACCAGGGAGGCCCCACAGGACACCCAGATGGGGAACCAGGGCCCTCTTCTCAACAAAGAATAAATGTAAAACAAACACAAGGAGTGTGGGCAGCACCCTGGCTCCCGTTCCCTGCGGTACAAAGCCCCCGTGCTGCCGGTCCCATAGCCAGCTCACCCCTCCCCACACCGGGGGTCCTGAACTCCTTTATCAATGAAGAACCTTTTGTGTTGCAGTCCAACAAAACCAGCTATGGACACTTGCCCAGTGCTTAAACCATACCCAAAGGAACAAGAGGAGTGCAGCTCCTTGGGCTCTGGCTAAGATGTCCCTACTCCTCCCACCCGATACCCACATTAGAGCCCCCAAAACCCCTCCCTGGTGCGGGCTGGGAATGTTCCCCAGGGTGCAGCAGAGATCAAGTTGCTGTGATCTAATTTACCAGGTTTCAGGGATATAACGTGATGATTGTTCAAAAAGAGTGCTAATGGAGCCTCCTCACTGAAGAGGAGCCCAGCCTGGCTGGGATGTGACCTGGACCCTGTTGTGATGGCTCTGGTGAGGGTGATGACCCTGGGACAGAGGTGGGGGACTGTCACTCAGGGGTGGCAGAAGGGGGGTCCCTTCACAAAAGCTGAAGGAGCTGGTGACCCCCAGAGCCACCAAAGGGGACAGTGAGAGCCCTGACCCCAGGAACAACATGGGTCTGGGGTCTTGCTCCAGCCTCGGACACACTGGTGCCATGGCTGTGGCCGGCCCGCTGGTTGGAGGAGACGGGATGGACACGGGGGTGTCTGGAGCTGGGTAAGGCTGGTTCCAATTGGGGACACCGGGGACACCGAGCCGAGGCCAGAGCTGGTGGGGTTGGGTGCGATGGGCTGTGCGATGCTGCCCCCCACTCCACCTCCTCTGGGCTGCTTACAAAGAAACTACTAATGATTGACTAATTAATTAATTATGACTAATTCAACCGCCGCATCCTGTTGATGAAAAGAGAGCCACAGCCAGGCCGTCCCGGGTGAGCCCCTCTCCCCCCCCGGTCCCGCGTCCTCAGACCCAGACCCTGCCGGGGGCATCGAGCGGCCCCGACACCAGGAAATCCCGGACGGAACGCGCCAGCGGGCCCGGCCCGGTGCCGGACGGGCCAGGACGGTCCCCGCAGGGTCACTTCCTCCCCGCAAGGTCACCCCCTCCCCCGTTCATTTCAGCCCCCTCCTCCGCCGCCCCCCGTGGCACTCAACCTCCATCGCTACGGATACGGGGGGCACAGTCGGGACAGACCTCCCCAAGCCGGACCCCAGCACCTGCGAACTGTCCCCAGACTTCGGGAGCAAGCAGGACGCCCCCAGCTTTTCCCCCTTATCTCCCACCCCCCGCGAGAAGGACGGGTGGCAGTGGGGGAGGGGGGCCCCAGGGTGCTGCTCGGCCACCCCCCCGACCCCCAACCCACTCTCGGCGCCCCCAAAGCCGCATTATCCCAAGGGGGGATCCCCCGGTTCCCCGAGACCGCCCGCGCAAAGCGCAACCCGGGGCGGGGGGCGACACATCCTTGGGGGGGCCGCCGCCTCTCCCTCCCTCAACAGGTCCCGACCCCGCGGCCGGGAGCCGGGACCCCCCTCCCAAAATAAAATAAAAACCAACTTTTTCGGCCTCACGGAGAAAGTTTGCGAGTGGCGACACGGCGAGAGGGGGAAGGGGGGGGTTCGGATCCATGTGCGGAGCGGGACCCCCCCCCAAGGGCCCCGGGTCCCTCCCGGCGCCATCGCTCCCGTCTCCGTGGCTGGGAAAGGGGGCGGGGGGGTCACGGCGATGGCCCCGTCTGCGGACTGATGGTGTTTTTGGGGGGTGTGTGGGATCTCCCGTTCCCGGGGGGGGCACACACCCAGGCAGGACTCACCGATGGCTCCCGGGGCGGCGGCGGGCCCGGCGCTGGGTGCGCAGGAAGGAAGGAGAAGGAGGGAATGAGGCAAGGGCTGACGTGAAGGGATGTAAAAACCGGCTCCTCCTCACCCGGCCCCGCGGCCGCCCTTCATTTCCCCCACACCCCTCCCGCTTCCCCCTCCAGCAGCACCCAGACCCCCCCCCCCACCCTGATTCCCCGCACCCCCCACAAGCCGGGACCGCCCCCGGGGAACAAAGCTGCCGGGGGGGGGGCTGGGAATGCGGGGGGCTCCAATCCCCCCCTTCCCATGCACAGCTCCTCCACACAAGAGCCCCAACAGCCCCCCTCCAGGGCTTCTTTCACCCCCCAGGTTTAGGGGGGTCATCCTCCCTGGCTTTAGGGGTGCTCGGGGTGGGGCCGTGATGGGCAGTGGGACCCCCGTATCTGCACGGCTATGGGGAAACATGGCCAGAGCCCCCCAAAAAAGACCATGATGGGGGTGTGGCACCAGCTGGTAGTCACCCACTCACAAAAAAGAGCGGAATTGGGGGTTCAGGGGTGATGTTGTACCCGCTGGTGGCTCCCCCCCAAAAAATAGCAAAACTGGGGGTGATGCCAGAATCTGGTAGCTCTGGGGGGGGGGGTCATCCACGCTGTGTGAAGGTGGGGAGAGGGGTGGTGGCAGAAGGTGGCGGGTCCTGGGGCGGTGGGTGACAGTGATGGGCTGTGTGACGGTAGATGCAGTTCTCCATTTTGGAGATTTTTTGGTGTGTTTTGGGGTGAAAAACTGCCTTCTCGCCGCTGGTTCCTGGTGGCTCCTGATGTCCCCAGCGCAGTGGCCAAGCCCCAGCCGGACCATGGCTGTGATGGAGCTTGGCCTGGCTTGGCCAACGGAAGCATTGACCAAAACCGGAGTTTCTCTCCCCAGAGTGGGGCTGGGCCAGGGCTTGCCCGGCGGGTGCCACGGCTGCGGCTGGAGGGCGCTGGGGTGGCCCAAGCTGGGGGGCAGCCCCCAGCCCACCCACCTGTTGGGGGGCAGCCCCACAGCGGCCTCACAGGAGCGCCAGCCAATCAGGATGAGGAGAGACGAGGCGCCAGCCAATCAGGATGAAGAGACATAAGGCTGCAGGTGACTCAGCCAATCAGGACGAGGGAAGTCGAGTGTGCACCCAATCAGGATGCCTGATCGGGCGGCCCCGCAGCCTATCGGAGCTGAGGAGCGCGGAGGTCCCGGCGGTGGGGCAGGGGCCGGGGGGCGCTGTCCCCTTAAGAGGGGGCGTGGCCTGCTCAGAGCCCCGCCCCTCCCGCCATCGCTCCTGGGCTGGTGCGCCCCCTGGCGGCTTGCGGGGGCAGTGGCGGAGATCGGAACGAGCCCGGAGCGGGCCCGGTGCGGACCCGATGTGCGCCCGGAGCGAGTCCGGAGTGACCCCGGTGCGGACCCGATGTGAGCCGGGAGCGAGTCCCAGGATGAGCTCCATGCAGTTCCCAGAGCGAGCCCGGTGTGAGCCCCGTGCGTGCTCCTGTGTGAGCTCGGAGTGAGCCCGGTGCAGACCCCGCACCCCGTATCGTCCCGATCCGTACCCAGCAGCTCCCCGTGGCCCGCCCGGCCCAGCCCCCGCTGCCCGCAGCACCGCCCCGTGCCCTCCGCCGCTTCCGGGGCGGACCGGGGGTTGCTGCCGGGGACGCCGCGGGCGGGCCCCGCTCCAGCGCCGGGATGATCAACGCCATCCTGGTGTTCAACAACCACGGCAAACCAAGGCTCGTCCGCTTCTACCAGCACCTGGTGCGGGCGGGGGGCTGAGGGCCCGGGGGGGCTGCGGGCAGCCCGTACCGGGGCCCGGTGTGGGGCTGGGGGGCCGGGGTGGGGGGCTGGGGCCAGCCGGTACCGGGGCCCGGGGTGGGGCTGGGGATCCCCCCCCGGGGATCTCGGCTGGGTTCCCCGGGATGCCCCATGACCCCTAGGCTGCCCCCCTAGGTCCCGAGGCAGGTGGAGGGGCCGGGGCTGCCCCCCATCTTTTGGCATCCCTTTGTGGGGGTGCGGGGGATGTGGGACCCCCCACCCATCGCACCCCGGTCTCGGTGCAGGCAGAGGAGGTCCAACAGCAGATCATCCGTGAGATTTTCCACCTGGTGCTCAAGCGGGATGACCACATCTGCAACTTCTTGGAGTGTGGCAGGTAACCCCTGCACCCTGATGAGGGGGGGCATTCCCCGGCCTGGCCGGTGTCTCTGTCGCCCCCATCCCAGACCTGTCACCTCTCCCCGTGTCCCCACAGCCTCTTTGGTGGCTCTGACTACAAGCTGATCTACCGGCACTACGCCACTTTGTACTTCGTCTTCTGCGTGGACTCCTCAGAAAGTGAGCTGGGCATCCTGGACCTCATCCAGGTGGGTCTGACACCGGGGTACCCACACCCCAACTGCGGACCTAGGCGGGCAGTGTAGCCCCCCAACACCTTCTGGGTGCACTTTGTGTCTCTGGCACCTCCTGGAAGCAGCTGAGAAGCTGTTCAGGGGCTGCGGTGGGGAGAGGGAGCTGATCCCAGCTCTTCTGCATGGGAGCAGCTGGGGAAGTAAATGGATTTATTAAATGGATTTATTAAAAAAAAAAATATTGATTTGTTCAGATTGGAAAAGATCTTTAGGATCATGTGGTCCAACCTCTAACCCAGCACTGCCAAGGCCACCACTGACCCATGTCCCTCAGCACCACATCTCCACCACCCCCTCCAGGGATGGGGACTTCACCTCGGAGTCAGGGAGGCCCTGACAACCCTTTCCAGGGAGAAATTGTTCCCCAGCTCCAACCTAAACCTCCCCTGGCACAACTTGAGTTGTGCCAAAAGTTCCTCTTGTCCCATCCCTTGCTCCTTGGGAGCAGAGCCCGACCCCCCCTGGCTCCAACCTCCTCTCAGGGGGTTGCAGAGAGCCACAAGGTCTCCCCTCAGCCTCCTCTGCTCCAGGATCAGCACCCCCAGGGCCCTCAGCTGATCCTGGGCAGACTTCTGCTCCAGGCCCTTCCCCAGCTCCCTGATGGATCCTGGGCTGGTCCTGTCCATGCTGGCCTGGGGACAGGCAATTCCTGCCCCTCAAAGAGTGACAAGGTTGTTGAGAGGTTTTTGTCCCTGCTCAGGGTAACATCCTAGGGACAAGTTTCTGGTGAGGGTGTATGCAGAAAGCTCTTTGCAGTGGCCTCATGTCCTGACCTCCCTTTCCTGCCACCCCAGGTGTTTGTGGAGACGCTGGACAAGTGCTTTGAGAATGTCTGTGAGCTGGACCTCATCTTCCACATGGACAAGGTGGGTTTGGGCTCCATGTGCTCCTCTAGTTCCTTCCCCGGGGCCTGTGCTCCCAGAGCAGCTTTTGGTGTGTCAGGAGGCATTTTCTGGGGAAAAATGGAGATCCTGGGTAGGACGTTTTCAGCATGGAGTCTTCATAAGCTGCTGAAGTTATGTCTTCCAAGAGATCTGAGTGGCTCAGCTCTGTCCTGGGCCCTCCCTGGGTCAGCTGGCACCCCTCCTTGTGCTGGCTGTGCTGGGGGTTGTTGGGCTGATGATTGCCACCAACACTGTGTCACTGCAGTCAAGATACAGGGATCTGTTCCAAGGCTTTGCTCTTGGTCTTCAGCAGGGGCTGGTGATGGAGCTGTGTGGGCTCTGGCTCATGTGCCTCATGCCACTCAGAGCCCTGTTACTGTTCCACCAGAGCTCCAGGAAGAAAAAAAAAAAAAGGAACAATGAGAGTGTTTGGACTGTGTATGGTGTGTTTGGTAAACTCGAGTTTGGGAGTTTGGGCCACAGCCTGCAGTGCTTCCTCTTCAGCTGGAGAGAAGCTTTGGGCGGAAACCGTCGGCTTTGATCATCTCCGAGATGGGGCTGGAGATAGCCAGGACTGTGCTGAGGGAGCAGAGAGGTTTGGCTGACCTGTGCCTCTTGATAAGGCTTGTCTTGCTTTGTTGAAGAAAAAGACATGCCAGCAACAGGGAGGAGTGGAAAAAAAAAAAAAAAAAAGTCAATTAGGCTGTAAAATGTTCCCTTTCTGTGGGCAATTCCATCATCTGAACTTCAGCAGAGGAATGGAGTTACTGAATCCTCCCCGGAGGGGATCTGCATCCTCTGGTGAAGCAGGAGCCTGAGTTCCTCCTCTGCCCAGCTGTGAACACCCAGCAGGTCACTGAGCTGATAAGCTTCTCAGCACCAGTGTCCTTATCACTGCTGGCAGAAGGAAGTGTGGGGAAGGAGCAGCTCCCGTGTCACCTCAGGGCACATGGTGGGGACCAAGCTCCCCAGAGCCGGGGGGTGTTCAGGGGGCTGGGAATGTGTGTGGGTCTCCTGTGGGTCCCCAGGTCCAGCCCCTTGGGTGCCTGGGCTGGGGTTTCAGTGCTGTGATGGTGCCGATGGCCCCGCAGCCTCTCAGAGTCCCTGCTGGAACGAGGCTGATGGCAGTGGGGAAGCATGGGTTTGCTGAGCAGAGGCTGTGAATGTCCCTGACCCCAGGGATTCCAGCTGGGACTGTGGGTCCTGTGGGTTTCTGCTCTTACCTTAGGACACACCTTACCCAGCACAGCACCCAGGAGATGAGCTGCTCTGAGTTTCCAGTCCTGGGGAGGCGGTGGGGCCATCAGGGCTTGGGTGGTTCTGGGACACTGGTGACACCAGCACCCTTGGACTGTCATCTTCAGGAGCAGCAGCCTGAGAGGTGCTGGGACCCATTTGTTGAGGGGAGGCTCAGGGGGAGGCTCCTGCCCTCCTGCTTTCTACCTTGGAGTTTCACTGAGCAGCTGCAGGGTCCCGGTGGGGACTGGGATTGTTCAGGAAGCACCGTGCTTCACTTTGCAAAACAAAGCTGGCCTGGGATTTCTGCCCTGTTGGTTTTGGGCCAACTTGGGCTTAAGCCAGATCTTGAAGGAACAACATTTCCTGCAGCCCAGATGCTCTCCTGTTGCAGGGAGCTGCCAGCACCGGCCAGGACAGTCCCTTCCCTCCAAGCAGGTTCTCTCCTCTTGCTCTGTTTTTGCCCTGTCACCCCAGCAGAACCTGCCACCCAGTGTTTACAGGCACAGCCTGCCCTTGTGAAGCCATAAAACGATGTAATAACTTAACCATCCTCCAGGAACAGGCTGTTTCGGGGAAGTAACCAGAGACCCATAAAGCTGCTGACAGTGCAGGGGGGCTGGGTGAGCCTGAGCTGTGATGCTCACTGCCTCCAGCTTCATCCTGGGGGGCCCTGGGGAGGGAACAGGACCTCCGAGCAGCTTCGGGCTCTTTTTTGTGCATGTCTCATCTTTCTTAAGAGAAAGCAAGGGAGCTGGACTCTGGCCTGGCTTGCTGGGTATCCATGAAAGTGGTCCTGGGAAGCAGCGTCTGGGGGGCCCTGGGGGTCTTGGTGGCCCTTGGGGATCCCGGGTCTTAGCTGCCCCAGGGCCCCTCTCCAGCACGCTTTCCAGCTGTGACTCAGGGAGAGAGCAAACCAGTGGAGGTGTTGGAGGGGCCCAGTGGTCTGGTGGGTGATGTTTGTTCCATCTCCCCTAGTCCTGCCCTCTAGAGCTGGCTGCCAGACCCCTGCGGCTGATAAGACAGGAGGACAGGGCTGGGTTTGTGTCCCTCAGCCCCAAACATGCTTCCTCAGCATCCAGCAGACCCTGCAGCTGGTTACATGGGCTCCCTTCCCTCCCTTCCCTTTTCTCTCCCCCCCTTGCAGGTTCACCACATCCTGCAGGAGGTGGTGATAGGAGGCATGGTGCTGGAGACCAACATGAACGAGATCGTGGCACAGGTGGAGGCCCAGAGCAAGCTGGAGAAGGCAGAGGTGAGCGGGGGGCTGGAGCTGGTGAATCCCCAGTATCCCCAGTGTATCCCACTTCTGCCTGCCTGGGGGGGCTCTGGGGGGGTCACGGGTCCCTCTGCTCACAGGGAGGTCTCTCGGCCGCTCCGTCCCGTGCCGTCTCGGCGGTGAAGAACATCAACCTGCCCGAGATCCCCCGCAACATCAACATCGGAGACATCAACATCAAAGTGCCCAACCTGTCCCAGTTCATGTGAGCTTGGGAGTGGAGTTGAGCCCCCCCTGAGCTCCCCCTGCCCTGCTGGGTCTCTGCCCAGCGGGCACATGGGGGGCCTGGAGGGGTGGGGGGACAGTGGGGGGGTTGTCTGTTCATCTCTCACCTTGGACCTGAGCTCTTCACAACAAGAGTGGTCCTTCCTTTCCCCCCCTCCCCATGCTGTGGGGGGAAGAGCCTCTCCCAGCACTTTGTGGCATTCCTGGTTGTAAAAATGCACCTGGAGCCAGCTGGAAGCTGCTTTCCCCTCTGTCCTCCCCGTGTCGGGCTGTCCCCTGTCCCTGGTTCCCCACAGCTTCCTGGTCCTGCTCACTGGGGTTGGTACAAGCCTGCTCGGGGCTGCTCCGGGGCCACTGGTGGCACGGATGGACTGGGGGACACTGGTGACAAGAGGTGCCTCTGCTGGATGGGCAAGCCTGTGCCCAAAGCTGCAGGGAGAAGAGCTGCCAGTTCCTGGGGTTGGGATCCCCTGGAGCCTGTCCCCATATCCTGGAACCTGTCCCCATATCCTGGAACCTGTCCTTGTGTCCTAATAAACCACTCTGTGAACCTGTGTCTCTGTGGATGCTGCCAGCCCAGCCCTGGGGAGTGCTGGGAAGGGACTTTGGGGGGCCTGTGACAGTGGTGTCCCCTGCCCTGGGACATTGGGGTGACAGGCTGTGACCTGCAGCCCCCCTTCCTGCTCCCTGCCCCAGAGCCCTTGATCTCACTTGTCCTGGGGGGGGTTCAGGGTGGCCCTGGCTCTGCCATGGCTCCATCTGGTCACCAGCCTTGGGGCTGGCTCAGGGCCCCTTCCTTGCCTTTCCCTGCTCCAGCTCTGCTCCCCGGGCTCTGCCTGCACTTCCACTGGCAGGGAAACACTGACTCTGCCTGGAAGGAATTTTCTTGCCTTTTCCCCTCCCTGCAGCTTAATTCTTCCCCCACTGGCCACGGGCCACCAAGGCAGCTGCTGGAAGTCAAGGAGCTGGGCAACCTGCTGCTGCTTCTCTGCCAGATCTCCTCCTCCTGTGGGCTGCGGTGTTGGGATCAGGGGAGAGGTGGTCCGGGCTGTGTGCTGGGGCTGGGACATGGGGTCTGGCAAGCACGGGGGTGGTTGGAAGGGAAAACCCCATCTTACCCCATGGGGAGAAACTCAGAGTGGTTCCCACATCCCACCCTAGTCCAGACCCAGGACATCGGGGTGCCAGGGGGGGCAGGGGCAGGTGATCCTGGCTGCCATGGATCATGCCCACGTCAAGCCCCACACCAGCAGCTCCCAGTGCAGGATGTGGCTGGCCACACGTGCTTCCTTCTGCAGTGGGGAGATGTTTGTTGCACCTCTGCCTCCAGCAGCAGCTCCTGCCTTGCTGCCCCTTCCCACATCCTGCCCCAGCCCCAGGGGTCTTCAGGAGGCTGGGGATGGCATCGGGGCAGGGTGAGCCCCATGGTGCTCCTAGCTGTGCCCCTTCCCTTTGGCCCTGTGGAAGCGATGATAGGGATGGGCTGGTCTGCACCCCATTTCCTCACCCAGGGCTGCAGCCCTGAGCCCAGCAGCCATCAGGTTGTGGTTGCTTTGGCCAGAGCAGAGGTGGCCCTGCAAGCCTTGGCTCCATGGGGCCACCATGTCCTGGTCCTACTGTTCAGTGGCCTGGCAAAGCAGACACCACTGAAGGTGGTACGTGGCTCCTGCTGCTGGCAGCAGTGTTCCTGCCCTGGGCTGGGGTACCCTGCAATAGCCCCGTGTCCCCAAAGGGCTGTAACTGGGCCACCAGCCCCCTCCCACACCCCGGGGCGAGCTGGGGGGACGCAGCCTGTACAGGGAAGGCCAGGGCAGGGGCTGCCCGGAGGCTCTTCTGTCCCAGCTGCCTGCGTGGTCTGGAGATGGGAGATGGGGCTGGAGCGTGGCCCCTTTCCCCTCCTCAGCCGGGCTGAGCCTTGGCACGGGTGGGTGCTCCTGGATTTTGTTGAGAAAGAAACCCCTCAGCCAGGGTTTGCTGGAGATTGTCCCCCGACTCCAGCTCTCCCCCCCCACACAGCCTGGTGGGGGGTGAGAGCTGGCAATGGAGCCTGGCAGCCACCCAGCCCCCCCGCAGGTACCTGCCCTGCAATAGGCAAATGTTTGCCCTCGCCCTGCCAAGCACCGGGAGAGCCCTGGCAGTGCTGGGTCACTCCCGGCATGGGGAGACCCTTGGGTCTGGCTGCCTCGGGGTGCTGCTGCACCCCACAAACCCTCTGTACCCCAACCACCACCCCACGGCTTGCCCATAAGGACCACTGGAACATCCCTGAACCCTCCGCTACCCAGGCAGGGGGTGTCAGGTAGGGCTGGGGCACAGGGGTCTGGGCTGGGGGGCTGAGTGGGGGTCCCCCTCAGAAGGGGAAGGGGCACCACTTCACGTGTTTCTGGGTGCTCTGGGGAGGGGGCACAGCCTGGATTGGCTGCTGCTGGGTGATGGTTCATCCACTGTCCTGCCACCCCCATGGGATCAGGGTGCTGGTCAAGGCTGGTTAGAGAGGACCCCCAGCAGCACCTCGGGGGGAGGGGGGGGGGTTGGGTTCTGGGGTGTAGGGGCTGGGAGGGCAGGGGCAGTTTGTCCACAGTAGCGGGGTACTGCAGTTCCCAGGCTGCCTCCAGCTGGGGTGATGGGGGGTCCCGCAGTCCTGGGGAGTCCTGTTCTGCCTGGGGCTGCAGGCACCATAGCCCAGCATAGACCCCTCACCCTGTGATGGGATGGGATGCCCCGTGCTCAGCCTGGGGGCCGCCTCCCTGCACCCCCGCTGCCCTGGCCCGCTGCCTCAGGCTGTGCCCCCCCCGCCCCCGGTCCGGCCAGCAGCCCAGGGGTTAAGGGGGCGAGGAGGTTCGGGACTTCCCTTAGAGCTTCAGGAGGAAACTTTTCCTCCGGCGGGCGGCTGAGCCGTAGCGGAGCTGGAGCCGGAGAGCGGGGAGCAGGCAGGGCGCAGTCCTGGGTGCCTCCAGGGGCACGGGGTGGGCCGGAGCCCCCCTGCCTCTCGCTCTCCGCAGCTGAACCCAGGAAGGTGAGTGGGGAGCGATGCCGCTGCTCAGACCCCCCGGGGGAGGGGGCAGACCCCAAGCCAGGGGTTCTGAGGGGCCCCGCAATGGGGGTCCTTGGGCCGAGCGGGAAAAGGAACGGGTTGGGTGCAGGGTGGGGCCGGTGTGGGGTTATGAGTGTAGGACAGTGGGTGTGGGGCAGGCGGGGGGGCATGAGGTTCGTGTGAGGGAGGGGTTATAGAGCCCGATGTGCTGTGGGGGAGCCGTGGGGGTGGAAGAGGTTATGGAAGGCTCGGGGCTGTGTGCACGGGAGGGTATAGGTTTGGGGGGGTTCAAGGAAGGGGGGCGTCCCCGTCAGTGACACCAATATCTGTACCGCGGGTGTCTGCGTGTGGGACGTGGAACACGCGTGTAGAAGGTGTCCGTGGGGGCTTTGCAGCGAGGAGACCAGGGGCCGGTGTGCGCTGGGGGAGAAGGTGTGGTGCGGCAGCAGGGGGGCAGTATGGGCAGCCTGGGGAGGGGGCTCGGGGGGGTGCTGGTAACGCTGGGCCAGTGTGTGCGGGGCAGCGGGAGGGATCAGCAGGGATTTCAAGGGGCGGAGGGCTCCGGGGAGTGCCGGAGACACGGCAGCATCCCGGGACTTGCCACTGTTCCCCCGGACACCACTCGGTCGTTCCCGGGGCTGCCGTTCCCGGCCGGCTCTGCCCCGTTCCTGCCGGACACCGGGATCCCGGGAAGGGCAGTTTCCAATCCCGGGGGAGCGGCCGCCCGCCCCGCCCGGGGACTTCGCTCCGCGGATCTCTGTGCGCCCGTTCTGTCCCCCCCCGAACTACGCGGGGGGCTTGGGCTGCTTCCCCCCAACCAGGGACAAACTCTCTTGGGGCGAGCCCCCCCAGCTCGTCGGTCAGCCCGGGGGGAAGGGGCGGGGGGCGTTGGGTGTGTCCCGCGGCACATGCGGGCTCCTCTTGTCCCCAGGGCTGGTGGTCCTGGGCACGTGCCCGGTGGGGCTGGGCTGCCGTGGGCTGGAGTTTGCCCTCCCAGTGCGAGCCAGGCGCTGCTGCAACCCTGGACTTTGAGAGGGCACTCGGCAGGGTGGGTCCCTCCCGGGCACAGTCCCAGCCTTCCTGCGGACCCCCGGGACACACCCCAGACCCCACGGTTCTTCCCCCAGTGCGTGGGCAGCCGGTGAGGTGTGCGTCCCTCAGGGGGGCAGCAGGGACCCCCTGGCAGCACCTCAGACCCTGGCACTGGGAGGTGAACTCGGGAGCGATGCTGTGGCTGGGCCCCATGGGGAGGGGGAGGACATGGCCACCAGCTGTGACTGCTTGCTCTGTCCCTCTTTCTGCAGGGCCCGGCTGGTGCTGGGCAGGGACCCCATGCCCACCCCCATGGTGCAAGACCCCAGTGCCCATTTTCCACCCCACGGGTGTTAGAGCTGGGGCAAGGCTGTGAGGGGGGTGAGAGGGAAGCGCATCTCTGGGATCATCACCCCTCCCGAGCCCGATGGTCGTTTAATCCTTCACCAATTAACTCGAACCAATAAACCTGGTGGAAGCGAGAGGCTAAAAGGCTGGCAGTGCCTCCTCTGCCACCACTGCTCCCACAGCCTCGCCATGGCTGCCGGCTTCTTCATCAGCAAGAGTGTGGGCATCGTGGCCATCATGCTGGGCCTGGGGGCTGTGGCCACCATCATTGCCCTCTCAGTGGTGTATGCCCAGGAGAAGGACAAGCACTTGCACCCCAGCACAGATGACACCACCACGGCTGCGCCGCCCCCCACCACGGCCGCCCCCAACAACCCCTGGAACCGGTGGAGGCTGCCAGCCACGCTGGTGCCCGAGTACTACCAGGTGACCCTGCAGCCCTTCCTGGCCCCTGACCCCAGCGGCATGTACATCTTCAAGGGCAACAGCAGTGTGGTCTTCATCTGCGTGGAGGATACCGACCTCATCCTCATCCACAGCAACAAGCTGAACTACACCATGCAGGCGTCCTTCCACGCCTCGCTGGAGGGGGTGGATGGCTCCAGTGCACCCGCCATCAAGACAACCTGGCTGGAGACCCCCACCCAGTACCTGGTGGTGCAGCTGGAGGGGCCCTTACGGAAGGGCCAGCGCTACCGACTTGTCAGCATCTTCACGGGGGAGCTGGCTGACGACCTGGCTGGCTTCTACCGCAGCGAATATGTCGATGGGTCGGGTGTCAAGTAGGTGGAGGGCAGGGGGCTGGGGGGTGCGGGGCTGACAGAGGGCATGGGATGAGGTTGGGGCACCTCTACAAATGAGGTGGGTGTCAGGGAGACTCTGCACCCCCTGCATCCATGTGCTGCTCCAGGGAGGATGGGAGTGCGGTGAGAGGAAGGACCCAGGGGGGCAGTCTCCCCCAAGACCTCTGGGTGATGACAGGGTGGGCTTGCAGGAGGGTGGTGGCCACCACTCAGATGCAGGCAGCGGATGCCCGGAAAGCCTTTCCCTGCTTTGATGAGCCAGCCATGAAAGCCAACTTCTCAGTGACACTGATCCACCCCTCCGACCACGAGGCCATTTCCAACATGCCAGTCAAGAGTGAGTGGGGTGGGGGGAGCCTGGGCAGGGGGGTCTGGGGAGGAAGGGGGACCTGGAGGCTGACCCACTTCCTTTTGCTCCCCACAGGCACCTCACGGCAGGAGATAGATGGGCAGAGCTGGAACATCACCGAGTTCCAAAGAACCCCCAGGATGTCCACCTACCTGCTGGCCTTCATCGTCAGCCAGTTCCAACCTGTGCACAGCATGTCTGGGGACGTGCTGGTGAGCTGGGGGTGTGGGGCACGCCTGCCTGCCTGGGGATTTGGACCCCAGGCAGGGTCTGAGCCCCAAATCTCTCCCCTCCAGATTCGCATCTGGGGCCGCCCTGAGGCCATTGCCCAGGGCCAGGGTGACTATGCACTCAATGTCACCGGCCCCATCCTCAACTTCTATGAGAGTCTCTACGACGAAAAGTTCCCGCTCCCCAAGTCTGGTGGGTGCCTGGGGCCACAGGGGAAGCTGCTGGGCAGTCTGCCCTCCTGTCAGGAGTGCACTAACAGGGCCCCTCTGTCCCCCAGACCAGGTTGGTCTCCCTGACTTCAATGCGGGTGCAATGGAGAACTGGGGTCTGGTGACCTACAGGGAGAACTCTCTGCTTTTTGACCCTTCCTACTCCTCCATTGGCAACAAGGAGCGGGTGGTGACCGTCATCAGCCACGAGTTGGCCCACCAGGTACCCACTCTTTCCCCTGCCTGCCCCTGCCAGCTGGCTGGACCCCCCTGACGGGTGCTGTGTGCCCCCAAAAAGTGGTTCGGGAACCTGGTGACCCTGCGCTGGTGGAATGACCTGTGGCTGAACGAGGGCTTTGCCTCCTATGTGGAGTACCTGGGTGCTGACTCGGCGGAGCCCTCCTGGAACATTGTAAGTGCTGGGGAGCGCTGCAGGACCTGTTGGACCGCCCCGGGTCCAACCCAGCAGGGCTGAGGTGGCTGCTGGGTCCTTCCCCCTGCAGAAGGACCTGATGGTGCTGAACGAGGTGCACGTGGTGATGGCCACGGACGCCCTGAGCACCTCCCACCCCCTCTCATTCCGCGAGGAGGAGATCAACACCCCGGCCCAGATCAGTGAGGTCTTTGACAGCATTGCCTACAGCAAGGTGGGTCGGGGGGATCCCAGGGCCGGGGGGTGGCTGCAGGGTGCCCCTGGGGTCTCACTCTCTGTCTCCACAGGGAGCCTCGGTGCTGCGGATGGTCTCTGACTTCCTCAACGAGACAGTCTTCAAGGATGGGCTGCAGGTGGGGCTCTGCCAGTGCTGGGGGACACCAAGCCCTGGTGTAGGGGGGTGTCCTGGGACAGGGTGCTCTGTGGGTGTCCTGCACCCTGACCTTGGACTACAAGTCCTACAAGGAGCAGCTGAGGGCCCTGGGGGTGCTGATCCTGGAGCAGAGGAGGCTGAGGGGAGACCTTGTGGCTCTCTGCAACCCCCTGAGAGGAGGTTGGAGCCAGGGGGGGTCGGGCTCTGCTCCCAAGGAGCAAGGGATGGGACAAGAGGAACTTTTGGCCTCAAGCTGTGCCAGGGGAGGTTTAGGTTGGAGCTTGGGGACAATTTCTCCCTGGAAAGGGTTGTCAGGGCCTGGCCCAGGGGGAGTCCCCATCCCTGGAGGGGTCTCAGAGCCCTGGAGATGTGGTGCTGAGAGCATGGGGCAGTGGTGGCTTTGGCAGTGCTGGGTTAGAGGTTGGACTGGACAATCTAAAAGGTCTTTTGCAACCCAAACGATTCCATAATTCTGTGACTTGGTGCCTCTGTGATTCTGTGTCCTGCCCTTGCCCACCCATCTCTCCTGGTGCTCTCCCACAGTCATACCTCCACACCTTCGCCTACAACAACACCATCTATGCAGACCTCTGGGTTCATCTGCAAGAGGTAGGAGGGGGATGGCAGCTCCTGGCTGCTTCCTCCAACCCAGCCTCCTCCCTGGGAGGCTCCAGAGAGCTTCCAGTGGGACATCCTGAGCCCTCCACCCCACCAGACCCTCCAGCTCCTTTGACCTGTGGCATGACCCTCCCTGCAGGCTGTTGATAAGAGCAACAACACGCTGCCTGATTCCATCAGCAACATCATGGACCGCTGGACGCTGCAGATGGGTTACCCCGTGGTGACCGTGGACACCCGCACCGGCACCGCCACCCAGAGCCACTTCCTGCTGGACCCCACCTCCGTGGTGGAGAGACCCTCTGTCTTCAAGTGAGTGGGCTGGGGGGCTGGCTGCAGCACAGGGGGCTGGGGGAGGGAGAGGGTATGGTCCCCACTGCCTGGTTGTCCCTGGCACAGCTACACCTGGATTGTCCCCATCACCTGGATGACACAGGAGAAGGCTCAGGGCAGATACTGGCTAACCAAAGTCTCAGGTATGAGACCAGGGTCTCAGGGTCTCGCTGCCCTCTCTCCTGCCCTGGCCAAGGTGGGGGTCCCCTAGAGGGAGCAGCTTTGGCAGACCCTCCTCTCCCCCACAGAAACCACTGACCAGTTCAAGGTGAGTAACACCAGCTGGCTCCTGCTGAACATCGATGTCACCGGCTACTTCCGTGTCAACTACAACCAGGAGAACTGGAACCAGCTCCTCAATCAGCTCTCCACCAACCACCAGGTATGTGGGTGGGGGGCTGTGTGGGGACCCTCACGCCCCTTGACCCGGCTCAGGGCCACCCTGAGATGCTGACTGTACCTTCTCCCAGGCCATCCCTGTGATCAACCGTGCCCAGATCATCGATGATGCCTTTAACCTGGCCCGGTGAGGGGGGCTGCGGGGCTGGGGCATGGGGGGACAGGGGCTGGGCGGTGGGCAGTGGCTGACACAGGCCTCACCCCTGGCAGGGCCAAGCACATCAGTGTGACCTTGGCCTTGGACACGACGTTGTTCCTGAGCCGGGAGACAGCCTACATGCCCTGGCAGGCAGCCCTCAACAACCTCAACTACTTCCGGCTGATGTTTGACCGCAGTGAGGTCTTCGGGGTGATGACGGTGAGCAGGGGGCAAGGGGCTGTGCCCCGAGATGGGCAGGGGGGTGCTGCCAGGGCTGATGGGCACTGCCTCCCTTCCTGCCCCCCCAGAGGTACATGCAGAAGCAGGTGACGCCACTCCTCAGCCACTACAAGAACATCACCAACAACTGGCAAAACATCTCCGGTGGCCTGATGGACCAGTGAGTGCCTCCACCTTGGGGTTGGGCTGGACCCCTGTGGTGTCCACATCACAATTGTCACCCAGTGTATAGTGGGCTGCAGTTGTCCTCAGCCCCGCGGGTCCCCTCTGTCCCCAGGTACAACCAGATCAATGCCATCAGCACAGCCTGCTCCTACAGTGTTCCTGACTGCCTGCAACTCGCTGCCAGCTACTTCAGACAGTGGCAGCAAGATGCCTCCAAAAACCCGTGAGTCCCCTGGGTGCCACAGTGGGTGGCCTGGCTGGGGGCACCACGGTGTCAGGGGGAGGTTTCCCAGCTGATGTGGCTCCTTCTGCCCCACAGGATCCCCCAGAACCTGCGCTCGGCCATCTACTGCAGCATAGTGGCCACTGGTGGGGAGGAGGCCTGGGACTTCCTCTGGGCCAGGTTCAAAGAGGCCAAAGTGGTGTCTGAGGCCGACAAGCTCCGCACCGCGCTCTCCTGCAGCCCCCACCCCTGGATCCTCAACCGGTGGGTGCAGGGTCTGGGGTGGTGGGTGCTGTGGCTCAGCCCTTTTCTGCCCCTGCCCCCCCTCGTCAGTGTGGCCCCCTCCCCAGGTACCTGCAGTACAGCCTGGACCCCACCAAGATCCGCAAGCAGGACGCGACCTCCACCATCAACAGCATCGTGGGGAATGTGGTGGGGCAGCCCCTGGTCTGGGACTTCATCCGTGCCAACTGGAGGACGCTCTTCAGCCAGTGAGAGGGGGCTGCAGGGGCTGTGAGGGGCTTTGTGGGCCTGTGGGGAGCTGTGATGGGCTGCAGGGGGATATAGGGAGGCTGTGATAAGCTCTGGAGGGCTTTGGGGGCTGTTATGGGCTTTGGAGGGCAGTAAGGCTCTATGGGGGGGCTGTGGGAGGCTGTAGTCAGGCTACAGGGGGCAGTGGGAAGCAGCAAAGGGCTGTGGGGTCTGCAGGGGCTGCAGGGAGCTCTGGGGAGCTATAGGGACTGCAGGGAGCTGTGGGAGGACAGCTGTGGGGGGACAGCATCCCCCCTTGTGTCCCTTAGGGAATGGCACCGTCCCTTCCTCCCCCTTCCCCACTCCCACGGTATTGTTCTGCTCTCCCCCTTGCTCAGCCGCCCCTCTGCTCTCCCAGGTACGGGGGTGGCTCCTTCTCCTTCTCCCGGCTGATCCTTTCCACCACCCAGCGCTTCTCCACCCAATTTGAGCTGGAGCAGGTGAGATCGGGGGGGGGGGTACACACCAGCTACCAGGGACCCTCGACCCGGCAGGCTACCGGGATGCCCCACAGCGGCTCCAGCTCCTCTTGTCCCCCAACAGCTGGAGCAGTTCAAGAAAGACAACCAGGACATCGGTTTTGGCTCGGGGACACGGGCGCTGGAGCAGGCGCTGGAGAGAACCCGCGCCAACATCGTGTGGGTGAAGGAGAATCAAGAGAAGGTGCTGACCTGGTTCAACCGGGCCCTCTCCAACTAACCGGGAGACTCCGGCCCCCGACCACTCTCCTTCCAGCCCTCCCCCCGAGCCAGCTGCCGGGGAGCGTGGGGTGGGCTGTGGGGGGGGGGCTGAGCCCGCCGTCCTGCAGCCGGACCCTCACCCGCTCCCCAGCTCCGCTCGCTCCATCATCTCCGGTCCCCAGCCCCAGACGTTCCCTCCTCGTGGCCTTCCCGGGTCCTTCGCTGCTCGGGAGGGGCAGGGGCCGTGCCTGTATGATGGGCAGCGAACCGGGGGCGGGGAGCTGAAGAGGGGGTCCCGGCTGCCCTGGGCTGCGGGCTGGGCTCTGCGGGCTTGTGCAAGATCTGGGGGTGTAAATAAAAGTTTGCACGTCAGCCCCCAGCTGCACGGCGCAGAGGGGATGCCTGGGGGATCCTGAGGGGTGTCGGCCTTTTGGAGGGGGAGCTGCACCAGGGCCCGGGCAGGAAGCGCCTGGGAGCCCGCCGTGGGCAGGGGGCCCCCGGGGGCAGAGCCCCCCGGGCCGTTAGGAGCCTGGTGCTAAGTGGCTCTGGGGGCTTTGCCGACGCCAGCCCCCCCGGCCCCTCCGTCTGACGGCTGCGTGCGAGCTCTCCTGCTGGGCCCCAGCTCGGCGCGGGGGGCTGGCGTCCCCATTTCCCCCGGATCCCTCTGCGGGGTCGTGGCAAGAGGGGTACTGGCAGCCCGACCACCGGGACCGTCCCATGAGGGCTACTCGGGTCCCCGAGGGGGCGGAACTGGGCGGTCCCAGAAGCGTAAGGACATTTCTCGCAGCCCCGATGCCAAATCCTGGAGGGGACTTCAGGCACGGGACTCCAGGGAGGGGAGGGGGCTTCCAGGGGACAGTGGGGATAGGGAAGGCCCTGGGTGAAGGGTCCCTCCCTCACCCCAGCTCTGGGGACACACTCCTAGCTGCGGGATGAGCTGGGAGGGGGCTGCCTGTGTGGGTGGGCGTGCCAGCCTCGGGGGTCCCGCAGTAATGAGTCTGGGGGCAGGGAAGCACGGCAGCTTTAATGGGATGCCCATACGCCGTGTCCCTCCCGCGCGGCTCCGTGCCATATCTCCCGCTCTCTCTCCGGCCGGGGGTGCAGGATCAGCTCCACCACCCCCAGTGCCATGCTGGGGGGCAGCTGGGTAGGACGGGGGCTGCACGGCCGGCCGGGGACCCCAGCCTGTCCAGGGCCGCTGGGCTGCCGAGCTGTGCAGAAAGAGTTGTGTCAGGTGAGTGGCCGTGGGGTGGCACCGTGAGCCCTCCTCGTGCCCCCCACCCCCCTCTCCAGCTCCACACCCATTGTGCTGTGTCCTCCAGCCCATGCCGAGACCCCAGCCACACCGTGCAGGTGGCTTCACTGTTGCACCACACGAGGACCACCCATCCCCGGCTCTCCCCCAGCCTCGCTTCCCCCGGGGGTGGTGGGTGCGGGGCAGGTGGGTGGGGAGGGGTCCGTGCGTACCTGGCGATGTGCAGGCAGTTGGCAGCTGCGCGCGTGGGTCCCTGTGTCCGTCAGTCTTGCCCCGGGGGGCTTTAGGGGAGCTTCATGCTCCAGACAGCAGGAGGAGACTGTGCCAGTGCCTGTGGCCGTGGCAAGTTCCAGAGGGGGCTCCAGCGGGGTCCTCGCTCTTAGGCTGCAGGGTGGTGATGACCAGCACCCTGGGACTGAGCCAGGGGTGCCGTGCAGCTCCGGGGGGGTCCCCGCCGCAGGGATGGAGCGGTGCGATTGCCAGGCCCCCATCCCCTTGTCGGGAACCCCAAGCATCTCCGGAGGGGTCCCCGCAGAGGAGCCGTAGGGCGGCGAACCCCAGGACGTCATCTCCGTGTCGGGAACCCCGAGCAGTTCCGGGGGGGTCCCCGCCACGTGAGGTGACCCCCAGGCCAGCGTGCCGGCGGGTGCAGCATCCCGCGGGGCTGGCGGGTGCAGGCGGGGGTCCGGGGACTGGCAGCAGCCCAGGCCCTGGGGACAGAGGGGGCAGTGGCGGGGGGCCGCCCCTCGCCGCCGGGCCAGCCCCCCCTGGCTGAGCCCCAGCAGGGCCGAGAGGTGGGCGATGTAGCGGATAGCGAGGCGCAGGGTCTCGATCTTGGTGAGGCTCTGCCCGGGGGGGGCCAGGGCGGGGGGCAGGTAATGACGCAGCCGCAGCAGCGCCTGGGCCAGGCGCCGCATCCGCAGCTTCTCCCGCTCGCTGGCGCTCTGACGAGGGACCCTCGGACCTGGGCCGCCCCATCGCCCCCCGGACCCTGCCCGCCGGCCCCGCGGGGGAATCGGGGACGTGTCGGAGGGCTTCACAGAAGGGGATGGGGAGACTGCGTTGGCCAGGACCCCGTCCTGGAGGACGGCAGAGCCCGCCGCGGGTCGGAGACCCCGGATTGGGAGCGGGCCTGGGGGTCCGGCCATGGCTGGGGTCCGTTCTGCCGCCCGTGCCTGAGGGTACCCGGGTAGCCCCGGCTTTAAGAGGGGCTAGGGGAGAGGTGACACTTTTGTGACCGCCCGGAGGTGTCAAAACCTACAGAGCCGGGCTGGGACCGGCCGGGAGCCTGGGAATGCTGGTCCCATTTGCAGAGGTGAGAATTCTGACTCCTCCGACCCTTAATTGGCGCTGCCCGGCGCTGGGAAGTGTGCGGAGAACAATTCACACGGCCGTGAGAGATGCTAATGCGCCCACCAGCCCTGCCAGAGCCCCCTCAGCCCCGCACAGCAGCTCTGCCAAGGGGCAGCAGGGACTTGACCCTGAGCAGCCAGTCCTTGAGGTGTCCCCGCTATCCAAGCTGTCCCCAACCCGGGGGTCCCAGCTCCACCCACTGCTTTGAGGGGCAGGGAGATGCGGCAACTGGGCTGGGAGACACTGGTGGTGGGACCAGTGGGCTCCCTTCCTAAGGGTGTCCCTGGACCCCGTGGGTTGCAGCCCAAGGGACAAGTGACAGAAGAGGAAACGTCCTCAGGTTGTGCCAGGGGAGGTTTAGATTGGAGACTGGGGACAATTTCTTCCTGCAAAGGGTTGTCAGGCCCTGGCCCAGTTTGCCCAGGGCACGGGTGGAGTCCCCACGATGCCTGGAGGGGTTTCAAAGCCGTGGAGATGCGATGCTGACGGACATGGGGTAGTGGTGGCCTTGGCAGTGCTGCTCTGTTAGTGGTTGGACTGGATAATCTGAAAGGTCTTTTCCAGCACAAACGATTCCATGTCTCTATGATACGGGTGACCCCGTCTGTCTCGAAGGGTGAGGGGCTGCGGGTTGTCGCTCGGGGGGCTCTGACCCCGCGGCCGGCGCTGTCACGGCCCAGCCGCACTCCAGCACTTGTCTAAACACGGGGGGAGGTGGGAAGCGTCTGCGCAGCGGGGCCACAGAACTCATTACCGGGAGTTCATCAACTAATGAGACCCAGGGGGCAAGCTGCGAACCGGGGGTGGGGAAAAGGAGGGGGCCGGGTCAGCGCCGAGGGGTGCGTTGGTACCACTGTGCCCCGGGGCTGAGCACACACCCACGCTGTTGGGGGGGCGAAGGGGGTGTGTGTCTGGTGCCCACCTATGTGCCCCTTGTGCTGTGCCCAGCGCTGTGTGGGGGTCTCGTACCTCGAGGCTGCCGGGGCTCCGTGCCGGGGTGGTGATCCTGCTCCCCCGCCCTCTCCCTGATGGATTTTCCTTCCCTCGGCTGAGCCGGGTTTCCCTGGAAACCTTCGCACCCTCCAGCACTGACACCTGCGGGGCCTGGGAACGCGGCGGGGGGGGACCTCCCAGACCCGCCCCTCCCGGGGGAGTCCCTGCCGCTCTCCCGAGCACTCACCGGTACCGGGCTTGGCCGCGGCTCCACGCCGAGATCATTAGGGTCAGCGTGTGAAACGCCATTAGCGGGGGCTGCGGGGGACCTGAGGTGGGAGGGCGGGTCGGATCCCCCCGGCACCGGGATCTAGGGTCCCACAAAACCACCCTGGGCACCGGGTGCCCGGCTAGGGACAGACTGCATGATGGGGGACAAGTACACCCGGAGCTGGCACATCGCACACCCCACTGCAGACCCCCACCACGGCCCCCATTGCAAACCTCAGCATAGACCCCACCGCCAGCTCTTTGCGGACCCCATGGCAGATCGAACGCCCAGCTGCCTGCAGACCCCATTACAGCACCCGCGTGAGGCCCAAGACCCTTCCTAAAGTCCGGGCCGGGGTTGGGCAGCACAGACCAGCCTCACACCGCTGGGGTAAAATTTGTCACCCGCCTGTTCAAAGCCCCTTCCCGCAGCCCCCCTCGCCCCCCCCCACCCCGAGTCTTTGAAGTGCTGCTGATGCCGGCCACGAAGGTGCCACTTCACACCTCCAGCCCCGCATAAAGCCGGGCAAGGCAGGGGTCTCCAGCACACGGCCCCCACAGCCATGGACCACTCAGCAGCCCCCGGCCTCCCGCTCCACACCTCGGCCCTGCCGCAGGGCTGGGGCTGCCGTGGACCCCCGGACCCCGAGGGCTACAGCAGCAGCAGCTCGCCCGCCTCGCCCGACTCCTGCGGCCTCTCGCCCCCCGCCGCTGACCGGGGTCCCCACCGCGGCCCCGCCGCTCCCCGCCTTCGGGGCGCCCATGGAGGCAGGAGGGGGATCCGCGGCCCGGGTCCGGGGGTCCCTCGTCAGAGCGCCAGCGAGCGGGAGAAGCTGCGGATGCGGCGCCTGGCCCAGGCGCTGCTGCGGCTGCGGCATTACCTGCCCCCCGCCCTGGCCCCCCCCGGGCAGAGCCTCACCAAGATCGAGACCCTGCGCCTCGCTATCCGCTACATCGCCCACCTCTCGGCCCTGCTGGGGCTCAGCCAGGGGGGGCTGGCCCGGCGGCGAGGGGCGGCCCCCCGCCACTGCCCCCTCTGTCCCCAGGGCCTGGGCTGCTGCCAGTCCCCGGACCCCCGCCTGCACCCGCCAGCCCCGCGGGATGCTGCACCCGCCGGCACGCTGGCCTGGGGGTCACCTCACGTGGCGGGGACCCCCCCGGAACTGCTTGGGGTTCCCGACACGGAGATGACGTCCTGGGGTTCGCCGCCCTACGGCTCCTCTGCGGGGACCCCTCCGGAGATGCTTGGGGTTCCCGACAAGGAGACGGTGATCTGGGGGTCACCCCTCTATGGCCCCGCTGCGACGACCCCCACAGAGCCGCACGCAGTTCTTGACATGGAGATGGGGGCCTGGGGGTCGCCGCCCTACATCCCCACTGGTGGGACCCCCGGCGATGAGCTTCACGTGATTCTCGACATGGGAAAATCGGCCTGGGGGTCGTCCCCCTACATCCCTGCAACGGAGACACCTCTGGAGCTGCACGGGGCTGTCACCTCTAACGAGCTCTCCTGGCCCTCCCCTCCCCAACACGCAGGGTCAGAGACCCTCCAGGACGCCCCTAGAGACCCCCTCCTGGACGCGGGGCTATTGCTGCCTGAGTTAGTGGATGTCGGGACAGTCACCCAGGTACGTGCGTTGCGGGGCGGGGTGCGTGGGGGGTGCGTGAGCCTCTAGCACGGGGCTGGCAAGGAGCAGGGCTCTGCTTCCCGGCCCGCTCAGAGCCCCTCAAGCCCTTGGCTCGGTGTAGAGACTGGTTTTGGGGTATCAACACCCTTGGGTGGGGGTGGGAAAGGAGCGGTGGCCCCGTCCTCCTCGTGTCTATTGGGACAGAGGTGAGGCCGTGGTCCTGCTTGTCCCTGCCGGGGTGAGTGGGTTTGTCTGTCCCCATTCCTGCTTCCCCCGGACCCCTGCCCACCGCCTCACCCACTTTCTGCTCCCCCAGGACCTCTCCATGGACCTGCTCTCTCTCTTGGAGGCTCTGCTTCCACCGCAGCCCCGGGACTGATCCCGACCAGACCCCCGTCTCCTGCGCCGCAGCCCCCGGGGACACGCGGCCCCACGAAGCGCCGTCCGGATGTCGGCAGCCACGGGGAAGCGTGTGTTCCTCTCGGACATTGGGAGGTTTGGGGGACAGCCCTCCGCCTCTTCCCATGAGCCCGGAGCTGATCTGGACCTGCTGTACAGAAATAAACCCTTGTGCCCCCGTGTGTGTCACCGCCTGTCAGTTTCCGCGGGCAGGGGGTGGAGGGCAGGGGTACAGGATTGGGGCACAGGTTTGGGACCTGGGGGTGGCCAAGAGGGACAGTCCCGCTCTTCAGAGGGGTCAGCCAAGGGCCGAGGCTCGGGAACGGATCCCGGAGCTGGAGTGACACCGAGCCGCGGCTCGGGGGTGTGTGTGTGTGAGTGGGGCAATGTCTGGAGAATATCTGGGAAAGAGACTGGGGAGGAGGCATCAGGAGAAACATCCCCTGTCCGGGGCCTGTCCACCGGCCGGGAAGGGTGGTGGTCCCCAGCACCCTCCGACCCCGACGCTCGCTGTGAGCTGAGCATCGCTTGCCCCGCACCCCCCCGTCTCCGTTTCAGGTGAGACCCTCTTACCAGCGCAGGGTTAAATAGGGGCATTTGGGGTCCGGGGGAAGGGCTCTGTTGGGGGGGCTGGGGAGCTCATCTGTCTGGAGAGCCCGCAGAGGGTCGGGATTGTAGGGCTGCAGATGGGGCGCCTCTGCCCTCCGGCTCCACGGGGTGGAAGAAGCCCAAGGCCGGCCCGGTCTGGATGGTCCCTTATAGGAGCCCCGGTGGGGCCTGGCAATCGGGTGCTAAGGGCCAGGGGCTCTTCCCCCGGGGGAGCTGGGGGCAGGGGGTCTGCATGGCTAATAAGCCCCACTTAGCTGTGAAATGACTTGCTAATAACGTTAATTCCCTCTGCCGGGAGGGGTGCGAAGCCTTTGAGATGCAAAGCAGCCCACCCTGCCCACCCTAAGCTGCAGCCCCCATGCCTCACCAGGGACCGGGGGACACGTGGGGACACTCGTGGGGATTGAGGTGGGTTTGGAGCAGGGGTCAGGCCAGCTAGGGATGGGATTTGGGATGGAAAATGTGTGTGAGCACGGGGTGCCCTTACGTGTATGTGGCGGGGGGGGAGGGAGCACTGCTTGGTGTCTGAGTGAGCAGGGTGCAGGGTTACATCTGTGTGTGGGTGGGTAAAGACTGAAGCTGCTCCGAGCTGCCTCAAGGACCAGCCTGATCCACCAAGGGCATCCATCCCACCACCTGCCCCTGCCAGCGGTGGTGGCTGTGGGTGCTGGTGTGAAGGGGAGCCCCACCCCGGCCCCCAGTACCTGCTCCACCCCTCCTCCCTCCCACCCCCGGCTCGGTGTGGATTCAGAAGCCCTCGGCACACAGCTCCGGCAGCATGGCCCCCCTGAGAGGTGCTGGGCAGGAGACCCCAGCTGGAGGTGAGGTGGGTGGGGGGAGTGGGTGCCTGGTCCCCCGATGGGTCTCCAGTGTTGGGCTCAGAAGGTCCCTGTGCAGGACCAGGGGATGCTCCCGAGGGGATGGGTGGGCAACAGGACTGGCTGGGGTAGGCAGTGGGTTGGGGTCAGCTGCGATGGTGTCCTCCCTGCTCTGCCTGGTGCCAAGGCCCACCTGCAGCTCCCTGGGGCTGGGGAGTCCTGGGGGAGCAGTGTGGCAGCAGAGAGCAGATGAAGACAGAAACACAGTGAGCTGGGTGGGGGTCCTGGTGGAGGGATACAGGGGATGGGGTCTCCTACTCCAAGCATGGCCTGCCCCCTGCTCCAAGCCCCCACCCCAGGCCTGTTCCAGGCAGGCTAGCACTGCCCATCTGCCTGTCACAGCAGGAAGGGGACAGCTGGACCCAGGCCCTGCAATGGGGAACATCAGCACTGGAAGTCTGTCCCCCCCTGAGTGGGGCTGCAGGAGCCCCCAGGCCAGGGGGGCTGAGGAGCCCCCTCTACTGCCCACCTTCTCCCCCGCTGCCCAGGCCCGCGTGGCCATCACCTTCACCCTCTTTGCCATCTCGGCTGGCTGCAACCTGGCCGTGCTGCGTGCGGCGGGGACGCGGCGGGGGCCTGGGGGTACGGGACGGCGTTCCCACATCCACCTGCTGCTGCTGCACCTCGCTGCCGCTGACCTGCTGGTGACGGTGGCGGTGATGCCGCTGGACGCCATCTGGAACATCACGCTGCAGTGGCGGGCGGGTGACCTGGCCTGCCGCCTCCTCATGTACCTGCGGCTGGTGGCCATGTACGCCTCGGCCTTCGTCACCGTCGTCATCAGCCTGGACCGCCAGGCCGCCGTCCTGCGCCCACTGGCCATCGCCCGTGCCCGCCGCAGGAACCGCATCCTGCTCTACCTCGCCTGGATCCTCAGCGCCGGGCTCTCGGTGCCGCAGGTACCTGTCCCCGGGGGCTCCTCACTGTCCCCCTGCCCTGGTGACAGCTCCCAGGGTGGCTCCCAGGGCTGGCACCACAGTGGGACAGGGGTGGAGAGGGCACAGAGGGGGCACCTGAGCTGGCAGTGAAGCCCCCTCTGCCCAGCTCTGGGTCTCCTGGGAGTGGTGGCACAGGGGCCACAGTGGGTCCTGCTCCCATGGGGAGGGTCTGACCCCATGGCTTGGAGCACTTTGGGAGGTCCCTGTCACCCCATGGCCCTGGGGAGGGGGCTGCTGTCCCACCTCTGCTCTGCCTCCAGCTGTTCCTCTTCCGCACGGTCACCCTCCCCGCCCCGCACAACTTCACCCAGTGCACGACTCAGGGCAGCTTCCCCCAGCCCTGGCAGGAGACCCTCTACAACATGGTGGGCTTCTCCTGCCTCTTCCTGCTGCCGCTGCTCATCATGGTTTGCTGTTATGCCCGCATCCTCCTGGAGATCTCCCGGCGCATGGGCTCCAGCTTCTGTGAGTGCCACGACCCCATCCCCAGGGGGCTTGGCAGGGACCCTGGGATGGGAGCAGCAGAGTACAGCCCTGGCTGGGGCTGTGTAGTGCCCCCCCAGCCCCCTCTCAGCACACCCTGTCCCCAGCTAAGTGTCCCCCTCGCCCTCAGTCTCCTCCCGGGATGTGTCGCTGCGGTGCTCCAGGAACAACATCCCTCGGGCTCGGATGCGTACGCTGAAGATGAGCCTGGTCATCGTCTCCTCCTTCATCCTCTGCTGGACCCCCTACTACCTGCTGGGGCTGTGGTACTGGTTCTGCCCGCGGGCCATGGAGAAGAGGGTCTCGCCTGCCCTCTCCCACATCCTCTTCATCTTCGGCCTCTTCAACGCCTGCCTGGACCCCATCACCTACGGGCTCTTCACCATCCGCTTCCGGAGAGGCTGGGGCTGCCCTTGTGGGCACCCCCCCGAGCCCCAGCCGCCCTCCCCGGCCACCGGCTCCTTCCACTGCTCCTCCTCCTCCCTGCCACCCAAGCAGAGGGGGCCCGGGGGGGCGGAGGCAGTGGGAGACCACCGAGAGCGGGCTGCCCGTGGGCACTGGTCCTGCCAGAGCAGCTCCCTCTGAGCCAGGTAGGGACACCCGGGGGCACTGGAGCTGCAGGTGGGAGGGCACCAGTAGCAGAATTGGGAAGGCAGGAGGGGTATGGGTCACTGCCATAGTGGGGTCCTGCTGCTCTTTTTGCAGAGTCATAGAATCGTTTGGGTTGGAAAACACCTTTGAGATCATCCAGTCCATTAACCCAGCCCTGCCAAAGCCACCACTACCCCGTGTCCCTCAGCACCACATCTCAATAGCTTGGAAACCTGTCCAGGGATGGGGACTCTACCCCTGCCCTGGGCAGTCTGGGCCAGGGCCTGAAAACCCTTTTGAGGCTAAAATGATTCCTAATATCCATATTTTCCCACAGCACCATGTTCCTTTGTGGATGGTGGGGTTGGCATGGGTGCCCCCTGGTCCTCTGTCACCTCTCTGTGCCTGCCAAGCCCAGCACAGAAATAAAGTGTCCGAGAGCCACCTCCTGTCCTGCCCATGTCCCTGCTGGTGTCACTCAGCCCGCACTGCCTGCTCCAAACGGGAGCTCTTGGCTCCAGCCCAAGGTCGTTGTGAGGCACAGGGATGGGGGCCTGGCTGCTCTGGCAACTGCCCCAAGGCCAGTGCTGCTGGGGGTGGGGAAGAGGTGAAGAGGTGGGGAAGGGGTTGCTGCAGCCCCCAGCCGGGGTTGTGGGTGCCTGGGCCCCTGAGCAGCTGGGCTGAGCCCCCCTGGATCAATGCCAGGGGGAAACCAGGCACCCGAGGAGGCAGAGACAGGCAGCTGGGCAGTGGTGGGATGGGGATGCCCAATGATGTTGGCAGGCACCACGGTCACAGGGGTTTATTACCAAGTGGCAAAGTAAGAACAGGCTCTGGAGGAGGGGTCCCGTGCCCACCCCAGGGCTGTTGGGCTCTTGCACAGGGTGGTCTCCCAAGGGCTTTTGAGGGGGTCTCTGCTTGGTGGTCCCAGGGAAAGGGAGCACCTTTGCTGCTGCCAGGGTGGGGATGGGGCTTCCTCAGCAGGGCTGGGGCAGAGCTGTGCCCACCCCCGTGGTCTGCTGGGCATGGCAGGACATGGCGGGGGGGACATAAACCTTGGGCAGGGACTTGTGTAAGTATGAGAATACCACCTTGTACAGGGCATGCTGCCTGCTCCTGTGGGGGTCAAGCACCGGGGAAATGCTTCACTGTGAGGATAGGGGCTGGCAAAGCAAAGGGAAACACTGAGCAAAAAAGCCCCTGCTGAAACCTCACCCCTGTTTTTGTGTCAGCAGCTCCCGGGACGCTGCTGCCAGCCTGGGCAAAGTGGGAACCATGCTGCCCCCTGCCCTGCCCACAGGCACTGGGCAGCTCTGCCCCACATCAGGGCAGGCAGGTGGGTGCTGGGGGATCCACATCACCTGTCCTCTCACCAGCCTCCCTGTATGCCAGGCTGAGGGTGCAGCAGAGGGTCTGGGGTGTGGAGCTGACCCCAGCTGCCCACCTGCTTCCCAGGGGGCTGGAAAGTGGGTACAGAACAGCCAGGTGAGGGGGCAGGGAGGTGCAGTGAGTGAAGGCAAAGCTGGGGGTGATGTGGAGGGGATTGGCTGGGGATGCCCCTGCTTGGTGACCATTTTCTGTCCGGCTCAGCAGTGTCACATCCCCCCCTGCTCCTTGTGCAAACCAGAGGGAGCCGTGAACCCCGAGATGTCCTCCTGCCTGGCCCCCCCTGGCACAGAGGGGCTCTAGGTGGCAGCTGCACTGCTGGGTCTCTTCTCAGTGAAGAAGCTCTTGAGCAGCATCACTTGCCCGATGCTGACCACGAAGAGGATGAGGGTTTCTCCCAGAGACCAGTAGGAGACCCGGCCGTTGAGGTCCTCGGCTCTGCTCCGGTCCTGCGCTTCCCGCAGTCGGTAGTGAGTCTGGGAGTCGATCACTGTGTTCAGAGCCTCGTGGATGGTGACACAGGCAGACTCCATCTGTGGGGACATATAGGACCCATTGCTTCTGACCCAGTACAGCTCAGGCCATGGCTACCTGGGGGAGCTGAGAACTCTGCCAGCCCTCACACAAGAGTGGTTCTGCTTGAATGCTGGAGCTGGGGTTGGTGGAGGGAGCTGTGAACAACTCAGAGCCCTGGTGAAGGATGGGGAAGCTATGTTGTGCTTCCTCTATGTGGAAAGGAAACTGTGGGGGTTCAGCCCAAGATCAGCACCCTTGTCCCTGCCTGTGGTGGGACGGTTGGATGGCAGTTGGCACTTCTGCATTTGAAGGAGGGACCTTGTGGCTCTCTGCAACCCCCTGAGAGGAGGTTGGAGATGGGGAGGTTGGGCTCTGCTCCCAAGGAACAAGGGATGGCACAAGAGGAACTTCTGGCCTCAAGTTGTGCCACGGGAGGTTTAGGTTGGAGCCTGGGGACAATTTCCCCCTGGAAAGAGTTGTCAGGGCCTGGCCCAGGTGGAATCCCCATCCCTGGAGGGGTTTCCAAGCCTCGGAGATGTGGTGCTGAGGGACACGGGGCAGTGGTGGCTTTGGCAGTGCTGGGTTAGAGGTTGCACTGGATGATTTAAAAAGTCTTTTCCAACCCAAACAATTCTTTAATTAAATTTCATTAGCAGGAGCTGTGGCAGGACCTTCCTGTGACCCACCTGTGTCAGGGCAGTGACGCGGTTGCTCATGTCGGGCAGGATGGGGGGCTCGTCGCCCACCTGGAAGTCGAAGTAGACAGTTTTGTGGGAGAAGGTGGAGAACTCGTTGCTGAAGCAGAAGGTGTAGATGCCCTCAACTTCAGTGCGGTGTGGGAAGCTGTCGTACTGCTTCTTGGTCTCCTTGTAGATGGTCTGGCCATTGGGGTCCTCCACGTAGCAGTCCACGTCGTAGTGTCCCCCACTGATCACCTGCACAGGGTGGCACTGGCCAAACTACGTGGCAAAAGCCTCTGGACCAGGAGCTCTGCCCAGCCCCACGGTGTGTGCACAGCCCTGCCCGCAGCTGGTGTCGTGCCATGGGGCCAGGATGGGGGTCAGGGTAGCTGTGCCCCATAGGGCCCACAGCTGAGGGGGGGTGTCTGGAGCTGAGCTGGGGGTCTGGACAGGCTGAGAGCCATCAAGGATGGGTCAGGGGCTCCTGTGGCAGCTGTGGGCAGGTACCGGTTCTAAGCTGGGCA